>NC_054744.1:7334058-7671558 GCF_018143015.1 Lytechinus variegatus
TAGGGTTATTTACATACATATCTATTTGGAGGTTAGGTTCTAGGTTTGGCTTAACATGCAGATTTTCGTGAGGAGCAATTGTCACCGGAGCAAATGTCCTGGAACCATACAATGTAGCATTTAGACTAAGGCATGGTGACAGTCAGATTGAGAGAAAAATACAGACGGGCAAAGGGGGATTCCCTTATAAGTTGCATAAGAACTTGCCCACGGTTTCAATAAACAAAACAGTTCAATGCAGAAAAGTAACCAAAGTGTCCCAAAACTGAAAATACACCCCTGAATCATTAGATATGGGATCTCATGATTGAAGCGCTGTTATGAAACAAGTTAGGGCTCTGTGTAACACAAAAGTTGCAATCAATCGCTCAATGGTAAAAGCCACAAAGAATCGTTGCACGGAAATTCGTTCAGAACACTGACCAGGAACCAATCAGCATGGTTCTTTCATACTTGCAACCCATCGCACACCTCTGTGTAAAAGGAGCCCAGAAGTTTGGTCTTGACTTTGGGTTCATAATCTTTCTGACTGGTAAACCGTTTATGATGGCTGACTGTCATGAACAGAAAAAAAAAGTAAAGGCCTATAGATCTACTGTATTTTATTCAATGGCTGCACATTAATTTAAAATAAAAGAATATGTTAATAATAATAAATGAAATACATCTTAGGCTTTCACTGTTTTGTAATACCTCAAGTCCTTAAAATCCCACCCACGAAGCACAGCCACAATGCGAATCATTCAGTTTCGATTTCCTACTTCAAGTTTTAAATAACTCTGACCCCCTTTCTTCAAAGGACGTGTGGTTTGATCGGGTCACCCTACATGTGTCATCGTAATACAAACACTCTACACAAATACATATCAAAGTGATTTAACATCAGGAAGATGATGAGTAATGAACGATCTATGACTTCATCTTCTTGTTCTAACATTCCTTAGGAAAAACCAAAGATAAGGATGAGTCACTTGGATTGAATCGGAAGCAGAAGAACATCCACAGCATCTTGGGAAAAACTATCATTATTTTAGGCTTAGAGGCCTCATGAAATCACAAGTGGAGTGTATCACAAGGCATCTTGTCACCGACTCTATTTGCTCTGAGCCAATAACATGCAAGGATTTCAGTAGCTTATAACTAAGAGTAAGTGAAAAATGCTGACTGTTTGTTTTATGGAAAGCTCCCCTGGCCTTGATTAGTGCATCTTTGGTCATGCTCTTCTTACACGGATTTCCATTTAGATCCGGATTCTGGAGATAGGAGTCAGCAATGCCTCTGAGGCCAACAGAAACACATAAAGAAGCTTTTTCTTAGAGACTTCCGAAAATTGCTGCCAGTAAGAGACTGCCCTCTACACAACCATGAGGCCTTTAACCATCCTTCAAACAAGGCCATGGGAAGCAGTTCATGATATAAGTAGTCAGTGACTTACACTGACTGTTGTTATAAGCTACTGAAATTCTTGCATTTGATTGGCTGAGAACAGAAGAAACCACTGACAATACTTTTCCTGAAACCCTCCCCTGGACTTGATGTTAACATTATCTGGATGCATGTTTGAGAAAGAAAGGGGTTATCATTTTCCGGTTCCCTGAGAGAGTTCAAAGGAAGATCAATAAACCAGGTTTCCTGTCTCTGCTATTTAAGAGGAGGATCTATAGACCCTGGGGAAAGTCAACGTGTGGGGAAAAATATGGAAGAACTTCTGAACACAATATATCTATAAGAACATGAGGAGCTCTAATGAACTTTAAAAAGGAGAGATTCTATCTCAAGGATTTGGGGTGAAAAGGAATAGAACAGAGAGTCATGCTGAAGAGGCACATGCATGATTAATATCATTAGCACACACAGAGGAAATCAATAAAGGAGAATAGGGTCAATCTAGATATCCGGCATTCAAAATCCTGGAAATCAATGAAGGGGTAAAAGGGGTTGGCAATGACATTTCCTCGCTTAAGAATTCAAAACAAGAGAGGATGAAGGCATATTTGGGTCAAGTCCAGGTGATGAGATCCAGTGAAAAGAGGCTACAAGCGTTAAGGATCAATCTAAATCCATGAAAGTCACAGTTCCGGAGAAACAGGAACACTTTCCTCTGGGATGCCTGCCCCAGGGTTCAAAGCCCCATATGCCGTGTTTGGACATGGGATTAACTGCATCCTTTGAACCTCAGAAAGTTTACTTCCTCAGCTAGAGTTTAAGCAAGTGGTACTATTCAACAGCAGAGCTAATTTATTAGTGCATTGCCTGAAGACCTTGCTGCTATATAAGGGAAGGGATAGTTTACACAACATAAGTAGATGTACTGCCTGGGAGAGCTAATTTATTAGTGCGTTGCCTGAAGAATTTACTGCTATATTAGGGAAGGGAATATTTTACACAAGATAAAGCTACTTCTGGGACCTCTTTTTCTTTAGCCTTTCTCCTTTCATACAAATAAGTTTATTACAAAGATTAAATTCTCCTCTAAACTGGTAGTGGTAGATACAGACTATATAGATATATTTCAATATTTTAACAGATGCATCTATGGATTGTGTACACAACTTACATGTAAGAATCTGTTATACATTCCGACAGCTGTATTTCATACTAATTGGTGATGAGCAACTCTTAGACCGAAATTTGTCAGAGCGGAAAGCATGAGCAAGGTTAATAAGGGTCAACGTGGGTGTCTTATTTGAATATACACTTTGAGAAACTGATGATTAAAATGGAAAGTGACAGCTGTTTTCATATCATTGTGTTTCTCTCTGCATCTTTTGGGGTTTATACTATTAATACGATATAAACTACAGTGTTATTCACACTACAAAACATTTGGCTGGAAATACAATTTGTAATGTATGTATGTACCTTTTGGATTTCTGAAATAACCTGTAACACTGATCTACAGTAGAGTGAATCTACATCGACACAAAAAATTATTTGTCAAAAGACGTTTTGAGTGGCATTTATTTTTTCAAAAAAGAAGTTACATGGTAAATTGCGATGCAATAATAAGACAATCATTCTCATTGAAGAAATACAAAAATGGGAAAAATTCAAGCAGTGCAGGTAAAGGACTAGAAGTCTGAAGTGAGTAATCAAAATTAAGGATGTTATGCAACTTTCTTTTAAGAATACTCACTTTTGCCCATGAGAAGATTACATCACATTATACCTTTCTAACTTCATTTAGGGGGGCTTTTCCTACGTATAATTAAATGCCTAAAGAAACACCTCCAACTTAAGATTACAAATTGCTGTGTGAACGCTTCTCAAGAGAGAAGACCTATCGTTTTTTGCCCTGAAGGAAGGAATGCGTAATTAAAGACCATTTTCAGAGATTAAGTGTGAGCTGCATTCAAAATAAAATCGTTTCATTTTCAAATGCAATTAAGAGTAGGAAAACTTAATTAGGATATGGATATCTGTGTCGCATTTAATCTAGCCTGGTTCATTGCCATTCTTGGCACAATGCTTGCCAGAGTCAGAGGATGTAGTGATAATAAGAAATGAAAATTACGAATATGTAATTAGTAAAAGCGAGCTGCAAGCTTTCAGTCAAATAAGCAGGACATATCACAGTGTTCCATTTCATATTTGACTTGACAAGACTTAACAAATTGCTCACAATTTCTATAAGACATTCACTATCCGCCAATAAAATCATAGGTTTTGGCAGCAAATTGCAAATTTGCCATTATTTTATAACAAATTTTATGAATCAGGGCCAGTTTATGTGAAGCATTAGCAACATAAGATCACTGATCTATTAAAGTAAAGTATCAAATGATCAGCCTTCATTATAAATATAGATGTATCATCTGTCACGATATGATAATAATAATAATAATCATAATAATATGCAACATTTATATAGCACTTAATACAAATGTTTCTAAGTGCTGCATACTATTACCCCAGCTTTAGCACAGCTATCCTCAATGGATGCTCGAGCATTCAAGGAATTCCTTCCTACCAGGTACCCATTTATTACACCTGAATAGAGAGTGGCACTTGTAGATAAACGCCTTGCCAATGGATGCAAGTGTTGCAGTGGGATTTGGACCCCTGACCTTGTGGTTCAAATTCCAGAGACTTTATATCCACCGAGTTTCAGTCCATTTACTGAAATCTGCAAAATTTGGGAACTACAGCTTTGGACCCCTGCAGGGGTATAAAAGTCAGTCCTGCTAGCATGTGAAAGTTATTTATTTGGTATGTGTTATCAAGCAAAGATACTTTTGGGAAAAAATATCCAAGTAAATGCTCTTTGTTGCTGTTTTGGCTTTTAATTGGGGTCATCATGCAAAGAGTGACTATTTCTTGAAGTCAAGAAAATATTGAAGCAGTTCACAGCATTGTCAATATCCCTATGGACTTCCATCCAACAAACATAATCTTTTGAACATGATGTAAGCAAGATTTTCCTTGAAAATGTGAAAAGTACAATCAGGAATGCCAACAAATATTTTGCTATTTCATTTCAATACTTTAATTTGTTTATTTTTTGTTGTTATGGCAACCTCAGTGAGTCAGAAAAAAGGAGGCCCTCCAGTGATTCCTACGAATTGCATACTTCCACAATCATAAAAATAGCTTTGATAAATCAAAAATCTTATTTGATTTCCTTCCAAGTGAGTTACAGTAACTCTATACAGCCTTTGGGGGGAAAATTGTTTGCCAAATTATTTCTTGAAATGTAATTCCCTTTTTAATACTAAAAATAAATGGTTCCGCTCTTCTATGGCAAGTTTCCTAAATAAAAAAAAAGTCCAAAATTCTGATATGACGCTTGTGATGAAGAGATTGATCAGGGTTTACAAATATCAACCAAAATGTTGCATTTCCTCTGTCTGTAAAAGTATGTCATGCAAAATTAAAGAATGACACATACTGACTGAGCGGTGTTGGCTCAGTTGGTAACGCATCAGCCCGTCGAACCAAAGATCGTGGGTTCGAGCCTACCCCGGACGGATGACTGAAGCCAGTGCATTGTGTGTAAACATTTCTCTCATGTTTGATAGATGCAGGCTATTTTACAATGGAAAACACTCTGTCTCTCGGATAGGACGTTAAATGGAGGCCCCGTGTAGAAGAGAGTCACCACCTTTGCATGTTAAGAACCCACTGCACTATTTGTATAAGAGTAGGGGGAAACCCTGGTGTAGTGGTCCACCTGCATCCCCCCAATCAGTTATATCGGGAGGAGAGACCTGTGGGTCATAGTGATTCAGTTCGCTTTTCGCCTCCCAGGCACAGGTGACGCAAAACAAATAATAATAATCTTTTTTTTCTGGGGCTACTTATGATCTCACCACATCATTTTGCCAAATTATATTGAAGTTTACATTGAACCCTACAAATGTATGTGAATTTCAGGGGCTCTTTTTTTAAGTTTTCCAGAGCTCTGTAGGGCATTTCAGGGGAAAAATTCGCCCTGAGCCCTCGTTTAGCCAAGGATTGGCATTAAAATCAAGATTAACCATGAAGTCATTGATGGAAAATGTGCTTCTGGCAACAACCCCTTTTAAACTCTCTTCATCCTCTATTCTTGTTGTCTAAATAATGTTCTCTTGTCTGTCCCATCCTTTGTTTTTGTCTCCTAATTCCCGCCCCTCTCTCTTTCCCTCCCTCCCTCCTCACTCCCTCTCTCTCTGTTCTGTATGCCTCTACCCCTCTTTTGCATCATTTTTCTGTCTTCACAGCAAGTTTTCAGATGAGTACATGGATCTGGGTAGTCATGGCATAATAATTTTCTATTCCAATGTCATGCTCTGATACACATTTTTAAAACTGAAATACAAGTGTGCTGTAATTGAAAAAATTATATTTCAGGTTTTCATTGGACAAAATAAAACTGTATCGAGTTAAAATTTCACACATAAGGGCCTTGTTGCATAATTTAATGTAGACAGCTGGCAGCCGTCTGTTTCGAGGAGTTTTTTAACATTTTTTTTTTATTCTCTTCGTACACAGACGGCTCGCTATCGTGCAGCCACCATTAGGGGACTTGCAATGCAAAATCCCCCCGTCGGGGCTTTTCAATTTTTGTCCTTAATGAATAAAAATTTCGAAAATTATAGTGACCAGAGTGCAAACTTATATTCCCTCTTGGCATCATTGCCAAAAAACGGAGAAAAATGAAGTTAAAAGGAACAAAAACAGTGACTTACCTTGGCTGTCGCGCAAATTCACTTCCCCGTTTTATCCGATCTTAAGTACATAAACATATGGTCATTGAGTCCCCTGTACAGATCGCGCCAGATCACGTTAGAACTTCGGTCTCTGTATTAGGTGAGTGAAGCCAACGAAGTTCAGCTGAACAACCAACAAAACAGAGACCGAAGCTTTTGGTCTAAATTTAATGTTACTATTATGGTAAGTTTGCCATCCAATGGTAAATACCATGGAAACGTTGATTAACAGCCAATCAGAATGAACTTGGATGGAAAAGTTACCACAATGGTAACTGTCATGCAATGGGATCCAGGTCTTGACAACAGGCCAATTAGCTCTGTTATTAACACCTTCCTGCGTTATATAACAAGACTAATGCAAGTAATGGACATACAAGCAGACATCACTTCTGCTCAGGAAAACGATAAAAGAAATCTTTACTCATCTAGTTTATAGGGTTCAACAATGAAAATTCATTCAATTGATACTTGTTCCTGTAAGTATGAAGCATGCTAGTAAATTGTTAGGAATAAAAGGGTAGACCTACTGGCAAAAAAGGAGCTGTTAGACATTACTCATTTGGAATGAATTTCCTTAAAAGTAACTTATATTTAAGATAAAAATATTAGAGGAAGATGAAATAAAAGAAGGATGCAAAAAAATGAATCAGTAGGCATGAACATCACCTAAATTAGCTTTCTTTTTACTAAGGAAATATCTGTTTCATTTGAAAATTAGTGCCAAGAGGTTGAATTCAAACCTTTGCCTGAAAGTCCTAACTTGAGCCCCATAAAAAAGGGCCTGAGCTCGAATTCAAATTGAAACATCAATTCTGATTGTTTACTTGTCGGCCACCTGAACAACAGACATGAAAAATTGATGTTGATTGGCAAAATAAGCTTTGTGATTGATTGCTATTTTTAGATTTCAAAGCCGTGAGAGAAAAAATTGGAACTTCACTTCTTCCATTGTTCTCTTTTTGTCTCATGTGTGAATTTGAAAACACCAACATCAGCAAGAACAGTTATCACGTTCAAACTAAGCTCTATTTGAAACAACCATCCTGATTTGTAACAATTTGAGCAAAATCCACATGTAACAATGATCTTGGAGCTGATAGAAGGCGAGTGCTCTTATGATGGTCAGATGCAGTGCTTTTAAGACACACTAAAATCTTCATTAAGGTGCCGTGGCATCAACCCTTACACCTAGGAGGAATCAGCTGAAGACTGTTCTGCTTGGCGCACCACGGTTAGGGCTGGTCTGTCAGGCTATGAGTCAACAGGTGGAAAAGCAAGAACAAGAATGCCAGCATCGAAAAAAGGCAGAGCAAGCGCCATCACTGAGCCTGCCCCACTGCCAGCTTTTGCTTGGTCTATTCAGCCATCTTCGAACCTACAAGAATTTGTGAAGTTGTGGTTGTCTTCGCAAGCTAAGGACAACATGGCCATTACACAAAATAGGTTTGCATCCTTTACTCACGAGTCATTGAAGTTGACAATGAGCTTCTGCTGGAGAGTTTCTTGGAACTTCTTGTCGAGTACCGTCAGGAATTCAGTCTTGAAGACGGACTCCAGAAGGCTGTCGTATTCCTCTGTTACATGGAGAACAAACAGGTCATCTTGAAGAGTACTGCAGAGAATCCAGATAGAAAAAAAAGAGAAATAAGGATAAGGGTTTGATAACTTTTTTTAATTCCATAAGATAATAAAAACTTTTCATTTGTCTGGCTCCTAGGTTATCCCTATTCTTACTTCCCTTACTTACTTTCTTACTTTCCTTCAGCAAGAAATTGATCCACAATGTGCTGCACTCAACCCAGGTGAGGTAAATGGGTACCTGGCAGGAATTTATTCCTTAAGAAACGCAGCGCGCGTAAGAGCTGCACTGCTAAAGCCAGGGTAATTATGCTGCATATACTGTAGAGCGCTTAGAGACTTCTGACATAGAAAGCATTAAGCGCTATATAAGCAAGTATAATTAATATTATTATTACTTCACTCTATGAAGTGCTCAAGTCATGATGATTTGAGAGCAAGTTTGCATCTGACCTAGAAAACATACATAAATCATTTCAAGAAGGTCTAACATTTAGCAGATAGATGCAAAATTCATCATAGATAAAATTTGGCGAGTGCAGAAAAGCCGCTATGGAAAGACGCATAGTGCCTTTATAGTGAAATTCCTTCTAAAGATTTTTGACAAAGTACTTAATATACTTTAGCAGATATCAATCTTTATTTGCTACAATTGACCAAGGTGCGATAAATAAGTACACAAAATACCTTATTGGTAGCTATGCTAAAGCCAAGGTAATAGTTATGGAGAACCATGGGATATATAAATGTAAGATATAATAACAATAAGATCACTAATAACACAAGCTCATTATTTCATTTCAATTGATGAAAGAAACTCAAATATCTCAATTATGTGACAATAAAGCAATTATCTTCACCAATGAGCTGCTTGCACCTAAATCATGTGTCTCAAGTAGTAATAGTTTCATCTACAGAAAATGCATTGTACTTGTACGACAATTCAACAATGAAAATATACATATACACAATAACAAACATGAAATCGTAAGTGTGTGTGATTAGTACATTCTTGGCATTAATTGACATCATTGTAACATAAGACAACAATATGCTGTACTTCAAAAAGATATTTTTTTATCTATTTTTTATTGGACTTAAATCCCCAATTTGCATTCACTATCATGGCCTTTGTTGCTTTGTTTATTGTTGTTTTTTATTATGTTTCGATGTTACTACGTTTTCTTATTTTTCATCAATTTTTGATAAATTTTCTGTTGTTTTTTCTTTTTGATTTATCTGCGTTGATTAGAATCGAAATCTTGTTGGGGTGGAGTTGACCTTTGATATGGATTTACCTCAAAAGTAACAACAAATTCGATTAAAACTGAACAACAAAGTTGATTAACAGTAAAGAAAACATGATTATAATAGCATGATTTCAGAAAATAAACATTTGTTGTGGTCAAAGGTAATATAACCATGTAAAATATAATTTGACCGCTATGTGAATATGATATAGGTGTAACCTTACAATAGAGAAACATTCTATCACCCCAAAGAGTACTCTGGACAAAGCCTAGCTTAATTACGATATCCCATCACTTAATTAGGTTAATTATTAAATGAAAGACAATAGGCTGCCCAAGTAGCCAAACATAATATGATGTTCTCTAGAAAAACAAAAACAAAAAGTAGTATGCTATAAAAGTGATCCCAAATTATTAAGGTTGGCTCTGTTTACTGTGAAGTATTAATTTTCTTTAATTAGTTGGTGCAAGACAATAGACTGACAAACAAAAGTTGCTTTTGCATGATAAATCCAGAATAATGAAAGGGTTATCACCTAGCATGAATGGGAGAATAAGTTATTTGATCCGAAGTTTTTTGTTCATACTACTCAAATGTACTTATCATTTGGCAGGCTGTTGGGACTGGAATCTGCTTAGAAACAACAAATTAGATACATGTAATATCTGTATGCATTTCAAAGAGATTTTTGACATTTCACTTTGATTTTATGGACAATTAAATGGATGACATTCTGGAGAAAATTTTACGATAAAGTTGGGCAATTACATGTATAGCATCAAGGTTAAGTTTGGACAATAATGATAATAACAATCCGCTTTAAACTGCTTAATACATCGTAATAAAGTCTCTAAAGAGTTTTCTAATACAGTATTACCCGAGTCATCAGATCTAGGCATGCATGCACGCAATGTGTGCACCTTCATCACTCCCTGGGGAGCACTCCAACAAGAGTCCCAAGACCCAATTGCTCGACATACTAAATGTATATTCATAAGCTATTGCATCCTACTGGGTACCATACACATTTAGCACCTGGGGGAAGAGTGGCTAAGTGTGGATTAATGCCACAGCAGCATGCCAAAGTACAAGTGCAACATGTCCAAAGTTAGATCTTTCAACTCTTATTTGTGGTCTGTTGTCCGATAAGTCAATATACCACATCATATACTGGTTAAAAAAAATGAATTGCTTGAGGAAAACCGAGAAAATCCCAACTATTTCCTGACTGGGTGGGGCTGCCGGATAACATCAACCACAAATAAATATCATGTATCTGGATTAATTGACAGCGACAATTGACACATAAACAGTAGTCCTGATAAAGAGCAGTGATATCCCGTTAGAACTACACCTGGACAATATCCAAATCCCATTGCCGAGATTTGAAATGGAGAAGGGGGTAGGCCTACATATAGTAGTAATGCAGATCTAGACAAAAATGTAAGCATTACAACTTAACATGATTCTGAATGAATTGTGAAAGATTTAGCCTGCCAGGGAAACTCAGATATATTGGATGGCACTGAAAGTTAAGCCTAGGTTATCAAACTTTGACCACACTTTGAGAGAGTGCTGGTTGCCAAGTCATTCACTGTTTTCAGCCAGCAAAGAAGATGTGTTTAAAAACAATGCAGTGAAATGAGAGAATGGGGATAACACCAGTTTACAATCAATTTTTCATGAAGTATCCATACATTGTCTTTGCCAAGAACATTGAATATGAAACCTAGCATTGCACACTATCTTGAATTCCAATTCTTGTTTTAGTCTGGATTGAATTATGATTATTATCATAAGTTCATTTTCTGCAAACATGGAATATATTTACGTGTGGAAATTGTCTGCACATTTCATGCAGCGTGACAATAAAGTAATGAAACCATGCAAAATATACATTGCAGTTTAAAATGCAAGTGTATATAAATCCTGAAATGTCAATGAAATCAAAATGTGCTAGATTGTTTATCCAACTGGATAAAGACTATGATGATAAGTAAATTTTTCCATGAATCATTCAAGAATAAAAGTTAAAAAAATCAATTATAAAAATATTAACTATGGATGTGAATGTCTCAATAACGTTTTTTTTTTAACACAACAGAAGAATATTAGAAGGCTTAAGTCTGAGAGATTTTACTCCATAAAGATCACAGCTTCACCTGTACCAGACAAAATCTTTGGAGAACTTAAAGTGACCTTGCCCTACCTTCAGGAGAGTGGGCTGCCATCACCTAGCAAAGCCACCAAACAAGATCACCTAGCAACGTAGAGAACAAACTATGACTTGAATTGTTGAATCACTGTAGCTGAGATATCTTAAGACTGGTTGCCAAACACGCATTTAACCACAATCTAACGCCTCCTAACAAACAGGTGAAAAGGTTCAGGTGTGGGGACAGACATGTTCTTACACACACACACACACAGTACACTCAGCACTGGATAGTTTTAAAATGTGGGTGTACTTGTTTTTTTTTAGACATGTATCAATCAGATTTGATTTTTTATGTCTGGAACCGACCTTTAGCGGCACCCTCCGAAAGACTTAATCAGAGCTCACACCTCCCCTGAATCAATTAATTCCCCACATGGCTTGGATTACAGGTGCGTTCCATTACACCTTCACTACTTATAATCCGATTGGGGATCTTAAACATATGGTAACTACTCGTTGAAACAATGGCAAAAAAACTTCCTACCATTCATCTAGCACTTCACATTTCAGTCGTTCATAAAATAGAAGCAGTAATATTTATTTTTTTGCCTTTATTATGTATCATAATCCCCGCAATTTTTCTTCATGCTATATATTACCAGTATTCCCTGAAGACGAATAGTCAACCTGCTCGAAACGTCGAGTCTCTCTACTGCTCCAACTCATCATCTCTATTTGCCGACTAAAGCCAGCATTTCCTCATCCGCCCTACTACTCAAGCTGTTTTCAACTCATCAATCTCTTCTGGTTTACAGTCCTTTTCAGGACTACATTCAAGAAAGAATACTCTACTCTCAAATCTCCACTTTCTCGCCTATCCATTTCCTTTTTCTTCTTCTATCCACTGTTTCTATAACAGTCCACATGGTGTACCATAAACCACATCAGCTATTGTACATGCCACCATGCAAACCTTCAAACAACAACAAGCCTAAATCTACAAGCAGCTTTGTGAAACAGCCCCCTGAGGTGACAACTCACCTGAGAGATACACTGTGTATATGGTTTAGAGGGATCTTCCTTTTGACAACGTCCCGGATCTGACCTTTCTCTGGACCTTTCTTGATCTGTTCCCGACCAATCAGATAGATGTTCCTGCCCGACAGGAGAAGGTCTCGCTTCGTAACCTGATGTGATCGATGAATAAGGAGAAAGAAACAGTAAATAGACACTGCTTCATTGACACTGCTTATCTAACTTCGGTACAAACCTCGCACGACTTCACATTTTGTTTTATACCATTATATTTTTAATTTATGATTTTCTATCTTGAATATATCTTTTTTTCAAAGGTGTAATACTTATTTTTTGCCTTTATTATGTATCATAATCCCCGCAACTGTCATTATATTTTTCTTCATGCTATATTTTACCAGTATTCCCAGTGTACAGGTTGGTTGGGCGGAGGACCATCAGGTCACAGTGATTAAGTTTGCTCTCCTCTTCCCTGGCCACTTACTGATGCACTGGGCAAACTGCTATCAAATATTGCATGTACCTGTATAATTTTTCAATGTCATTTTATCTAGTGATTGATATTGCTTTTGTAATCTTGAATATGTTTGAAGTGCTGAACAAATACTAAATAAATATATACACAATAAGCTCAGATTCAGCTTCAGAAATAAAGAAAAATGTAAATTGCCTGTGCCTACACTAGCAAAAGTTCTTGAGGCCCAATTTGTTCAGCTACCAATTTATTCTCCATAGAACTTTTCATAGAATTCAGCACTTTGCTTCATTTTGAGAGAACCAAACATTCTACAGAACATAGTAAGCATAAAGAAATGTGCCCTGTAAAGTGGGGAATGAAATAACTATCCAATGTGCAATGAGAAAAAACAAATATATCCCTTGAAAAATTGCAGGGTACATGTCTCTGATTGGCTAGATAAGTCACATGACATCCACTTTACTGACCTTGAATCTCCTGTCATATTTGTTGACCTTGTCAGCAAACTCTATCCTCTCTCTCCTGGCTACCATGGCCTGTAGGGTTACGTTGTGCTCAAAGCCAATGTAGTCCCCGACAAAGTTACGATTCAGACTGTAACGCCTTCTCTCCTTTTTGTTGAACAGGATGTCGCTGGCTGCAAGAGGAGAATGATGATGATAATGATTATGATGGTGACAATTAGGATGAAGAAAGTAAGGTTGATGATGACAGTGATAAAAATGATGAGGATGCCAGTGATGAAGACGATGGTGACAAAAATAATGGTATCAATGAGGATGATAATAATGATGATGGTGATGATGGGGATGATGATGATGATAATGAGGATGGTGGTCATGATGATGTTGATGATGATGATGATGATGATGGTGATGATGATAATAATGATGGTGGTGGTGGTGGTGGTGATGATGATGATGATGATGATGATGATGATGATGATTTTGAAAATAATGGTGATGATGATGAGGAAGAGGAGAAAGATGGCAATCATGATGATATGGTGATGACAAGGAGGACAAGGAGGGGGAAGAGGACAGAGATCATGATAATCATTCATTCAACAATGAACAATTCTAAACTTGATGGAAATTGTACCTATAAATGTGAGTTAAGAGAATCATAAGGCATCATCAATATTTCAATGTACGTGAAATTACGTGTAGATTGTGTGAACTATATGAAGTTGAACCATCAAAGAGTATAGATTATCATAACATAATAAACATAATTCAAATAAACATAATTCACGTACAAAGTCCATATGATCACTTAAATGAGAATACACAGATCTGGAGTGGGGGACCTATAAACACTCCATTGCTTATCATTTCCTTCTGTTACAGATGTGGAATATATAGCAAATAATCACATTGTGAATGGAAGAGACAGGATCACTTTCTCATACACTCCAATGCTTAACTTCTGATGTCTAATAGGGTCTGAATTTTATTTCATTTCTTAACTTTGAGAAATATAAAGCAAATAATCATGTTTTTATTGCAAGAGATTGGACAAATTATCACCTTTTCAGCTATATACACTTCATTTCTTAACTATGATGTATAATAGGGCCTTAATATATGTTTTGGGGGGTTTGGTGGATTATAAAGCAAATAATCATGTTTTGGTTTTGGTGACCAATGGTAACATACCTTGCTGTTTGAGTCTGAGATAGTACTTGTGTGCATTGAATTGTCTGAATGCTTTCTGAATGATCCTAGCATGAAAGTCAAACTTCCTCTCTCTCTGTTCCTCCAGTAGAAAGAGCTAAAAAAAACACACAAAAACAATTGTGAATCATAATAATAATAATATGCAACATTTCCATAGTGCTTCATAAATGTTTTTGAGGGCTGCATAGTATTACCCCGGCTTTTGCACGGCGACCCTGATCAGGCACTCCAACTAGGTATTAATTTACTACAACTGGGTGGAGAGAGGCAAATGTCTATTAACATCATGCCAAAGGCACGATTACTGCAGTGGGATTTGAACCCCTGAACGTGCAGTTCAAAGTCCGGAGACTTCTCCACTATTAATGCCAAGACACCTCTACAGGTGCGCATCTTATTACCAATGAGGGAAATTCATAAATCTTGGTATTAAAAACGATGATTGTTTCAGTGAAGATGGCCTTGTATGTTGACCAATTTAAGAAAGCCATTTAATCCCATCTATTTTGCTAAGATGACGATAAAGTGCTGATCACTCTGAGGTGCTGAATTCTTGTTTTATTGGCCCAGACATGGAGTTTAAGTGTATGCAAAGCTTTGTAAGTGGAAGGAAAAGGGGCTATATCAAATGCCTATTGGATTGAATTTGATTAGAAAGATTGTTTTCTCATTGTATTACTTACAGACTCTGGTTTCCTGATGAAGACTTTGTTCCTTCCTAATTGGTACTCGTCATCGTCCATGTTAACTGAACGTAGCAGATGAGTGACCCCAGCCCTGACATCACCGCTCCACCTTGGCCACGTTTCCTTTGTCAATATGGCATATCTAGAGATGACAAAAGACAAAAACATTTCAAAGATTCAAAATATAGAACATCTGTAGATACAGATGCACACACTGGTAATAATAATGCCTGTTGCCTTTCCATTTATTTTAATTCAGGAAAAATAAAGTATTGCTGGATATACGTATTGGCCAATTGCCACAGATTGAACCTCAGACCTTTGTGTGTCTTGTCAAGTGCTGTAGACCACTGAGCCACCGCACCTTCACAGCAAACAATATATTGCAAACCTATCGCTCATTGCAAATAAATAACCTATCGTTTTATTCATTTATTTATTTATTACGTCTATTTTACCAGGGTGACTCTGTCAGTGGTTCAACGACTGTTATACTTAGAGGCCCTGGATATATCGTTCACTCTAAATTTAGGATGAGAATGTTGTTCCCCTTCTTGTACCTTCTGCTTCTTCTCTCTTCAATAAAGACTTGATAGGTATCCTTTGGTAACTACCTTCTAACTTCAAGTGATGTTACATTACTCTCTGTTCTTCATTTCTCCATACATTCTGAGCGATAAATCATTAATATGAGCTCTTTTTTATAAAGGTCTCTGCTTCCACGTACATACCTCCTGAGAAACTTATCAAATTCTCTCCTGTAAGCGAAACCAGCTCGCCTGACCCTGATGTTCTCCTTCAGTCCCAGATATTCAACTTGATGGTGCACCCTGGATGTGAGCAAACAAATGTAGAAATGTGGGTAATCAAGAAATATCAAGACATACATTTAAGCCTGGTTCACATCTTTGTCTTTTAAGCTGCGTATTGTTGCATTAGCCAAAACAGCAATACACAACCTAGCGTAGCATACTACGAAGCAAAATATTCGGTTGCAATCACACTTTTGGCTACTGTTTATTTCCAATCCGTATAATGCCAATTTGTCAAATTGCCAACTTGTCTACTATCATTTGGTCTATCATTGATTCGTCCACTATCCACATGGTCTAATTGCCATTTCGTCTACTCACCATTTTGTCTAATAGCCAATTGGTCCAATAGCCATTTAGTCCATATACCATTTGGTCTAATTTGACTAAGTGTTAGTTGTACAAAATAAATGAAAATGAAATTATGTTAGACCAACTGGTTATGAGACGAAATGGTCATAGACAAAATGGTGATTAGACGATTTGATGATTGGACCATATGGTTATTGGGCGAAATGTTAAGACAAAATGTTGATGGACAGAATGGCATAAGACTAAATGAAAGTAGACCATGTGGTGAGTGGACGAGTTGGCAGAAGACAAATTGGCAATTTACCTTTGCATATGCGGTCAAGGGAGCTCATACAGGTTGCATGCAGTAAAGTGGGCTAAAGTGAGGTAATTCAAGGGAAATCGGGCATTAATGTTGCTGCAGCTGTTCGCTGTTGCTCCTTAGAAACCAATCACTACCATGGCATTGCCCTACATGTTTCAAACTTTTTTTTATGATGTGGTACCCAAGTCTGCGCACCTAACGATTTGAGTTAAGATTTAACATGAATTTCTTTTTTTTCACAAAATCTTTCAGTTAATAATGTTCCTTATATTAGTATGAGTAGGTGCACCAAATATTTCATAAAAATTTGAAAGAAATATAGAATTTTCTTGGAAAAAACCTCGGGCAGTCATTTTCAGATTGAAAAAAAAATGGTACCCCATGTCTGCGCACCCATTCACATTCCACACGATTCGGGTCAGGCTGCATTTTGAGGCCGTCACCATGTAATGCCCAAAATTCATTATTTTTCCACCATTTTGAGTCAGATTTTTTAATGAATATCTGTCTATGTGTTGCATGTGGAAAGTTTGTGTTCGTTGCGTATCTTCTTTTACTAGAATCGCGCAGATACGCGTGTGCGCAGACAAAGAGGACTGCGCAGAATTGGGGGAACTTGCCATACTAGCAGGTTATGTGACCTGCCACCTTAAACCTCTGTAAATAGCCAACATGGTAATGTGGTCTTCAAAAATTAAAAATTAGAAATTAGCTCATCTAAAAGAATTATTCTTCTTCATACTGTCAAAATTTAAAGTTGTAAAGTTGAACAAAATATGTCATACAAGAGTTCAAACTCCAAACCTTGTTTTCTCCTTATTCTTTTTTATCTTTCACCAAATATCTTTGATATGTCTTATTAAATATATATTACTTTTAAAACTTAGGATGAGTTTTTGTCAAGCTCAATAAAAAAAAATTCCTTCATCTTGGGCGACTTATTGTTTATTTGGGGGTGGAAGCTAAGTAGGCAAAAAAATTGATTTCTTTTCTAGGCTTTCACAACATACTGTGTAAATCTACAATATTGGATAAGCTTTAATATTGCAGTGGATTGGGATTTCCAGGGCTTTTCAGAGCATATCGATGATCACCCCAAGCCCAGGGTCCCGCCTTACAAATGTGGTCATGCCATTGTTACTTATCTTGTTACGTAACATCGCTGGTTGCAGAGTTGTGCGCCCTTTGCATCAACCTGCAACTCGTTGTTAGATGCGTTGCAATGTCAACATATTTTCTTTTTCAAGTTTGTTCTGTCTGAAAAATAGATTTCCTCTCGAAAGCAGGTGTAACTTATTTTCTTGTGCTGACCAACGACCATATTTAGCATCTGAATATATGAATTGTTATGTTGGAAAGTTTTACAACGGCTTATTGACTGCTTGCTTATCGTCACCGATAGATGAGACTTAGTTCCAGATTGTTTCAGGACTGTATATACACTAAATTCTCTGGGCTGTTTTGATTTGACTAATAAATGTTCTTACAACAAGTAGACCTACAATTTACGCTTCGTCTTTTTGAGCCCTCAACACAAAGAGTCACGATTGATCCGATCAACCTCAACTGTATGGAAATCCATCAATGTCATAATTTTTTTCTTCAAGATATTTGCACAATGTCCTTTGAAAGCAAAGAGAAGCACAATAAATTTTTGAGAAAACAATGAATGTATGAATATAGAGTATATCTGATATTTAGATGATGATGTTGCTGGCTTTCCATAGTTGTGGTGGACCGGACAAATCGCAATTCTTTGTAAGAAAGGGCCCAGGTGAAATTTTTGTCACATGCAATCATTTTTCTCACCTTTTTTCTTCCCAATCATGCGGTCTCTTTGTCTCATTTGGTTTGATACAGCGGATGTAATGAGGGGTACATTTCATGAGCTTATCAACAAGCTTGTTTGCCTGAGTCTGAAAAAATAGAAACGACAAAATGTATATTACTAGTAGAGTTGTTAAAAAGAAACATAACATGTCCACTGCCTACCATCATCAACATCTTTGTTCACATGATAAGAACTTGCTAATTGTTCCTCCAATCTTAACAAAAACAAATGATAAATGTTCAGTCTGTGCAACAACCTTCCAAATTCCCTTATAACAATTGGTAAATTGGCCAAATTCAAAGCAGCTCTTAAAACTCACTTATGTACCTCAATGTACCTCAATGCAACAAAATGATCAAGGTAAAGACATCTTTTTGTTCTGAAGTGCATTGAGACACATATAGTTGGATTACGTGTTATTTGTGAAATGCGTTATGTGTTATCATGTGGAGCATTTTGGCAAGTGAATTAGCCTTTGGACTTTGAAACAGAGCGTCCTGGGTTGGAATCCCATCCATAGAGTGATTTCCTTCGGCTAGAAATCGATCCACAATGTGCTGCACTCAACCCAGGTGGGGTTATTTTTTTCTCTTTTGTCAAACAAGAAATAAAAACATACATGTAGGAGCATTGTGTCCCCTTATCGATCGCTCGGAATGGGTCTGCCTACCAAGGACGTCCTCAGTTTGTTGTGTATTCTCGTTCAAACGTGAAGTTTGGGTGTGTGTATGTGTGTCTTCGATTTCTATTGTGTGTTAGACCATGCTCTCAGTATACTTTCTTGAACTGGTTTCCCTTACACCAATCTAGAAGATTGTTTTGCTAGCGTCCTCATCACCATTTCCTGAACTGGTTTCCGGAATCACTTCACATCGCTAAAGGAACGCTCTCAGTAGAGTCAAAGGTCAACTCACTTTGAAACAGCAGTATAGGTATTCTACATACAGCGTATACTTAGCAGTGCACCAGCATGTGTGAAAATCGCTTCCCAAAGAACCGGTGTGTCCTCGCCTACGCTACGTTAAAACCAGTTTAACAAGGCAAAGCGGTCTTGAAAACCACATCACGAGGTGGTTTTCCAAATTGGTTCTGAAGACCATGATCGCTTCCAAGGCCGCCTCGAGTGTTCCCATTACATGTTAATCTGGTTTCCACTAAACTGGTTTGAGAATGCAGATGAGAACAGGGTCTTAGTATAGAAACACTGAATGACATCACTTGGATTGCTTACTTTGATTTTGCTGCTGGCTGTTGTTGGTCTTGACTTGGCTTGGCCTGATACCTTCTCTGGGAATAGCTCCAGGAAGAACGCGCTGTAAATGATCAAAAGAAAATACATGCAACAATTGAGCTTTAATTAGTAGAAAAGATCTTTAAAATGAAGAAAAAATAACAAACACAGATAATAAAACTGTGTATTCCTAGATGAGTGTACTACATTTATATTTGTAACCACCTAAAATCTCATACATCTAAGAAAATTAGTTTCAAACTGCTGCATGGAGTGATATTCAAAGATGGACACATGTGAATCAATAAACAAAAATATATCACGACATGCATAAGAAAAATATTAAAAGTAAATAACTCAATTCAAAGGAACACGGAATATTTATATTATATTTGATGGCTCAAAATTGAATACACAAAATATTCCAAGAGTTCGAAAAAATATTCCATGAATCGCAGACGAGTGGAATATTTCTGGTATTTCATGAAATAACGCCATCCAATATAATTATTATCATCTATCCCACCCTCCCCCCCAAAAAAATAAAAAAAGAGGGAGAAATTTGATTTAACAAGTCATATCACTTATTACATTATCCCATTATCACTTCATAGGATCAATTTTGGTCATTGACATGCGACTTGCATGTAGTTCATTATGACGTCATGGAGCGTAGTTGTGCTCTATGCTGCGCATCGCTTTGCTTCATTGTTGTACACGTTGTATATTTCACGCATTCACGCCAGCGCCCTAAACTGTTCAATAAGCTCTAGAACACTCATTATAGATGATAATAGAACTTACTTTTCACTGGACTGCATGAGTTCAATAAGATCGGTAAACAGTACATCTCGATTCTTTTCACAGAATCCCTCTACTGTATATCGTACCTAAATGAAGACAACATAAAAAATATTCATAAAGGTTTTAAAAAACTAATGAAATATGTCAAATTTACAATGCATAAAAGCAATTCAAACTGCTCTTTTCACTTCACATACTAAATAATAATCTTTTAATAAAATTGTAATTGAACCTTCGAAAAGCAACAATTATAAAATAAAATAAAACAAATTGGAATTTGTAAGGTTGAATAACAGACAAGAAACAAGAGTTTATTTAACACAATTTTTTGCGGACTGCTTGGAAGTTTCGCCAAGATTGCACAGTGTGAACAATTCCTACGTGAGTGAACTCAAAACTTCAAACCTAATTTTATTTTTACACTCTCGCAAAATTCATTCTGCATTCAATCAAGTACTTCTGACGGTAATTGTTGATCAATTTTGATAAGTTATATACTACTTTAAAGCTAAGGAGTTTCCTTTTCAAGCTCAATGAAAATCTAAAAATTCAATTCGGGTGACTTTTTGTTGCTTTTGGGGTGGCAGGTCACAAATGACTTTATGAAACATAATGTCTTGTTGGTGCAAGAATGCCCTTAGCAAAACATTTTTGCCCATCACATTGGTGCACAAATGCCTTTAGCAGTGCGCATAAATGAATCGTGTAAGGATATTTCTGCAGCGATGCAGTGAACGAAAATGTGGTGTTAAGGGCGATCCTGCCATCGACACGACGATACTAAGGCAAGCTAATCAATTACAAAGCAAGATCGAGCAGTGAGTGCAGTTTTCTAACCTGCCCTGCGTAATGATGTACGATGAATCCTCCACTCAAGACCTGGTAATGTTGATGCGTTCCTACCGCGCTGTTCATCTTCTGTAATAGCTTCTCGTCGGCACCCTCGCTCACTGCGTGCATGGTCGCACAGACGTCGTCCAGGATGCACATGATGCCAGGTGGTACCTTAGAGTACAGGAAAAAAGTACAGATTCACTTACAGGTCAAGTCCACCCCAACGAAAAGTTTATTTGAATACTTAAGAGAAAAAAATCAACAAGCATGACACTTTAAATTTCATCAAAATCTATCTCTCCCAATAGAATTTTACACTGAATCACTACTTACAAAAAAATTAAACCAAAATGTTATTTTTTTTTCATTTTTTAAATCAAACCAAAACTTAATCATTCTTCCTTCATGTTCATTGTCTACAAGTGAAAATAAATGTCAGATAAGGTTAAAACAACCCACCAATTACTGAATAGTCTAATTACTATAAAAATTGTACAGGGACCACTAGAAGAATAATACTCAATTTCTATGTAGCATAAATTAGAGTTAAGTCTCTTAGTGCTCTTAAATGGTAATATGAGATAGACAGCAAGAAAAAGAAAAGGAAAAACAATCACATTGAACCTAAATACATCACTATACAATTTTGAGACTGAATTTAGAGAATTTGGAACTACACATAATGCATCAATATCAGGAAAATTTGAATTTATCTTTGGAAAAGGTAACCCTTTAACACAGACTTGAATAGATCACCAGAAGAAAATTCTTTAATATTATCAGGAAGTTTACTCCATAGTTAAGAGACTGAATAAAACTGGGTAATAAGGTCATACCTTGCTCTCAATGAGATCGCATACGATCTTGTTGTTGAAGTAATCTATCTGCTTCCACTTTATACCTTCTGAGACATACTCTTCCTGTATAAAAATGAAAACATTAAAAATACTATATCTCATAATATAGGTATATTTACCCAGAGAAGCCACTTCAGTTCTGAAAACTGTTCTCCCCATGCGCCCTGCAATTATCATTACCCCGTCTTTAGCTGAAAATGGGTTCTACATAGTATTCAAGTGTGCATCTTTACAATTCATCACTATTTTCACTATGCCTTGCTTCAGCAACAAAAATGGCATCTTCACTTTACTAATCTATGACCATGTACTTCATTAATTCAATTTTGCCTTATGAAAAGTTCAATGAAGACATTTTTCCTGAACCCTATGAATCCTTTAATACTATAGAAAATGAAACCATAAAAAATAACATACTTCAGGTTGAAATTATAGCGGAAATGGATTTTATATGTGTGCATTTTTACAATTCATCACTATTTTCACTATGCTTTGCTTCAGCAACAAAAATGGAATCTTCAGTGTACTACTTTATAACAATAATAAATTAACTTTTGTCTTCTGAAAAATCTAATGAAGAAATTACTCGGTGACCACTATAAATCACATTACACAATACAAATTTAAAAGGAAGCTCGTGGTCAATGTGATATAACCTCCCTATTAAACCCCTTTTGACACTGTTTTGCCAACTTGGAAAATGCTTTTGCATGACAGACATGTACATGTATTACATTAGAGGAATAAAAAAGACAAGGTATGCACCTTTTTATATCTAATTTTTACCAATCTGTGATGTTTCACTTTACCTGCTCAGCTTTGAGTGTGAGCTCTATGAAGATCTGTTGGAGCTTCTCGTTCACAAAGTTGATGCAGAACTGTTCGAAGCCATTCTGTTGGAAGATCTCAAAGCCGTAGATGTCAAGAACTCCTATCGTGATCTCTTCCTTGTTCTTCTGCATGGCAATATTGATTGACTGAGAAAGAAAACAAATAAGAAGCTATTTAAAGATTTCAAATGAGTAGTTATTAAAGAGAGAGTTGCAGGTCAGTGGGAGGTGGAGCTGACTCAAACAGCTATATGAACAGAGATTTGGAAGATCTCAAAGTCGTAGATGTCAAGAACTCCTATCGTGATATTTTCCTTGTTCTTCTGCATGGCAATATTGATTGACTGAGTGAGATTTCAAACAAGTAGATATTAAATGAGAGTCAGTGGGAGGTGGAGCTGACTCAAACAGCTATGAACAGAGATTGGTAGCATGCCATGATCTCCAGATACAACACTTAACCCGTTGCCAACGGGAGCCGGATATATACGGTTCCCTAAAACTTATTCATGTACGGGAGCCGTATATAGTCGGTTCCCCAAAGGCTATTACTCGCATCCATTTGCAGGCTTTAAAAATACAATTTCATACTATGTTTCTGCCTTTTCTGTGTTATAATTACAATGTCCATTAATTAAACTACACATTCCAGAAAGTCATACGTTTTTACCTGTTGTTTCTATAGTTTATAAAGCATTATAAAACGAGTTATGCTTCGAAGAGAGTCCAATATTGGCGTACAGTGGGCATTGCCGCGATGGAAGCTTGATTTCAATGATTTTCAGTTTCGCAGAACCACGTATATACCGTAATCAATAAAAGTGAGGGAAAACAATGGGAGCAGCGAAATGCAACCCAAAACGCACGCAGAGCTGCGTGCGTGCGCTGATATGATCAACGATAGATCGAAAACGATCGATACTTTATAAGATTGCTTGTGAGGTTTCAAAAAGTCCGGGGTTCGATCCCGGCCGCGGCACCTATGCCCGTGAGCAAGGCATTTAATCTACAATGCTCTTTTATCCTGCTTTCAAATAAATGAAAATGCTATATGCATTACTGCTAACTAGGTGTGCACTTCTTTTTAAAAAAAATGGCGCCGTTGATAAAATATAGGAAGAAGAAAAATCATGGTTTCAGTTTATAACACATCGATTTTTGTTTTCTTCTTTCATTTAGGTGCATTATTTTGCCTCTTGAAAATGGCTGTCATAATATTCAACTTCATGAACTGATCAAGCTAGATCAAACTAGAAGAGAGTACACGACTTTAAGTTGATATCGATTTCTATAATCCTAAACAAAAAGTGTATACAGCTGGCTATTGAGAATACCTCGGATCGTACGTACACTCTATTTTGTTCTAACGATACGGATGTGGTAATCGATGGAGGCATGGCCCCCTTTCCTTTGAAAATCACAAAAGGGCATCCAGCGAAGGTCAATAAAGTTGCCACTTACTAACAATGTAAAAGAGTGACTTGAAAGGGAAGGATGTACGGATGAATTCACACTTTGTCAGTTTGGTTTAACACCAAAGAGTGATAAACGCCGTGACATAGGCATAATCATGCTAATGAAGACTAATATGTGTTATTTACGATGTACAAAGTATATGAAGCATGTTTTATCCATATCAGTAATCTCATATGAATTTTCGAAAAAAATATAAGGTTTCCCCAATTGATTTTATTCTGATTGAGTATGTTATCGTGGTTTGGTTTGACCTGCATATAAAAAAAATGTGATGCGATAGGAATCCAGAGCATGGAGTAAATATGCATTCCATGGATATATTATTCGAGAAGATAGAGGGAATGATAGGCAGAATATATTAAAATAAAATATTTATGTTTATGTCTGCAAACAGGCCTATAATGCTTTTCACGGAACAAATGATGTAAGCCGGGTAATGAATAAGTAGAACGCCTTGATCACAATGTTTAGTGGATATTATATGAATTATTAATCATTATCATCATGCGGCTCGATTAATTTTTTTTAATTGCTTGTTAGAAGGGTGCGAGAAAAACGGCGTAAAGCATATTGTGATTCCATATACGTCCATTCAGTTATTTGTTCATTTTTGGCCGTACTCCTTAGAATATAACAGACGTTCAACTTTGATAAAGATAAATATGAGATAAAGCAATCAGTACATGAATTGATTAATAAAGACAATTAATTAATTAATTAGAGATAATATATATCACTTAATATGAGCTGGAATATGATATTTAGGCAGGCGAGAATGGCCTTTCTATGTATCTCTTTTGAAGCACGCTCTTCCTCTTACAGTTCTCTAATTAACTCGTTATATTTGTATTTTCATCGGAGCTCTTATGGATTGTTGGCTACAAGGAAAAAGGAAGTGGAGAAATAAAACATAAGAATTATTTTAATACATCGAAATTCTGTAAAGGTGAATGTACCGGGTGAGAAATTATATACACTTACGACATTTTAGAATTATACTTTGGCAATGCAGGTCATTATTTTCAGAGTCCTTTTTCATCTTGACGAAATTGGATATTAAAACAAGCTGAACGCAGGAAATAATAATTTCCGAACGGAAAGTTCCTAAAATGTTAATCAAATCATATATTGTCCGAAAATTTGACAGTGAGTGTGGCGAAACAAATGGGGGGGGGGGGTTAAATGATGGAATATAATTTATATGCACTAGAATAAAAAAAGGGTATAAAATATAGTAATGGTGTAACTTGGGTTGCGATTTCATTGCTGACCTCTATTTCTCCCACCCCTTTGCTTGTCAAGTAAAGAAAAAGTAGCACATTTATAGTCCCCTCCACCAAGAATTCCTTGGTTCACCGCCGATCTCTGACAACTAGATTACCAGCAAAACCGAAAATGTCTTTCTGGTCACACTCATTTTTTTCCATTTTAAATTGTCCAACATATACTTAAGTTATTTTTTCTTGCATTTTCCATGAATTACTAATCATTTGTTAATCATTAAATCCTTTGCACATAAATGTCAAGAAAATAACCACACACGTTCTAAACTAGTGAAATAAGCTGAGAATTGTGTAAGTTCACAATAAATAAAACGGTTTGCAGGGACTTATTGTATATTCTTGGATAATGAAAGAAAGGCAGAATGTCTTGTTTTTAATACAATTTTAATTACTAGAATCATTTGATACATAATATTCATTTTTTACACAAATACATGGCAACGTCTCCGTTGGATTTTGAATTAAGGAAATAATTTGGAGGTTTTTGTTGAACATTTCTCGACGACGTATAAAATCTAGAAATCATTTGAAATTGATTATGGGCCGAATATGCTGGGCACCTATCCTAATGTAGGTTCTATTTTTTAGTATGGGTTGGGCTTGGAGGGCCGGGTTTGGACATATTTCTGTGATGACGAGAATATACTCAGAAGGGAAAAAATAGAGAGAGGGCCGGGGGGCACGGAACGGGAGATGAAGAAGAGAGAGAGAGCATAACCCACTTGTCTGCGCAGTGTTGTAGTACATTTTTTTCGATTAAAAGCGCCTCGTATGAAATTGAACCCTCTCCCCCCTGCGTAAGCTACTGATTGAATAGAAGGGAAAAAAGTAAAGGGAAAATAGAGGAGAGAGAGAATATAAGTAGAGGTTGACTAGAGGCAAGGGATTAGAGAGAGTAGAGGGGAAGGCATTCATGACAATAACAATAATATTTTTCAATCGAATTAAACTAATTTTTTTTATTCTTTACATGTAAAATATTCAAATGTTTACATAATATCAATGATAACAATTATAAACATTACTATCAACACTAACAATGATAATAACAAATAATAAAAGAAAATATAACAATCGGATAACAAAAAAAATAATAATAATATTGATAATAATAACAACAATGGTTAAGATTATGAATATAATAATGATAAGACAAAGAAAAAGATAAAATAAAAAAGCAGACGAAACAGAAAAAAAGATGAAGGGAGAAGATAATGGTGATCATGGGGGGTGGGGTGGGCTAACTTAAGTAATTGGATGATAAATGATAAATAATCTTCATAATAATTGTCGCATACCACCTTGCAAATTTTAATCGAGAAGATTATGATTTCTTGTTCAGAAATTATTACTTGTATGCATATAACGATATTTTGAAGATTCATGTTTTGGGGGGCATACTTTTAAAAGGAAATATCATATTCTTCATTTTTTTTTTCATTTTGCATGAAGAGAAAAACAGAGAGAACAAAATTAAGCAAAATAGGACGACGGGAGTAAAATAATGAGAATAGGTATAAAGAGAAGATAAGACGACGAAGAAAAAAGGCGAAAAAAAAGAAGAACAAGCAAATTCATAACAAGAATAAATAGAAGGGAAATAGAAAGAGAAAACTTAGGAGATGGAGGAGGTGTAGGATTACACAATTATCAGTGAAGAAGGAGGAGAAAATGAAAAGGGAGCATTATAAAAAAGGAAGAAAAAACAAGGAGGATTTCATTTGCAAGAGGAAACAAAGCAAGACTATATCAAGGGAGAAGGGGGGTCTATAAATAGGAAGTATACGAACAAAAAGATGAGAAAGAGATCGAACAAAAGAAGAAAGGAAATGAGGATGATAAGATAAGAAGAATATCCAAAAAGAATATGAGAAGAAAAGACATGAGAATAATAATTTTGATAATAATAAGATCGAAAAAGAAGAAAAGGAAGAAGAAAGGAAGGGAGAATATGATAATAGTAACATTATGAGAATATTATGATAATAGTAATATCGAAAAAGAAGAAGTCCAAGAAGAACTTCAAAACCCACATCACCAACAATACATTCTCAAAGAAGTCACTCTGTATGGACATAATTATAGCACTGGAGCGACAGGTGAGCTCTGAACTCCGTGCAGCCAAAACAGGAAATGAACTACGCATGCGCGAAAACTATCGATCGATCAATTCACTCATCGTGGATCGCACACACGCTTTTGTAATCAACGATCCAGGTCGCACGCACGGAACAATGGAGCTGTTCGAACTTGACATGGCCGGCTGATTAATCTCGTTTGGGGTGTTAGAACCTATTCTACTATGCCGTCGCGAACGGGTTAAAAGAGAGAGACCCGTAAAGAGCACTTAAAAGGGAGAGAGACCCGTAAAGAGAGCTATCTGATACATGTACATGTAGGAAGAACTAAAATAAACCCCCCCCCCCTTGTAAAGCAGGAACTGCCGCAATTGCCGATACTACTCCACCTACAGCAAGTCAAACGCTAGTCCGAAGAAGCCTGCAGAACGAGTTGGCAAAAGCTTTACAAGGTAAAAACTAAATTGATTGTGAAAAGATGAAAATTTGTATAGAGAAAGTTACTACAGTTGACACAGAACTGATTAAACAATTCTGTTGGAAGCTCTCAAAGAAAGCCATGGATATCCAGAAATCCTACCATATCAATGAACTAGATTACAAAGGGGAAAAGAGATCTTCTGTTTATCTAATACAAAACTGTTCAAAATGAGTCCGTTGGAAGAGCGCAAAGCAACAAAGTGGCCTTGAGGGTGCTTCATCAGGATATTCATAAACAATGCAAGAATTAATGATAGATATGTGAAAGAATTGGATAACTGTAGTTTCCCCTGGTGTTTCAACAAAGTAAGACAGAATTTCTTATAACACTATAACTTAAACTCGAACAAATAAGAACCTTTGCAACCACTTGGTTCATAAACACAAAGAAATTTAAATCTCCAAGATTTCAGCTATAGCTGAAGGAAACAAAATGTTAGAAGTCTGATTTTGGCTTCCAAGGACATCTTCAAATAATGGTTCCATGACATTTGCTCTGGCGACAATTGCTCCGAATGAAAATATAATATCTAACTTCTAAAACTAAATAAACTCCAATCATTAGACCTACATTATTCTGAACAAAAAAACTCTATTACAATCCTAACTCTAACCCTACATGTATGCCTCTGAAATATTAAGACCAGAACAAATGTTGTGTCAGCCAAATAATACACAAAGCCATGAAAAAGTTACAAACAGCTTTTTGAAACACCCCCTAGTATTGAGCATGCATAAATGGCGTGTTAATTATAAATCAAACATATCAGGATTTTTTTTTTTTTTTCAAATTAGCTCCCACTGAGAAATGTCATAATTTCAGTAGCTTGCAACTGTTAGGAATTGAAAATTAGATATTCTCAGTTACGTTGCTGAATGTACTTTATGTGATAATTTTGCATTGAAAATAATTTTTCATTTAATTTGAATATCATGCATTGCCAATTTGCCATTATTACCATGGGCCGGATTTGGGGTCGGAGATCATACTCACGTTGACGAGATAGTCAAAGAGTCTTGAATGGATGGCTTTAGCCAGAGCGTCCCTGGTATGAGCTGCTTGCTCTGTGTTTAGTGTGACCTCGATGGACTCTGCCTTGCCGCCCCATTTACTGTCCATGCGACGGCTTATCAGCTTCTGACGTAAGGCTTCCTTGTCCAGGCCAAGCAAGTAGGATGGGAAGTCCAGAACTGTATCAATGAAGAGCAGGGTAAATATTACACGGGGCTCGCAGCGATTTCACAGCAGAAATGCTCAAAAGAGCCCTGGAAACTCAAAAAAGGAGTCCGGGGCTCTGTAACACAAAGATTAGCGATCAATCGCTAAGTGAACTGACCAATCAATATCAATGTTACACGCGCATTTGGTTTAAAATGCTGACCAGGGACCAATCAGCGCGCTTCTTTCATAATTGCAATTCATCGCAAACCTTTGTGTTACGGAGCCCTGGGGAGCATTTCTTGAAAGGACTTGTCGGACGTTTCATCCGACAAGTCCTGATTTATCCGACAGTTACCACAGTATCAGTGCTTCTCAGCCAATCAGAATCGAGGAAAATTGTCAGATCTGACAACTTGTCGGACAAAAATGTTGATGAAACACTACCCTTGAAAATCCCCATTCAATTACAAATGAGTATCACCCAATATACAAACGCATATCGATAATAACAATAGTGAGAAGATCACAAAAAGTACAGGGGACGGTAACACAAAGGATATGTAAATAATCGCTAATTTGAAAGAACCATTCTGATTGGTTCCTACTCAGTACACTGAGTAAAATGCTCATGCTATGATGATCTTGATAGGCCATTTCATTTGGCGATTAATCGCTCACCTTTGTGTTTACGGGATCCCGATTGTTTTATTTCCAAATTACTCCTGACATTTTTACATACAAAGCAAAGATGAAATTATGTCAATGATTATGGTATGAATGGTAACAAGACATTTGATCTGGCGACAATTGCTCTGGGCTATATTTCATCTCAGATATAGGGTTAGGGTTGCAATAGGGTTTTAAGCTAGGTTTAGGATAGGGGGTATAGTATTAAATCCAGGGTTGAAGTTGGTCATTCCAATAGTGTGTGGCATTTACACATGTTTCGTGTGGTCCGGTGGTTAGAGCATTGGACTCATAATCGCAATATTATGAGTTTGAATCCCCACTCTGCCATTGTCTCCACTTTAATAAAAAAAGACCAGAGAGTAACATCTCTCGTCTATAACGTCAGCCGCTATGAATGATTAACCTAGACGTAAAATGTTTCATAGGTAATTAGTTATACCAGCTTGGCGTTTACCAGCAAAAAAGCTGTCCCGTCAAATTCCTACAGTAGCTACCATAAACAGAAACAGAAACGGAAATATCTTGAATCTTCTACTTACACTCATCATCGTGAATGACGGCATAGTTATCCTTCTCTATAAAGACTATGTTGCCGAGGTGAAGGATACCAGCTACACAGGAGAGGACATTCTCTTGATTATCTTCCGAGATTCCAATCACAGACATGGCATTCTGAAATACATGTGACAAAAAGTGACACTTCTGATTCAAGGGTAATGTGTAAAATGAAACAAATACTTAAATATACAAATGATAGACAAAAGTGGGTGCATTGGATAGCTTTGTACATGTAAATCATAGATCCTAATTGAATTAATAAATAATTTAATATTAATCAATCTTGATAGTTCATATTTCCCAATAAAAAAATCTAAATGTAGAAAAGAACAGCAAAAATTAGAAAATGCTGGGCTTGCAACTAGAATATTAATGATATGAAATGGTATTCAACTATCAGAAGTTATTACCAATTTTCTTCCTCCTGGAAATTATGAAATGCCACAAAACTTGTCATAACAAGACACCCCCCCCCCCTTCTAGCTCTCAGTCAATTATCTATCCATCTCCCTACATGTATCTCCATCAATCAGATTTTAATCTTTTGCACAGATCAATATCATTTAGTTCTGTTGTAACTTTGTCGTTATTGCAACTTCCCTAATCCTTGGTAATATTTGGTTGGTGGGCTATGTGTCAATAGTAGTTGTCATACTTTGCAAAGTTATCTTGGGTTTAAGCCTTTATGTAACAGGCCCAAGATCTGTCTATCCAGACCTGCCAACAATTGGGAATGAAAAACTGTATTCTATGATTAAAAAAAAACTGTATTTTTCCACTAAAAAGTGTATTTCATAATAAAATGCATGGCACACTAGCTCAACGCGGCACTCAAGCTCCATGCAAGCTAAAATGCGCACTGTTCTTGCGGATGAAAAAAAAACATTTACACATGTGTATATCTCACCCTGGCTAGAACAAAATGATTGAAAAAAAAGGTACCTGAAATTAAATTGATCTAATAACCATATTTGTGTAATTTTCTATGACATAGAAACATATAGAGATGATTTTTCTCAATAAATAACGATTTTGTAAAAGAATTTAAAAAAATTAAAAACATACTAAAACAAACATACATTGATCTAATAACCATATTTGAATATTTTTTTATGAAATAGAAACATATATAGAGATGATTTTTCTCAATAAATAACGATTTTGTAAAAGAATAAAAAAAAATTAAAACATACTAAAAAACGTATTGCCGTATTTTGGTTTCAAAAATGTACTGGTTAGCAAGTCTATCTTTCTACAGTGTACTTTCTAACCCTCTATATAGCTCCACCCCCCCCCCTCCCTAACCCTCCTTCTCCCTACCTTCAAATGTTTGCCCCTTTCAATCTTCCTATACACATTTAATCGTTCAGTTTACCTCTGTATGAAGATGATATATGAATCATACACACTTATCTAGGTAAGTATTGGTTCATACCCAAACATCTTAACAGAATTTCATATAAAGTCAGTGCCAAAAACCTAAGATTAAAGGATTAAATCCTCCGATTCTGTTCCAACAATTGTATTCGACGTGTCACTTCTACAAGACAGTGACATACACATGTCAACAATCACCGGGGCATTTCCTAGTACAAGAGGCACATGTACATGTACATGTATTATTTTCAGAGTGCATATTATCTGTTTGATATAGACATACTCTAACAAAACTGACCCAGGTTTCATTCATATCTAGACATATTTTATTATTTTTCTTTTTTTAACAAAACTCTTGAGTCACATACAGGTAGTGTAGTTGTGATTAATTTAATGAGATGTACTCCTCCATTTGACAATACATTGAAAGTTTCATGTACAGGTCACTCAGAAAATTTGTAGACAATGAATATCAAGAACTTTGCAAAAATGATGCAAATGTACATTATCAACTTGTTCTGTTGACAATCAACTTTAGACTTGTAAGCTTTGAGAATGGATCATACATGCTACTTCAGCTCTTTGCTTTTCAAATATAGCCTAATTCATCTACTTTCTACAGTAAGTAGTATCACTTTAAAGGTCAAGTCCACCCCAGAAAAATGTTGATTTAATAAATAGAGAAAAATCAAACAAGCAAAATGCTGAAAATTTCATCAAAATCGATTGCAAAATAAGAAAGTTATGACATTTTAAAGTTTTTCTTTTAATATTTTTCACAAAACAGAGATATGTACAACTCAAATGAGACAGTCGATGATGTCCCTCACTCACTATTTCTACTTTTTTCATTGTTTGAATTATTCAATATTTCATTTTTTTTTATAGATTTGACAATAAGGACCAACTTGACCGAATCATGTAGTTTTAATCGATGCTCATTCTACATGTTCAGGGAGGAATTAATCGTTGTTTCACTCTACAATGAGGAGGAAAATAGAATATTCCCTATTTCATATAATAAAATACGAAATAGTGAGTGTGTGACATCATCAGTGTCTTCATTTGCATACCGACCAGGATATGCATATAACTGTTTTCTGATATTAAGTGAAACTTAAAGCCTGTGTATAGCTTTGGTAAAGGGGTCAATAATGTGATTGATAATCGAATATCATCTAATATGACAGTCTTACTGAAGCGTAGAGACCGTTAGATATTTTTCCAACTGCACTTCTCTGAGAAAATTTCAAATATTCAAATCTTGGATATATTGCACCCTCTCTCGGTGATGCTTCTTTTAAATTAAAAAAAATGGGCATTCAAGCACTTATCTTATAAATTTAGTGATTAGATATCCAAAAGTTACAAAGAACATATCTTGAAAGTTCAGCCCATTCCATGATTTGGAATAGGATTTAAATGAAAGACAAAAAAGACATCGGGTGACCCGATCAAGTTAAATTTCCATGTAAAATCGCAAAATTTTTCCTGTAAAACACATTTTCATTTCATATCCTCCACATCATAACTGTTATAGGGCATATCCATTCATATTAGCTAGCAATGAATTGGAATAGTGATAGGTGCATTTTGGTGGATTTACCAAAACTGTACACAAGCTTTAAAGGGGAATCCAACCCAAATAAAAACTTGTTTTTATAAGGAAAAGAAAAATCAGACAAGTTGATAGGTGAAAGTTTGAACAATATTGGACAAACAAAAAGAAAGATATGAATTTTTAAAAGTTGTAAATATTGGTAATCACTATACCCATGGAGATTTCAAATTGGCCGCATGTGGGATGTCATAGTGATGTAAGGCAAGGACTACTCTTCCATGTACTCCAATACATATTATGGCTAAAATTTCATTTTTCCCAAAAGTTTTATTTCAAATTATATTTTTCTTTCATGAGGACATAAAACAATATACTACATGGGTTATATTTAGATTACTGCCCCAGGGGAATGGGTACTTAGGAGAAAACCACAAATCCCTGATAATAAAGTACATGGCCTATGGGAAAGTTGTCCTTGCCCCTTGTCATAATTTACTTACCTAGTTGCCAATTTGAAATCTACATAGTATTAGTGATCTCAATTTTAAAGCAGCTATAACTTTCTTATTGCTTGTCCAATTTCTTTCAAACTTTCACCATTCTGTTTAATTTATTTTTCTCCTTCCCAACACAACATTTTATGGCCAAGGCTGGATTCCCCTTTAAACACTTGTTGGATTTTTCTTCTTTATTCAAATCAACTTTTTGTTGGGGTGGACTTGTCCTTTAATGGGTACCCTGGATATAAGATAGAAGGGAACCACTTCTTGCATCAAAATTATATTAATAGTATCTTTAAAAGTGTCTGAATGGGAAGATGAGTGGACAAATTGGTACTAGAGTCAATGCTTTATTGATTGGGGAGATTCCCTAATACAAATAAATTGAAATTAGGCTTCTTTCAAAATGCTGTCAAACAAGCTGAGGAAATATATTCATAGGCCCGTATTCTGAAGTCAGGTTTAACTTTTTAGACCATGGTCTAACTGTGCTAAAATTTTGGGAAGCCAAAAATGTCAAAATTATGTTTGCATTACATGACTCTCACGTTTACTGTGCTCTTATATATCTTTCCCAGAGAGTTAAGAATGATTTGAGAGTCAATTACCTGATACATTTTAACCTCTTCTGTTACAGATTTATGTCACAACTGGCTTTCCACAGTTAAACCACAATTTTAAACTAGAGTTTAAATTAAACATGACTTCAGAATTTGGGCCATAAATTTTATTTCTGAAAGCTTACAGTCACCATCTTCATCATCATTTACATTTTTATTAACATAAGAATCAATGTCATTTTCATCATCATAATCATCATATTCACCATGACCACAGCCACTCCCAATATCACAATCATCATCTATACCAGATGGTAATCCTTTAGATAAGGGCATCTAATCCACCCACTGAATATCATCCATTCTAATTCATAGTCATCATCATCATCATCTCATTATCACATCATCATCATCATCATGACTATCATCACTATCATCATCATTAGCATATCATCATCATCAATTTCATCATCATTTTCAGTATCATTTCATCATCATCATCATTATCATCATCATCATAATCATCATCGTCATCATCATCACTTTCTTTGTGACTGCCAATATCATGGTTTTGAATACATACCAGTGTATCATGGTATTCCTTAACATCATCCAGCCCATCCACTTTATATGCCCCACTCTGGTTCAAGTAATAGTAGTAGTCTGGGGTCGTCAGACCAAGTCCCTCTAAAAATTACACAAAAAAAAAATATATAAATAATAATAACAATATAGATATATTTACCCAGGGAAGCCACTTCAGTTCTGAAAACTGTTATCACCCGGGCTTTAGCTGGGCTTCCTCTAGGCACTTAAGCATTCAAGGAATTTGTATCTACTGGGTACCCATTCACCTCACCTGGGTTGAGTGCAGCACAATGTAGATAAGTTTCTTGCTAAAGGAAATTACTACATTGGCTGAGATTTGAACCCACGTTCCTCTGTTTCAAAGTCAGAGGACTAATCCACTGGGCCACAACGCTCCATGAAGCAAAATACAGCCTCAAAAGCATAAAGCATTTACAAGACATTAACTCCAATGGAGAGTAAAAGGTAGAAATTTTTGTAAAATAGAATACTACAATAAAAATCTACATATATTTAATATGAAAGTAATTCAAGTAATTCAGTCACAAATGCAATTTTCTGACCTGCAGTTTTGTATGTTTATAAATAATAGCAGCAATATTTATTCAAGGAAATTCCCAAAGTGCATTGTTTACAATATAGACCAACATTGTATGCACCAGTACTACATCAAACCTTTTGATTATGCGATTCCATATGTTACAAAATGGAACTGGAAACTATATTTATGGGACGAATAATTTCTTGTGTAGTTGTATGATTTTGTATCCTACAGGTGTACATGTATATTTTAACTAAAGTCTTAATACAGGTAATCTGAAAAATAATTCATATACAATTACTTCCCTATGATTGCAGGCAGGTGGCACAACATTTGCTCTGGCGATAATTATTCCTGGCTTTATTTCTTCTGATATAGGCTTAAGGATGGGGTGCCATAGGGGTTTGTGTTAGGTTTAGGGTCATAGCGTAAAATCCAGGGCTGAAGTTGGTCATTCCATTAGCGTGTGGAATTGACGGCAGAGCATTTGTCGCCGGAGCAAATGTCATGGAACCTTGAGTGTTTCATCAATATTTTCGTCCGACAAGTTGTCAGATCTGGGGCCCGTTGCAGAAACAGTTGCACTTAAACGCAAGCCAAAAAATCTATCGCAAGTCACAAATGCGCGCCGTTGATTAGTTGAAAATCAAGTTGCACATGATTTTTAGAGTTACGATTGATTGCAACTCTTTCTGCAACGGGCCCCTGACAACTTTCCTGGATTCTGATTGGTTGAGAAACACTGTTACTATAATAACTGTCAGATAAAACAGGACTTGTCGGATAAAATGTCCAACAAGTTCTTTCATGAAACACTCCCCTGGGGACCGTTTCATGAAGTTGTCAGCACTGACAACTAGTCTTTCTCCGACAGTTACCATGGTAACAGTCAGAGGTTAGTGCCTCTCAGCCAATCAAAACCAAGGATTTCACTGAAATTGTCAGCTCTGACAATTTAGTCAGCGCTGACAACTTTCATGAAACACCCCCCTGGGCCTCGTCTTACAAAGTGTTACGACTGATCCGATCAACCTCACCTATATGGAAATCCATCAATGTCATAATTTTTTCTACAGGAAATTTTCACAATGTCCTTTGAGAGCACAAAGAAGCACACTGAACTTTCAAAACAATGAATTACATGTATGACCATCATATCAGGAAAATATTTTAAATCAACATGCATTTTAGAGGTGGACATTGGTGGCTTTCCATAGTTGTGGTTGATCGGATCAATCGCAAGTCTTTGTAAGAAGGGCCCCTGTTAAAAACATTTGAATAACATGCATCTGAATAAATGTTTCTCTTCTTTATTATTATTATTTGTTTGGCGTCACCTGTGCCTGGGAGGCGAAAAGCGAACTAAATCACTATGACCCGCAGGTCTCTCCTCCCGATATAACTGATTGAGGGGAATGCAGGTGGACCACTACACCGGGGTTTCCCCCTACTCTTAAACGAATAGTGCAGTGGGTTCTTAACGTGCAAAGGTGGTGACTCTCCTCTACACGGGACCTCCATTTAACGTCCTATCCGAGGGACGGAGTGTTTTCCATTGTAACATAGCCTGCATCTATGAAACATGGGAGAGACGTTTACACACAACGCACTGGCTTCAGTCATCCGCCCGGGGTGGACTCGAACCCACGATCTTTGGTTCGACGGGCAGACGCGTTACCAACTGAGCCAACACCGCTCTCGCTTTTGTAATAAAATGAGGAAGAAAAAGAGCACCACAATCAAGATCTACAAGCACATAAGTGTGTTTCATTTCTTTAGAAAGGGAAAAAATGAAAGTTAAGCGCATCAAGTTGTATCCATGCATTTTCTTGCTAACATGCAAGGAAACACCTCAAACAATTTCACTTTCCTAATAATGATAAATCACTTCCTTCACCTCATATATTTCCACTTTGAAACTGAAAGTCTATAATGGAGACTGCAAATCAGATTATTAATTGTATGTTGCAATTATAAGCTGACTCATACAAATAATGATAAACAAGAAAATCTGGTTTATCTAGTCACTTTTCCTTAATTCTCAACCAGAAATGAAAGAGAAATCATGCAGCACACTATGCTCTAATGCACTGATAATTATTGCTATAGATACTTGTTTCTTTTATTTATCTAGCAAATAATCACCATAGGTGGAGCTGGGTGGAGCTATCTTTCCAAAGCAAAGCTGAGGAAAGATAGTGAGTACATCCAGCTTGCCGAGGAAGATTTGTTTCACAACTGCCTATCCACATTTGAATTGGAACTATAAACCAGAATTGAAATCAAACCCAGCTTCATAATACAGGCCCATGTATTCACCTTTTTGTTGGGGATTAGCACCGTTCAGTAGCTGGTAGAAGATGTGGAAGTTTCTTTCATCGGTGTTCTGACTGACCACTCTGGACTTCTCCAGCAAGAAGTTGGATATCCTTCCGCCATCAGGAGCTCCGGCTCTTGTGAACTGGATCTCTACATACTTTCCCTGAAAAATACAAATTTGAATATACAATATCATGTTACCATTTTGAGGCTGTATCTCTACATATTTTCCCTGAAAAATAAAAACTTAAAGATACCATATCATGTTACCATTTGGGGGGTCTCGTGAATTGCATCTCTACATATTTTCCCTGAAAAAGAAAAATTTTAAGACACCATATCATTACACCATTCGGGGGCTCTGACTTCGATGATAGGATCTCTTTACACTTTCACTGAATTAAAAAAAGATTTTTTTCAAGATTCCATATCATTACATCTTTAGGGGGCTCCCGCCGTCATAGACAGGATCTTCACATACTTTGCTTGAAAAACAAGGAAAAGACAAATTTAAAGATTCCTGGTGACTGGACTGTTAAACACTTTCACTTATCCTTTCTTTGTAACTGTACATGCATTTTATATCATATCATTGTTTTTAAAAGACAGAAACTAAATATAATACAAAAACAATACAATTCCGGTGACCGGATCTCTACACAGTCCCTGATAAAGTTGAAAGTAATTCATTATTTCAGAGGTACCATTATCCATACAATGGCTTGGCCTCGAATACATATACCGTTAACAGCTCTAGCTTTCACAAACTTAATCAACTTAGAAAACTAACATTCAAAGATACCTTAATATTCACAATTATGGGGCTCTCACTCAGTTGAGTGGATCTCTATAGAGAGCATTGCTGAAAATCATATTGACATGAACTCGTATTACATACTGTGCATTTGTTATCATAAACACCTCATTATGTACAATAGGGTGGATTAATAATTGATAGCGATCCCATTTGCAGGCTGTGACATGCCAAGTTTTCAATTATATACCCACTTTTATAGTTTTATACCCACTCAAAAGCTCAATGTAGATTTCAAAAGTAGATTTTATTGTCTATTACCTGTATCCCGCATGTTTTTGGTGGTCACTATCATTTTCATCCAAATGAGCACTTGATTATGCAGACTTGAGGGAACATTGTGATATGGAATGATCAAATGGTTTCATTGGCATTATGTCAACAATGCATTCTGCATTTCAACGAATTCTCATTTGGTATTTTGCCAGTTGGTCTCGTCACATAGTGAAGTTAGACCAAGTGGGTATTGGCTGAAAAATGGATTATGGTATCCGGGGGTTTATCCTACAAGCACAATGATTAATGAGCAAATATTTGAATTCAGTATCAAGAGTTTTCAAATGCTTCGATTTTAAATGAAAATTGAGTTCATACTAAACCAAGAGTGTCATAACACGGAAAATGGAGTTATTGGTCAAGCAAGATAAGTGGAAGGTGGCGACTTCACCTTTGACCTTCTGACCTCAAAATCAATAGAATTGCTCATATCTATGATATCATCATACAAACCAAATTATATGAGACTAGGTTAAGTTAACCTGGCAAACACCAAGCGTGATACCATAATACATGTACGTCCCATTTAGGATGGGCATATGAAAATACAGGTAGACATTGGCAATTCAAAAATCTAATAAATGAAAGGTTGAATCAATACTTACGAATCTACTTGAGTTGTTGTTCCTCACTGTCTTTGCGTTACCAAAGGCTTCTAACAGTGGATTTGATTGGATAATGATATCTTTGACGTGCTGAACAGTAGCTCCGCCCCCGGATACCTTCGCAATGTATGACATGATATACTTGGCTGCCACAGTCTTTCCTGCTCCACTTTCTCCACTAGAAAAGAACATAACAAATAATTTTTGATGACTTTGGGATAGTATTTAGAATAATCATACAATTATTAAGGCATACTGTAGCAACCTCATCTCTCAATGAATATTGTATTCTGAGGTGCAAAAGAAAAATAGAAAGAATAAAAATAGTTGGATGAGTGTCATAGAGCCAAGAACTTAAAATGTTAGAAAGATAAGAATTCAGTTTGGATTAAAGGTATTGTTTAACTTTGTGAGCAGCTGATTTAAAAAATTCTCAAACCAAGATGAAACATGTGTACAATTGCATGTATTAGAACTAATAAACCCTGAAAACAACCATTATTGAGAATGAAAAGCTAAAACTACAAGGCAAACCCAGATTTTGTAAATAGGCATCTTATAGACACCTAAATAGTACACATAAGTGTATGGGATGAAATTTAAATGGTGTTCCGGTCACTTTATATTTCAATTTTTGAAGCACTAAAGAATTATTTTCGAACGCAATTTTTTCTGGGCTTCATTTTTGTAACATATCCTAGACACAGGTGACAAGTGTGACCTTCTAGCTCAGATTTTTTAAAAGTCAAACCAATGTTAACCAATCACTTTGAGAGTCTCTAATTTTATGATATGTGACCTGACACCCCAAACCAACAATTAGTCAACCAAAATAAATACTGAGATTTTTATTGAGCTTGAAGATCCACTTCCAATGCTGGGCAATTCCACATGGGAGAGGGTAAAAACAGTAAAATTCAAAATTAATAATATGCATCTGAATGTGAATGTCCTTTTTACACAAAACCTTATATTTTAAGGAACTGAAAACCTTTTTCAAATATCTTTTACGGTTTTTGCGGAGCAATCTTTTGAATTTGATGACCATTTTCAATTAGAGAACATGTATTTTACATTATTTTGGATAAATTTGATAACTAAAAAAATATTTTACAATTTTGGTTCAAAATCATCTAATGTTGTGTGTGAAGGTGTAATAATTACCAGTAGCAAATGTCTTTATCATGGGTATTTTCAAATTTCTCAGAGAAAATTTTGCAATCTACTACAAAAACGGATGTAATTCCGTTACCATGAAACTGTAAAGTTTTTCCTATGAACTAAATACGTGCTTGAATTTTATATAATTCTGAATTCTCTGATTTCATGTGACTTGCTAAAGACTGAGCAACATTTTTTTGAAATATCATTTCTAATTCTGCTGTAACTGTGGTAACGGAATTACATGGTAACGGAATTACCATTATCATATCTTTAAAGGGGTGTGCGTTAGCCAATTTTGTTCCAATGGCATGTTGATATCTTAGCTGTAGATCACAGTTATAAACATTAAAAGCCTTCTGATTAGTAATTACACTCCAAATCAGGATGAAATTATACAATTACTCGACAACAAGTCCCATTCAATATGGCCTGAGTATAACATTCAGAAAAAGGGCAAGATTATGTACATTAGCATCAATAAAGTATATTGATGGAGCATACAATGTAGGTGAATGCCTTACCCATACAATGTAGGTGAATGCCTTACAAAGGATTAATGGGCAATCAATTCTTGGGGAGGAGTAGAAAAATGATTATGCAGGATGATCTTAACAAAATTCTCATTCAGATTGATTTTGCAAAAAATGTCATTGCCAAATACCAGTTCTAATGAGATCCAAAATACTGGACGCACAATCACGAAGTGACCATGTTCAATGTGTGTGCCTTGGAATTCCTTTTTTTTTTGTAATTGCCTCTGATCAATTCACCCTCAACAGACTTAATGAACTTTTCAGTAAAAGAAATTCCGGGATGGCTGGGAGTATTTCTCTGCTTCAAAGAAATGGGTATAGTTTTCAGAAGGGACCGCCTACTAATTTAAGCGATATCTTCTGTGTAACTGTCCTTGCAACGGAAGATTGGATATTCTTTGCAACAAGCCATGGTGAGGGACCAGACTCTGGCATTGATTGGCGAACAGTGTAGCGAGCAGTAAAAAGTAATGAGTGGAAAAGATTGAAGTGAGATCCATAATTTACAGATGTTACAAGAATCACATGCCAAAAAATCATTCTAAATCTTTATACAGATGACATTTCCAAAAGTAAGGTGGATTTGACAGATATTCAAGATGCCTTAATTAGCACCAAACCAATAATGTGCTCCACCCCTACATGTATGCAATGGATGCTCAGAAACATGCAAAGTCAGCATCATCCAATAATCACTGCTTCACGGATAAAGTGAGTAACGACGATGACCCTTCAAGTGAGGTTGATACACAGAATGTGAACACTTCTCTAAGGAGAGGATGGTGATAATATTGAGACCAACAAAGTCATTAATAACAAAACATCTGAGAACAGCAACATAACTCAGTTTGAAATGGGTAGAAATGTATGTACAGCATTCTGCTGTGAGAGAAATGCTAAGAGACAGTGGTAGTATTCTCATATACATTCTGATATAAAATGAAATATTTTATCTCTATTAAAATAAGTGATATAAAATCACCTAAAATTCGTTCCGAAATGGTATTCCAATAACCATTTTGTCTTTGTTTTATCTCTGTGATACAAACCTATTTTTGAACCAATTTGTAATGAGAAAGGCTGTTTTTTGTAGCACTCATCTCATTCAACCAATTAAAAGCCTTTCTGCCATGAGTTTTGGCAAATGAGTGAGATGGCATTAAATCAAATTCTGTGCCTACAGGGATTTAATTGAAAAAAAATGAACAAAAATATGAAGTCAATATCACATCATTTTGTACTTCATTTCATAAACAACATTAGTCAATAAAATTATTTGAAATATTTCTTTAATCTACAAGAATAATGTTAGAGTAGTACTCTAATGATTAAATGATTTATCATTTTCCTTTATTCTTATTTCAAAGTCTTGAGCGAATTGACCTAGAAATATTGCTGAAATTGAAAATGTATAGAGAGAATACATGTAGCCTCCTCCTTATTTGCAGTTCTTTTTTTTTCTTCAAAGGAAATTTGGTGCAGGCACATCATCTGTGATGCAATGATTGGATACGCGATAAACATGTCTATATCCTAGGCACTGCTTTGTCACATATCTTTAGAGACGGAAGATAAAAATGCATCTCGGATAAATTTTCATATTTTATATAAAAGATAACAATTTTAATATACATGCAATAACAAAAAATCATGGCCCAAGAAAACCAACTAATTTCATGAATATGACATAAGATCATCAAATCACTGCAGTTTCTTAGGGTCACATTTGGGAAATACATCTGTCAGGAAGATGTCCGATATTGACTATACTCAGATCTGCTATAATTGCAATCCTCAGTGAGCTACATATAGACAGAAAATGAATCCTTACCTTTTAAAAAAATTAGATTGGTGCACTGATTAAGAACCAGTTTGTTGCTTAGTTGTCCACAACATTTTTTCAAGATGTAAATGTCAACACTATTTTCATGAGGTTTCAGCATTGTTTCTTGTTTTCAAATCATTTATTGAACAACCAAATAGAAAGTTTTCAGTTTAACTGTTTTAAGATGCCAATTGTATGTGAAACTATGTTTCTTTTGAGTATTCAAATACTTTAGAATATCTTAAACTATCATCTACACAAATCTTTGACTAAATATGCAGATCTGATAACATGCTGTCCTCAGTTTTTGTAAAATTCCTAATGTGTATACGTATGGCTGTAGTCCATGTAATTCCGTTACCATGATTACTAGTGATGATTTTTGGCCTTTACATAATTCTTTCCATCAGTACAGGAGGCAAAAAGTGGCTAGTAAGTCCTAATACCCCTAAAATTGAAAATGAACTAAAATTTAATTACCACTGATCCCTAATATTTTGTAAAATCATGTTTATTCATGGTAGAGCCACCTATTACGTACTATATACTTATATTTTATTTAATATTAGAGACGTGAAGTACTTAGATTGTGTTAAGTATTAGAGAAGAATGTATAAACAAGCTTTATTGAGGCATTTCACCAGTCCTAAATGCCTAAAAATATAATTTTCCTTCCCAAATGTCAGAGGCGTAATTCCGTTACCATTATGTGTAATTCCGTTACCATGTACTTGCCCTAAAGAAAGACCAATCATCAAAATTTGTTGATGATATTTGTGAATAAATTACTTTCAAAATAAAGTTGAAATTATAATGAATTGAATCAGACATTAACTTGGAGCTAGTGTGTTGTAGATTTCAGAGAAACTTTTACTAAACTTTGGGTTGCAAAATGACTCATTTCTCTGGTAATTCCGTTACCATAGCACATATCTGTCATTCACATCTGAACGTGTGAGGGGTTTTCTAAAAATCTTGGTTCAGTATATAGCGCTAGTGGCCATGCATAGTATTAGGTTCAGAAAATTTGAAAATATTGAGATATCTGGATGCTGTGAGCAAAAATAACAGCAAAATTTCTCTGATTTGTAATTCCGTTACCATGGAATTGCCCTGCTTTAAAATGATATACTATATGTTAAAATTGACCAACAATAACCATTACTAGTACTTGATCGAATGCAGAGGAAATTCAACAAGAGCTTAAAAAATAAGAAGAAAACAAGGTTTGAAGTTTGGGGTTCACTCAAGCATGAGATGTGCATACTGTGTAATCTCAGTAAAACTTACAAGCAGTCCAAACAAGTAGTGTCCAAGAAACTCTTGCCTATCTTTTTTCATTCAACTTCACGACTTCAAATTTTCACAGTATAAAAAAGAATTGCTCTTTCAGATAAGCTATTTTTCAATTATTGGTTTTTGGAGATTAAATGACTATTTTGGCTATTTACAGAGAACCTTACTGGCGACTAATTGGTGGTTTTGAGGTGGTAGGTCACACATATTTCTTAAATTGAATGGTAGATCTTTTCCAAGGAGAAGGTGCTGCAACATAGAATGCCGGGGGGGGGGCCACTTCCATTCACGAGTGGATACCATGCGCGACCAAGGCGTCTCGAAAAGCACCCTAAACACATAATTTCCAAATTCTGAAAATGCACCCCCTAACAAGTATTGCTGTGTGAAACCCTACCCTTAACAAGTATTGGAAACAAAACAATACTCTTGGCAAATATTCCCTGAAATGAACCCCTATAAGTACAGGAATGTTATATTGTTACGGGTCCTTCGGTTGTCAGCTTTACCTTATTTGGTTTAGTACAACCCCACCTTCTACACCTCGTGCAAATCGGACTCTAAACACGAAGTGTTGGGGCAAAAAGGACATTCTTTATAAAACATTTTAATTTTGTTTTATCATCCCCGCAAATTCGACCCTAAACACGTAATTTTCCTAGCGAAACAGATACCCTTTTTTCATTATTTTTGTGTTTTTGACACCCTTATCACGTTACACACGTAACATGCCCTATCGTGAAAAAGACATTTTTACGTGTTTTTTTGGTCACGCATGGTATCCACTCGACAATGTAAGTGCCCCCCCCCCCCCCGGATAGAATGCCCGTTTACAATTAAGGCTACTCATATTTGGGGTCTTTAGAAGCTGGTGTCAAGAATAGGTCTTGCAAATATCAAAATAATTCACTCTTATGAATAATCCCCCACAGAAATTTTCAAGCTTGCGGCATGCTAGTAACTAGCATGCGGCTAGCTTTATAAGCGTGTAATATGCGTGCAGAGTAATAGTTAAGCGATCTTTTAACGAGCAGGGACTGTTCGCTAGCATGCACTCGCTTATTAAGCGAGCGCCCTGCTAGTCGCATGCTAGTTACTAGCAAGCGGCACGCTTAAATTTCTGTGGGGGAATAATATACCACCTGTAACATGGAAAAAAAAGGCTAAATAAATGATAGTGTTTCATCAGTTATGCACCTTTGATCAACATGTTGAAAATAAATTTACGGATTCAAGGAAGTACGTACAAATAAAGAGAATCAAATACAGAATAGAAAGCTATTTACAGGCCTAATGTATATTGATATCATGAATGGGTTCTAAATCATTCTTAGTTTGAAAGTGTGCAATCAACAATAGCAGCCTTATATACAGTATTTTGAAAGTGAAACCATAAAGATGTGGCCTACATGAATAAAATCATTATCTTTCAGATTCAAGAAAAAATGCAATGCATTCAATTACATTTGTATCTCTAATGAAGTATCTAATAGTAATAATACGCTTTTATATAGTGCTTAATCCATCGGAACGACGTGTCTAAGCGCTTTACAGATATATTATTACCCCGGTCATCGTATTCAATCAGTCATTCCCGCACACAATGTGTGCACATCCTCCACTCCCTGGGGAGTATTCCAGTCAGTCGCCTGTGAGGCGCACACAGTACTGGACAAGCTACAATGACTTTCACATCCTACCGGGTACCCATTTAGCACCTGGGTCGAGAGTGGCAAAGTGTGGATTAACGCCTTGCCAAGGGACGCCTACATGTAAGTCCTTGGGCATGTGCAACCCTGCACATTAAAATCATATTTCATTATTAGCAATAAATCAAATCGATTGTATTCTGGCTTTTTTGCTGTTATTTTTGTTTCTTTTTGAATCTCAATCATTTATAAATACTGCAATTCATTTTGAATTTGGCTTGGTTTCAATGAAAAAATGAATTATAAAGAAAAAAATAAATCAAATCAATATGTGAAACACTTACAGTTCCATGACATTTGCTTCGGCGACAATTGCTCCACTCTAAATTCCACACACTTTTAATCGATGACCAATTTAAACCCTAAGTTTTACACTGTACCCTACCCTAAACCTAAAATAAAACACTATTGTAACCCTAACCTGACATCTAGGATGAAATTAAGCCCTGAGCAATCGTCGCAAGAGCAATTGTCGCAGGAGCAAATGTTGTGTCACCCCCTTATACATCATGGGAGTAAAATTCACAAGGAGTATGCTGATGAATATCCGAATTCCTATAAAATGGTGAGTTGTTTACAAAAAAACAAACTCTTTTCATGGATCATTAATTACTAGAAGATTCATTCAACTGAAAATTTTAATTAGCATTCCAACAAAAGGGTCACTGGAGGGTCTATATATTTACATAATACCATAACCAGTATAATACTGATAGCTACAGTTGAGGCCAAAAGTTTACATCCATGGAATTCAGTGAAATTTGTTTGCTTTTGCTTGCCAAACATTGTAAAATTTACTATATCTTAAAAAAATAAATACTACCATGACAAATTGGTATCAAATAAAAGAGCACATTAAGCTCTTTCACATCATTTGGATGAGGTTGAGATTTAAGTATATTTCAGGTGGAATTTTCTTTGAAGAAAAAAAAGTAATATTTGTGCCAAATGTATTCTTTTGTTATTATATTTTCAAAACATGTTTCATAGAAATATATGTCAAATATATGATTCATATTACATTTTCTATCATGATATGTCACCAGTGAACAAAAAAGTGTAATCTGAAATGTTTGTGTTGAGAAGTAACTAGCACAAATATGGAATGTTTTTGTCAAACTCTTATCTTCAATTTGTCTAAAATATGCAGATTGTGTGGGGGGAAATGACACGTTAATATTTTTCAGCTCCTGATAACAAAGCAATGTGATGAAGGGGCATGACATACTCATTTGTTTGATATCAAATTCGTCATGATAGCACAAATATTTTATAAGATACAGTAAATTTTTATGATGTTTGGCAAGTGTCAACTTTTCTTTGAATTTCCCGAGTGTGTTTAAACTTTTGGCCCCAACTGTTCATGTACCATTCAATCATTCAAAAGTGCTCATCATTTCAGGAATATTTTTTTTCTATTCTTTAATCGATAATTATACATGTATATGATAGCGTTTAAATCTTCAAAATATAAACAAATTGACAAATTGCCAAAAAAAAACCAAATTTTTATATTGAAGCAAGGAGAGGTACAGAACTCGGGCAAAATTGATGAAAAGCACAGGAGAGAAAGACAGGAAAGAAGGGAAGGAAAAAGGACAGAGAGAAGTGAGAGGAAAAGACATATTAAACAAGTATTTTACTACTGAAATTCAATACAAGAGGTGATATTTACTCCAAACTCAAAACTGATTTAACCTACTGAACACTGGATTGTGTAACAGTTCCATAGGCTTTGTATATGGATACAGGTATTAGAGTCAAAAGGCGGTGCTGCACCAGCCCAAGTTTGCTCAATCTCGAGATTTTAGCCTGATCGATCCTTGTCTTCGCAATTTATCTCGAGATTCAAGAAACCCCATCTCCACCATCGCAAGAAGAGAGATTCCTGGACCTGAGAATTGCGGATAATTCGTAAAATAATGCGCTATTTTGCAAATAATCTCAAGTTGACTTGGGATTGCAATCTCGAGATTAATCCTATGAACTAGCGTGATAATTGCCGGATCAAAAATAGTGTGCTAATTTGAAAATTTCAATAAATTGGGTTGGGTGTATTTAAATAGTATGTCTTAGAGTTGCCTTGCATTTGTTTTAATAATCTGAATACATGTACATGTAGATTGAAACCTGTTTCCCATACAGAAACACTAAACACTATTTTAACTGAAAGACCAAAGCATTTACATTTAATAAAATAAATTGACATAAAAAGTCAAAGAAGGCACATTCCAACGATGAGGTAGATGTACGGCACTTAACAGTCCCTTTAATCAACATTAGTTGCTAGGCAACCAATTTAAATCTATACTTATGTGTGACTGGCACTGTAAAAGTTTAACTAAGACCAGGACAACATGCCTTTATCACTAGGGTATTTGAAAGAAGTTGACCAAAGTGATTAGTATATATTTGCATTAATTTGCATTTCAGGGACATATAACTCTGGTTGACATTGACACAATAGGATCGTGGAACATAGAATCTTGACTCTTTCTACAGTGCGGTACTTTTAAACATGTTTTGTGATAGAGGTAAAACAATGACTGTTCTTCTATTGGCAGAGTTAAATTGACCCAAGTTGGCAAAGGGTTGTAGTTTAATCCAATTATATGGAAAAGCCTAGCTAAAGTGACTTGATTTCTGAGTTAATTTGACTGAAAATTTTAAACTGACTTGATCCACTAGTAATTATACACACAACACTGACTGGTTGCCAAATAATAACACTCCCCCCCAAAAAAAATAATAAATAAACAAAACAAATAATAATAATAATAATAATGATGATGATGATGATCAATGAATAAATGAATGAATAAATAAATAAATACAAAAATAAATGAATAAATAAATGAAAACTAGAACTAAATGTCATTAATACCCACCAAACATATGCTGTTACCATGGCAACAGTTTCCAACATAAGGAAAAAATATGTTTTGCCTAGTTTACCCCAAGGCCAATGTGTGAGCTGAATATTATAAGAATTTGATAGTTAAAGATAAATACCAGTTCGAACAGAATCCAATTAAGTTAACACCCAAGTGTTTGTATAGATGCATAAAAATACATGCCAGATGACTCTGGAAGAAAATGCGTAATTACTGAAAAAATTAGCAAATTAAGCACGGAATTCCATTAAGTGTTGGTATTTTTCCAAGCACATTTAATACACTATCTCACATATGTTTTTCTGTGTTAGTGATCATCAGAATTATTGGTTTTGAGCAAAGATTTCATGGTTTCACATACAGAACTTTATGATATTGATATGATGACATCTAACCATGATTACTTTCTCATGAAATAATTATTTCCTGAAACTACTTTTGTCTACATAATGTACCTTTAAAATTTTTGCCTAATTTTTGACATACTGTAAGCTGTTATCATGGCAACACGATTTCCAACACAGGAAAAAAATGTCCTGCACATCTTTACCACAAGACCTATGTGTGAGCCAAATTTCATGGAAATTAGTTTGATACTGATCTTTTAAAGTAGTCAAACCACAAGATTTTTACCTAATTTAGGGCAATATGTTGTTACCATGGCAACTCTATTTCCGACATACACAAGGTATGTGTCTAGCACATCTTTACCTCGAAACCAATGAGTGGGGCAACTTTCATGGAAATTAGTTGAATACCGATCTTTTGAAGTAGTACAAACCATAAGATTTTTACCTAATTTGTTGAGAATTGTTTAAAAATTGATGAAGTGATTCAAACTGCTATTTGTTACCATGGCAACATGATTTCTGACACACACACAAAAAGTGTGTGTCAAATTTCATGAGAATTGGTTACAAAATGAGGAAGTAGTTTCAACTGTAATTTTTTTACCTTATTTTTGCCAATATACATACCAAAATAAACATACTAAAATGTGTCTTGCACATCTTTACCCCAACAGCAATATGTGAGCCAAGTTTCATAAGAATTTGGGTTTTTCTGTTCTTGCCTTTTTTACAAAATCACCTGCACAAAGTTGTTCATTTTCTATTTCTGTTTCAAGGAATTCAAACACTTATTATCATCTACAATGATGATCTGCTTTCATTTTCCAATCTTTCTTTAATGCAGTTGCTCTGAAGTAGGGGAACTCCTTTCACTTTTTTTTCTATTTCTTTAAAGTATCAATCAGTAACCGCAAAAATAAGGACCAAATCTTGTTTCCTTATTTTTGTAATAGTATACAGGACAATACCATAAAAAATACAAGTAAAACTAGTATGTACTTCCTTATTATTTAATTCAATCTAATTGAGAAGCTTGGAGGGCTTTATAAATATTGCTCTTGATCCATAGAAATGTACAAGTACAGGTATAATGGCAGGTCAGTTCATTGGGTCATTGATTGGAATGCATAAGGCCGTCTGCAACACCCCGAGTTTTCAAATTAGCGCGCTATTTCTGATCCGCCAAATTATCCAGATCTGAACAATCTCGATATTATTTGCAATGGAGACACAATTATCGCGCTAGTTCGTAGGATTAATCTCGAGATTGCAATCCCAAGTTAACTTGGGATTATTTGCAAAATAGTGCGCTATTTTACAAATTATCGCGCTAATTCGTAGGTGCAGATGCACTCAGGATTATTTATCCACGGCGTCAAACCATAATGCATCGATGCCTCGCTCGAGCAGGAATCGCTCTTCTTGCAATGGAGACGGGGTTTCTTGAATCGCGAAGAGGGCCGATCGGGCTAAAATCTCGAGATAGAGCAAACTTGGGATGGTGCAGCACCGCCTTGTGTGATCACTTTTACCAAGGAGGGGGGGAGGGTGGGGGTGGGTATTAGATACATGTAGATACATACATGTACGCTTAATATTTACAACTAATTGTAACTCTATGTCCATGGTATTCCACGATTCTAATGTCATGCTTTTAATAGTACAGATTTTGTTGGGGTTCATCTGAACCATCGTATCAGTCTACTTTGGTCAAATTATTGATTTTGAGATTTTTGTAGAAAATGAAAGTACAAGTTGTACTCTTCATGTATATTTTAGTTCATGAGATAAGTGGAAATTTTCAAGGCAATGCCATACAAATTCATGATAAAATGCGCAAATCCCACTGAGAACGTGTAATGTAGCAAAGCAGATAACAGATGAGCGCACTTACATGTAGTAGTATACAAATACACGGTCAGCAGACCATAGTATCCGTGTGCATTGATTAGCAGGTAAAAGAGCGAATTGATGTTTTGCCGGTCGCGCGTATTGATAATATGGTCAGCGTTGTTGTATCCCTATGGCGCGTTTCTACAAGGAAAATCTAAACCACTCAAACCAAAATTACAAGCAGGTTGCTCTTCTGCGATATTTCTGATTCTTTGTTCTGTAAAGATAAATCAATGTTAAGCACATGTCTTACATGTAGTCTTTCCTACCATGTATGTTCCAGAAACTAAAATATTGTAAGGCTGCGAAAAGAAAATGGAAATTATGAAGTTGATTTTCTCTGAAATGGGTTTCGGATGACTGCTGACGATTTGCTTGTATCTTGACAACACCAAGATCTTACATCTTTTGCAGATATATCATAGTTCAGTTTAAATGCAACTATTGACACTAATTGGAAATCAAGTGAAAGTTAATTTTGGGGGTTGGGTTTGATTGCAATTCTTTTTGCAATAATTGTCTGGACTACGAGACCCCATTCAAGATTACAGCCTGCTCGCATAGTGACTGTGATATGAGTCTAATACAGCTGACATAGAAAGTTGAAGTACAGCATGTACATGTAGAATGAAGAAGAACCATTCTGAGTATTCCCATCCTCAGAAAGATCAGAAAAGTCGATCAACCTACCCTCAGTGATAAACTCTAACTGCTGCGGTTATCTCTACAAAACATCCAATGATGAATTTAAATCCCCAAACATTTAACCGGAAAGTTAAACAATGCAAGCATCCGGGAGAAGTAGATGCACCTTTAATAATATCTCATTTGGGCATTTCACATCACGTTCATAAATGCATTATGCTACCAGCATTAATATGAAATTTGAGATGGAATTCCATGGGGAGAAACACTTCAACGGGGATGAAATTACATTGTCAAGTCAAAAACTGGTTTGTCGTTGACATGTGAAAATATTTCCCAAATCATACAACTCTGATTAAATCAATTGTTAAGATTGTGCACATTTCTTTCAATTTGTTGCTCCGCAAACCCTATGATCCTTGAGATAAGTCATCTTGAGCATATATCAATTGATTCTTAATTTGCTCTTTTAATAGACTACATGCACTTGAGAGCACTTTGAATCCTCTAGAAAAGGAAATATGTCTAATGTGTAAATCCAATACTCTGGAAAGGGAGATATATGTACATGTATAAAGTGTAAATCCAATTACACCAGAATTATTATCATAATCCGCAGCAGCATCATAATCACCATCATCATCATCATCATCATCATCCTCACCACCATCATCATCATCATCATCATAATCATCATCATCATCAACACCACCATCATTATCATCATCATCATGAAAATCATCATCATCTTTATCATTATATTAAATTGGATTTAGGCTTTTAAACCTGTTTCTTTTAAGATACCAGATGGGTGTTTCATAAAGCTGTTCGTAAGTTAAGAGCAACTTTAAGAATGACTGGTTATCCTTTCTTGTGGTAAATGGTATATTGAATTGGCGATGGTTAAGCACGTAAAAGGGTTCACCAGTCCTTCTTAAAGTCGCTCTTAACTTACAAACAGCTTTATGAAACGGCCCCCAGGGTTTTGTCATCTCACGTTGCAAAATTCCTGTTAACATACCTGATGATTACACATTGGTTCTCGTATTCTATCAACATGTTTCTGTACATATCATCTGTAAGAGCGTAGACGTGAGGGGGATTCTCGTATATAGCCTGTGAAAAAAATATAAAAATACCGTAAAGTCATTGATGAAGCATATGATATTTATTTATGATATTAACTCACTGTAAAAAAAGTTGTGATATGTATTTAATCAGAAAATTGAATATAAAAGCTTTACATGAATATGAAAATAAATTGAAAGTGTTTTTCAGAAATAATGAAAATGACATTATTTGATTTATGATAATTCAAAGATAGAGTATTAGAATAGAAAATTTACATATCATGACAAACTACATAGATTAAAAATAACATTTGGATGAATTCAAAGATAGAATATTAGAATGACTATGGGAAATTTACACATTATGATAAACTGGTTGATAATCATTTAGCAGAAATCAAAAATTAAAAGGGCAATAAGAACAAAAAGGGTGTACTTTTACGACTATTTCCTTCATCAGCCCATAACTGTCATTCTCAAAGAAAATTATTATACTTGTTTATAATATATGATCTACTCTAGCCACAAAAAAACGCTTTAGACATCTTGTTACTAAAATCATACATTATGGATCCATTATTCTCTTTTCATTGGGATAGCTCTAGTAAATGCACACAAAAAACCACAATTATAAATGTCAAACTTGATGGCTACACCATAGATTACATGTATTTGCAAAGAGTAGGTTTTGGCATGAATACTCATTAACCTTTCAAACAAACAATGGTTGCCAGGGAAACCACTCTAGACAAACTAATAAATGTTGTTAAATTTCTTGTACCCAGCAAAATTGTAAGTTGTGACTCTATTGGTTAAAAGGTGATAAATGGCTCATGGTTTCAGTTTCAAAAATATGATCATTGATGATCTGAGGAATGTGAAGTGTACTATACCACAGAAAACTTTAAATTGAAGTGCAACTTTAACCCTTATGCTCTGGGGAGGGGGGCATGATGCTCCCCTTCAACCTTTTTTGTGATAAATCCATCACTGGCTTTTACATTATAAGTCTTTAAGTCTTGTGTGCATTTTGAGACCAAATTTGCAATGCCCAAGTACATGATTATAAAATTATGCAACATTATATACATTATGTAAGTGCATGTCTGATAAAAAATTGTTTAAAAATTATATTCCATACACAAAGTCAATGCAATTTTTTTCAGCTAAAATTCATTAACATGTGATTATTTTCATTTTCATTGACAAGGGTCATTTAATTTGATGCTATCACAGATTTTATCAGAAATCCATTGATTTCTTTTAATGTTACAAATTACAATTTGTGATTTCACAGACCAGCAAAAAATGTCAAAGTAGCTACCCACCAAGGAGCCAAAAAATCTTGAAATTTGAATTCCACTTCCTTGAATTAGGGCAATAAAAAAGCTGTGTATCTGCTATACATTGTTACTTCAAAAACATTATACAGCTGTAGGAAAAACTCAAAAAAAAAATTCAGAAGTTAAAATTACCTTACAATATCAAATTTTCATGGAGAGGGCTCCTGGAACCCGTAACACAAAGCTTAGTGACTTAAATGGTATGCTTGATTTTTATGTTTTTATGTGCTATCCCACTGTTACATCAAGAACAAATAGGAAAAACTCAAAAACTTATTCAGAAGTTAAAATTAAATACGATATCAAATTTTCATGGAGAGGGCTCCTGGAACCCGTAACACAAAGCTTAGTGACTTATGGTATGCTTGATTTTTATGTTTGTATATGCTATCCCACTGTTACATCAAGAACAAATAAAAAAAACTCAAAAAGTTTTTCAAGTTAAAATTAGATACGATATCAAATTTTCATGGAGAGGGCTCCTGGAACCCGTAACACATAGCTTAGTGACTTATGGTGCGCTTGATTTTTACGTTTGTATGGACTATCCCACTGTTAGGCGTACATCGAAAACAAATAAGAAAAACTAATTTAAAAAAATTCAGAAGTTGAAATTAAATACGATATCAAATTTTCATGGAGAGGGCTCCTGGAACCCGTAACACATAGCTTATTGATTTATGGTGCGCTTGATTTTTACGTTGGTATCTACTATCCCACTGTCACTTCAAAAACGCTTAAGATTGATTGTACAACCCCGGTGGGGTCACTCAATATGACTTGGGGACCGCATGACCGTTACCAAAATCGCGGGAAAAGGGGTCAATTTCACGGAACGTCCGCGGACAGAACTCTCCTCGAAGTAGTGAAAATAGGGGTGCTCACTGTCCTCGATTTGATGGAAATATGGGTCAGGAAAAAGGGGAGAACGATTACGGGAAGTAAACTCCGTCGCCGAGTCACCAGCCGCAGAGGGTGCGCGCATCATGCTATGTACCTTTATATGGACAAATCTACATTTATTTTTTACAAAGAATTCTACTTTTCTTATTTTTCAAGAAAAATAAAGTTCTTTTGGATTATTATGACTTGGCTCTTGGTCATCTTTAAGGACTGAGCACTCTGACGCCTGAGTTGCAATTTCCTCTAATTAGGAAAGGGTGTTAAATGCCCTGTCCTTGAAATACGTTAAATAGGGGTAAATTTGCGAAATGGGCAAAAGTGTCCTTACCATCTTATAATTAGGGGTGTTTCAATGTACCATTTTACCGCAATTTTGTCCTTGTTTTGCGTGAAAATAGGGGGGTAAATTTCACAAAATGTCCTTGAAATTGACTGCAATAGGGGGTCACTTGCATTTGTGGTAACGGTCATACGTGTCCCCCTCTGCGGCTGAGTGACCCCACCGGGTGTACATCATAGTCAATTCAATCAATTGTAGAAAAATGTTTAGCTTTGTGTTACGGGACACAGGTTCCCAAAGTGCTCAAAAATATTATGAGATAAACTTACAGCTCCTTGGTACATATCAATCTCCTTCTCTGTGAAGTAAGGCATCTGCTTAAATGGATTGACTGATATCAGTACCGGACCGATGTACGTCTGGTGGTAGGCAGTAAGGTTAAGGGTTCAAATTGGCAACAGTTGGACAAAAACATTTGCTCGTTTTCAAACCTAAAACAGCACTGGTATACATGTAATGTACATTGCATGAAGAGGGCTGAAAAGAAATATTGCATGAACAATTTAAAGGGTGGAGCAGCGCTGTGCTCTGCTCCTCAGTAAAAAAGGAACTTCTGATCAAACATGAATTTCTTTGAAATTCCCCACGATTTCATTGTTTAATATAGAAATTCAAACAATTGGACACATCAGTAGATAAGGCAGAAAGGGTATCAGCCTGATTTCACCTGTGCATAATTGAACACATCATTTTATAAAACTCAGAAAAATCATGTCATTCATCATAATTCATGAACAATAAAAAAATGCAATTTACAACATTTATGATACACAGCATACATGTACATGTAGGCCTATGGGGAAATACATAGCTTGTGACTTCATTATAGGTTCTTGAAAAATTTACAAAATTCTTGAACATTTACGTTAAATTGCCAAGTCGTCTATTGCCAACTTGTCCACTCAACACATTGTCTACCTTGATAGTCTTATGCCATTCCATCCTTTAACAGTTCATCTGACAACCATTTGGTCCAATAATCGCTTCGTCTAATCAGAAGTTCACCTACATTGTATATCCATTTCATCTCATAACCAGTTGGTCTAATACCCATTTTCTTTTCATTTATTTTGCATAATTAACACTTAGTCAAATCAGACCACATGGTTTATGGACTAAATGGCTATTAGACCAACTGGTTATTAGACGGAATGGCATTAGACTAAATGATAGTAGACGAGTTGGCAAATTGGACGAATTGGAATAGACAAATTGAAAATAAACCATGAAACCATACAGGCCCCAGCAGGAAGTGGAAATCGCAGTAATAGGAAACTTGGTGGGACCATCAATAGGCTAGCATTTATCAAGAGGGCCAGCTTCCTGAAATGTAACTTTCAACTCTCCAGGTATACTATCGAGACTAATTTTATCAACAATCACCAGATTTGCAAACGCAGGGCATTTTATAAGAACACTGCAGTTCTATGTTTATAACACAAAATTGGCAACCCATGACTAATGAGATTTATTGGTTATGGCTAGGAAAGGGTCAATTACCTTCATGGTAATGAAATAGAAAAGCTACATTAAGCAAGAACACAATAATCTCAACTGATCACAAAGGCTTTTTTCATTGTTTCTAAATCTTTAAAATACCATCATCTTTGTTGTTTCCTACATGTACATGAATCTTCTTCTCTCTTTGCTATTAAAGCTTAGTTTGAGTGCGTTTTGTAAATGGTCTATTTGAATGAGTAATTAGGCTGCCATGCATGCTCAATTCAAACCACAACAAATAAATGAATACTAAACATAAAATTTGCCAGATTTGATACTTGGCCGAGTTGGCCCCTCTTTGTTTATATTTCCACATGAATTTTTTTTCAAGTTTAGTTGTCATAATTCATGTCATTAAGCATGTCATTTTGAGCCGGTTCGCATCGAAAGGAGACAAGAAGGGAAATAACCTCTGCAAATTTGCAATTCTTTGTCGATCCTGATTTGATATCTGTTTATTTGTCATTGTTAATGTGAACATATAAATATTTTGATATCCTTTCGTCTGCACACTGCGAGTTAAGCGACATTTCAACTGTGATTTTTTTATTGACATTTGGACTTTACTATGAATTTTCTTATGAATTGAATTGACTCATTATAATCCATGTGCATATTATCTCATACTTTGCTTATAAATATTCATTTTATGTTGCCCTGTATACTGTTAGTCTAGAACAGATAACCTGGGCGTATTGTAATTGTTTCCCTTTTTATCGATAAAAGGTGATTTATAAAAAAAAAAAGGTATGACCATGTTTAGCTAGTCACCATCCATGATTAGAGATAGCTTTATAGCTCTGAGACACTAAACTTTGATTTAATAGGAATCTTGATCAGCTTTTTTCTTTCATTCCTAGCGGCTAGCAGTAACAACATGCCATGATCATATGGGATACCGACAATGCAAGAAAATTATATTCATTAGTATAACCTAATCAGATGAAAAATCCCCATTTATCAAGCATATAAAGTCCTTTACATGCAAATTTGTAGTTGATTGGCATTCAATTGGCACTCAAGTTTCTTGCAATGCCCCAATACACTTGATTTGCAATCAAATGAAGTTTCTTGCAATGCCCCAATACACCTGATTTGCAAGCAAAAGCAAGTTACTTGCAATGCCCTAATACACTTGATTTGCAATCAAATGAAGTTTCTTGCAATGCCCAATACACCTGATTTGCAATCAAAAGCAAGTTACTTGCAATGCCCTAATACACTTGATTGGTAATCAAATGCAAGTTTCTTGCAATGCCCTAATACACCTGATTTGCAATCAAATGAAGTTTCTTGCAATGCCCAATACACCTGATTTGCAATCAAAAGCAAGTTACTTGCAATGCCCCAATACACTTGATTTGCCATCAAATGCAAGTTACTTGCAATGCCCCAATACACCTGATTTGCAATCAAATGCAAGTTTCTTGCAATGCCCAAATTAACATGATTTGCAATCATAAGCAAGTTTCGTGCAACGCCCCAATACACTTAATTTGCAATCAAACGTAAATGACTTGCAACGCCCCAATACACCTGATTTGCAATCAAATGCAAGTTACTTGCAATGCCTAAATGCGCTTGATTTGCAATCAAATGCAATTTTCTTGCAATCAAATACAAGTTTCTTGAAATGCCCCATTACACTTGATTTGCAATCAAAAGCAGGCAAATTTGACAATCAAACGCAAATTACTTGCAACGCCAAAATACACTTGAATTGAAATCAAATGCAAGTTTCTTGCAATGCCCCAATACACTTGATTAGCAATCAAATGTAAGTTACTTGCAATGCCCTTATACACCTGATTTGCAATCAAATGCAAGTTTCTTGCAATGCCCAAATTAACATGATTTGCAATCAAAAGCAAGTTTCGTGCAACGCCCCAATACACTTAATTTGCAATCAAACGTTAGTGACCTGCAATGCCCCAATACACCTGATTTGCAATCAAATGCAAGTTACTTGCAATGCCCCAATGCGCTTGATTTGCAATCAAATGCAATTTTCTTGCAATCAAAAACAAGTTTCTTGAAATGCCCCATTTCACTTGATTTGCAATCAAAAGCAGGCAAATTTGACAATCAAATGTAAATTACTTGCAACGCCCAAATACACTTGAATTGCAATCAAATGCAAGTTTCTTGCAATGCCCCAATACACTTGATTAGCAATCAAATGTAAGTTACTTGCAACGCCCAAATACACTTGATTTGCAATCAAACGTTAAGGTTAACTTACTTGCCACACCTCACTATGGGGCAGAAGGACATAATCTGTATGTGGCGAAATGAGGGCGGCATTCACAACAAATTTCATGGTATAATTTTTTTCATTAAAAATTATTTTAATACTCAGATACTAACCAAAAAAAAGTTAAACTCCATTTCCCACATGGAATACCAGTAGCAACAGATAACTAAACTAAACATAATTTCCGTTGAAACGTATGTTTAGCACGTCAGATAAATGCATGTATAAAGTGTAGTACAAGAGCAGCAGTTGTTTTTTGGCAGCGATTGGACAAATATGTGGCATCACACCCATATACATCAAAAGGCTGGTACATGTTCTGCTGGAACTCAACATGTTTTCATAACACAACTAATGTTTACATTCACTGTTAAAATGATAATGATGCACATTTCCTACTAAATGACTCAACAGGTGCGCATTAAAAGGAAAGCTGGTCCACTCAAATTGAAGTGCATTACATCATTTCTTCTTAGCCATCTTGACATCCTAATTTGGTTCTATATAAAGGGAAACCAGTTTAAGAAAGTATACTGACAAGGGGATCTTATAGACTGTATCTGGATTCCCTTTGTGATGTGGAATTTATTTGATAGAATAGCACATTTTGTCATTCACTGATAAACAGAATGTATTGCAATATATCCTGTACTTTAACTTCCTTGGTTACAACTACATCAGAATCATATTTCATTCTAGGACAGACTGATTCCTTTCTCTCAAGAAAAGCCAAATATTCTTCAAACTTATAAGGAAGAAAGGGGAAAAAAACAGTCTAGCAAGTCCAAATATATAATTTCCTTTTTTCTTATCCCCTCTTTGTACTTCCTTGTTTTACATTCAAGATACATGCACTACTTAATGAAAATGAAATACAAAGTAATGGTTAATACATAACAACAATTCTTCATCACAAACTTGAAAAGGATACATATATCAGGTCGTCCATGAAACGTTTCTTTAGATTTTCTACAATGGCGCCCTCCTGAATCTTGCTGAGGAGAACCATATCCTCCACCCCGCTGGTCTTGCGACCCTGACTCTGCCAGTGATAGGCCTGAATGAAAAGAAAATAGTAAAAGCGCAAGTTATTACATAATAATTAGAAGTTTATACCAGAGGGGAAAGGGGGGCACTCAATGATATTGTACATAAACACAAACACATGCCAACACAATAGTTTTGAAGAAAAAAACAAGGATTTTCCATTTTGTTACATTGTAATTCACAATAATCCATTCACTTATTTCCATGTGCTTTCTGTCTACATTTTACACCATACACAGTACACTTTCATTAATCATAGCCCTTTTTTAATTATTAAGTATAAAAATATTGAGACCAATAGCCTGAAGGCAAGCAAATGATCCAGAAACATACCCTATCCTTCCATTTCTTCCATTACTCTTTTATCTGATTTGGGGAAAATTTTACACCCTAAACATGTGTACGTATCATGCCTAACAATGGAAAGCTACAGTATACCCTTTTCGTGCACTCTGCAGGTCCTGTGTGCAGAAAGAGTTTAAAATTCAATCTTAACCTTGAAGGTGGAAGATCACAAACTACATGTAAGACCACCCCACCCCCTCCATCCCCTGGCTTGCCCTGATGTTATTAACTCCCCTCTGCAACAATCAAAAGTCATTCTCCACTTTCAGTTGGTTTTCATTTTTCAATCTTTCATACATGTAGATCTATACAGAATCATTTTTCCATGGTTACACCATATCTCTATGGTTACTCCCTCAGGTACATGTACTTTTACTTTGAAAATCAAATTCTAACCAGGGAATCACTTACGATTGTCGGTTTTAACCATTCTCAACATGCATTATTCCTAAACCACACAAAGCAGGGAGAAAATATACCTGAAGGGCTGTCACATCACTTTATGACTCATACAGGATTCTTTGTGACACCGTTCTCACTAGCGTCCTAAAACTAGTTTACTGGAAACTAGTTTAACGTGTAATGAGAACAGTCGGAGTGGTCTTGGAAGCGACCTTCCAAACTAGTTCAGAAAACCACCTTGATGTAGTTTTGAAGATCGCTTTGCCTCATTAAACTGGTTTTAGCGTGAGGACCGTTCTTTGGGAGAAAGCGATCGTCGCACATTTCGAGAGCGCTACTACACACTGTATGTGGAATGCCTACGCTGCGGTTTCAAAATTTGCGCAAAACATGTCACCCACTGAGTGTTCCCATAGCAACAAGACCGCTTTACCTACAGACCACTTTCGGGTGATCAAATGGAAACGCCAACAAAATAATCTTCCAAACTGGTTTCCTGATCCGATTTTCAGTTAACTATAATAGTTTTATAAAGAATAATGAGAACGGTGTCTGCATGTCCCCCATAGGTTCAGGTATTTGATGGCTATATTTGTCACTAATGCCCTTGATTACTGAGGGAACCGTGTGATAATGGCCACATTAAGAGAACCCTCAAAACCAACTTCCTATGATAGCACATGACAGGCCTGAATCAACGGACGATTGCGGTTGACAATTGAAGTTTCAAATAACTTTTATTCTTTTATAGATCAGTTTGATTGAGATACTAGCCAAAGCTATTACATCTATGTGTGAATCATTTAAGAGGCTTTTACACCTACCTTATAAGAAAAAAATGTTTTTGGCAGTGTGGAAGCAAAGTATTTTCTAACCCCAAAAAGAAAATACCTACATGTTTAATTGCACATGTAGTTATTATTCAAAATTATGAGAACTTTTGAATAAATTTCTACAAGGTAGGGAAAACTTCCTGGGGGCTCCGGCGATTTGCCCCCAAATTGCTCAAAAGAGCCCTTTGAAAAAACACAAACATTCACTCCTACATGTACATGTATGTTGCAAGTTTAGGCAATACCCTGTGAAAAGGTCACCACCAAAAGTTGAAAAATACATATACATGTATATTCCTGGCCTTCTCTGATGTCTCTTCCTAATAGATATTTGCAGTTTCAAAATAAAATACAAGATTGTTAAAAAAATTCATGCAAGACAGAGAATAATGGGAAAATTGTACATTCTTTGAATATGAATGCGAGAGCATTGTTGATGGGTTATAAACTATTGGCACTTTAAATCTGTTTGAGGGGGTATGAATCATGCATGATATTCTGATATTTTGAGGCATGAACAAGTTCTCATCATGTACACGTATTATTATGATCAGGTTGGTATGAATGCGTATTCTGACTACATATTTTTGGTGACAGTCAAAGTACATTCACTCATTTCTAGTCTGCAATAAAATTGCAATGCAATTGATGTCTCATGATTTATAGACCTGTGCCCTGTCTTACAAAGAGTTTCGATCGATCCGATCAATTAAAACTATGGACTGCCAGCAACGTCAACATCTAACAAGTGGAATGCCTCTGGCCGTCTCACCTGCATCACGCGGTTCAATATAGCAGCAGTGCTGACTTTGAATACTACTCTAACTCGCACAAGATGTTCAGTGATACATGGTTACTCTTACATGTATGTCCACTTTTTATGAACTAGACTAATAAACTTACAGAGATATGATGGTTATTCAACAAAAAACCCCAACATGGCCAAAGTTCATTGACCTTACATGACCTTTGACCTTGATCATGTGACCTGAAACTCGGACAGGATGTTCAGTGATACTTGATTACTCTTATGTACAAGTTTCATGAATCAGATCCATAAACTTTCAAAGTTATGATGGTAATTCAACAGATACACCCAATTCGGCCAAAGTTCATTGACCTTTGACCTTGGTCATGTGACCTGAAACCCGCAAAGGATGTTCAGTGATACTTGATTACTCTAATGTCCAAGTTTAATGAACTAGACCAATAAACTTTCAAAGTTATGATGGTAATTCAACAGATACCCCCGATTCGGCCAAAGTTCATTGACCATAAATGACCTTTGACCTTAATCATGAGACCTGAAACTTGCACAAAATGTTCAGTGATGCTTGATTACTATTATGTCCAAGTTTTATGAATCAGATCCATAAACTTTCAAAGTTATGATGGGAATTCAACAGATATCGCCAATTCGGCCAAATTTCATTGACCCTAAATGACCTTTGACCTTGGTCATGTGACGTGAAACTCATGCAGGATGTTCAGTGATACCTGATTAACCTTATGTCCAAGTTTCATGAACTAGGTCCATATATTTTCTAAGTTATGATGACATTTCAAAAACTTAACCTCAGGTTAAGATTTCGATGTTGATTCCTGCAACATGGTCTAAGTTCATTGACCCTAAATGACCTTTGACCTTGGTCATGTGACATGAAACTCTAATAGGATGTTCAATAATACTTGATTAACCTTATGGCCAAGTTTTATTAACTAGGTCCATATACTTCCTAAGCTATGACGTCATTTCAAAAACTTAACCTCAGGTTAAGATTTGATGTTGACACCGCCGTCGCCGCCGCCGTCGGAAAAGCGGCGCCTATAGTCTCACTCTGCTTCGCAGGTGAGACAAAAATGCAGATTTGTTCAAAATATTTTCTAGATATGATTTTACATTCATACATTTATCGTTCTCTTGAAGATTCAGTGTGATTCTCTTTGTTTACTAAAGGAGATTGTGCAAATTCCCTGTAGAAAAGAATTACGACACTGATGGATTTCCAGAGTGGAGCATACTTGGTGGGTGTTTCATAAAGCTGTTTGTATTAAGTTCCAAATGACCTTACACACGATGGGTGACCCTTTCCTGAACACCTAATAATATGTTCCAGCCATTCGTAAAGTTGTGCGTAACATTGTGAATTTAGCTTTATAAAACACTCACCCATACAGATCTACATATAGCCTTTTCTTTTTCCTTTGTTCCTTTTGTTTTGATAAAAATAGATCAACAAACAAATCAATAAATAATTAAATCATTAAATGAATAAATTAATAAATGAATATATGAATGAATAAATAAATAAATAAATACATAAATAGGTATACATACGTAGAATACGCTTGGTCAAAATGACACTGGCAAATTAAGATCATTGTAGCACTAGGGCTTAGAAGAATCTAAGGCCATTGAAGACCATGGCCATGGATAAGCTCATGGATCCCATATTGATTGGTCTCATTTAAGGGCCTTGGCTACCCATTTGTGCTGTCATAAATATATTTAAAAAAAAGTGCCCTACATTGTATAGAAAAGTGACCTCACCACTAAGATATCAGAATTTGAGGCCCGTTTTTTTTTCTTCAATATACTCACTGTCAACTTTACATCAGAGTTGTTGTTTAAAACTGCCTATGATTACAAGAAAGGCTAATGATTACAGTATTAAAATAACTTTGTTTCACAGGGCACTTGAGTACTATCATGCTACAAAGATAACAATATGTAAACAGTCTTACCATGTTGGTCCCTTTGGCTTCCTGGTGATGATGAAAGTATTCCTGTACTAATTAAATCCCAAGGTTGTAATCAACTTATCACTGTCATTCTGTGAGTGATGACCTGCCTGCCGTTCCTGTCTGTCCCTCTGTACGTACACTTTTCAACCTAAAAATAAAAGAAAGGTACATTGTAAAATTTTGGTGACAGATATCCAGAGGTAGATTTTCTTATGAAAAAATCTACACCGAATCACAGTCAAAAAAAAAACACAAGTGGTTCACAAACCACAGGTTTGGCCTGATTACGAGAAATGCAATATAATCTTTTGACCCATAGATGGCATTTGACTTATTGATCCTCATGAATGCATGCGCTGTATTACACAATGATTATTGTATTATATAATAAAGAAATGACAGGAAGTTGTTCGTTTATGCTGCAAGGAGCTTGAATTTTGGAGCCCTAGATGACCTTTTACCCCATCATCATCCGCAAAACACAAGTCGTATTACCAAAGGATCATTTAAACCAAGTGTGATCAAAATTGATGCAGAAATAAAGAAATGGAAGCAAGTTGAATAAAAACATCAAAAAAGGATGGGCATGACCTTATATCATTTTACCCTTTGACCCCTACATGTAGATGACCTTAACCCATCATTCTCATAGGGTCACATGTGGAATTACTCAAGGTCATATGTACCCAGTATGAACATAATTGATGCAGAGAGAGTAAAATTGAACAAAAACAGACTTTTACAGGAAAAGCGATCACTAATTAACCCTCTATGCCCAATTTCACACTTTCTGCCGGATCCGAGCATCTAGGCCATTTTTTTTCACTTACAGTGTAGCTCCTTTACGACTAGGTCTCTGCCGAACTTTGTCTAGGCGAGACTATGACCCCTGTTACATCTGAGAGATTCCCTACCTCGGGCCGGCCCGGGGCCTTCCTCGGGTCGGAAAGAAATCAGATGTAAACATCCCAAACCTACCTCGGGCCACCTTTTAGCGAACCTACCCGAGACCACATCCAGAGGTAGTCTCGGGTAGGTATCGGGCCGGCCCCGGTCCACCGATTCGTAGATGTAAACGCACACAAGCTTTCGAACCTATCTCGGTCCGTTCGCCAGCTGTCAAATTACGTCATAGCGCGCGCTGTCCCCTCCCCAGCCGCGTCGTTCTTCGAACGTTTTTGCGGCATGCAACATGTGAATTGTGATTGATAAAGTCTTTGATTTTAGTGAAAAGAAGCATTTTAAACGTATCCTTTTCAAGTCGATCATATCTTCAACGACTGCTGGGATCATCAGCATTCTTTCAGAATCTCGGGTAACTTCAATTAGCGCGCGCGAATTATTCGGAGCCTAGATCGAGAACGCCTTTAAAAGGTGTCAACAATCGGATGCCGCTCGAAACAGTACAGATAGGGCGATAGGGGAGGGAAAGAACACTGTGATGTAAACAGACCACATTTCGGACTCGGTCCGTTCGCGAAGCTAATCTACCAATAATCCAGTCAAGGTTGCAAGTGGACTCGGTCGGGTCTCGGGTAGCAAACTTTCAGATGTAACAGGGGTCATACATGTAGAAAACTACAGCAGAACAAGAGGGTACTTATAGGGGGTGGGTGCTTCATTGCACTACTGTAACCAAGTGTTAGTACGTACATGTAGCTCTCGCCTCGTCAGGCCCCTAAACGAGGATTCAAGGGAGGCCGGGACACTCTTAGCAAAGATTTTGTGCAGATGTCCCAGATTTGCAAATTACACTCAAGTTTTAGGCCATCATGAAATAGAAGGCTTCTTTCCCATTTTCATTGTTATCTTGTCACTCTATTCAAGTTCCACGCATTTTGTGCCTGCCACCTAGCTGTGAAAACAAATTTTCATGTTTTGTTCCCATGGACACTGTTCAATGTCCAATGGCAAACATACATGTATCGCTCTCATTTAGCATGACAGCAAAGACATTGCAGCAGTTTTCGCCTAGTTAGGCAAGATCTGAGATGCTCATTCACAATACAGTAATTTAAACATGAAGTCCTACAAAATTAAAAAAAAATTAATTCAAGCAACAAAAAACTAATTTATTTATTTATTACACAAATTCAAAAAGGGTAGCCCAAACAGTAGATACAATGATTTTCATTGGGGCCCTTTGTAAAAATACCATGTAAAATACGCATGTAATTAACCACTAAGGATGTATCAGCCGATTCAGCCCAGTACAAACAGACAAAGATGATAAAACAAGATTTAAGATATATACAGTGTACAGCAATATGTTACGAAGATAAATGTGAACATTTAGTAACCTAATGAAAAATGATGAAACAGAACATTATCACTGGGCATATGTCATGAGGGATTAAGACATATTTGTACATGTAACTGTTCCATTGCCTTCCTGTCTTTAGTTCTTATTAAACCTGTTAAAAACTAAATTCTGTCATTCTCAGAATATCCTGGGGGGGTGGGGCACTCAGTGTAATGTATTCCAAGCCATAGCATTTTTCTCTTATTGAGAAAAAGAACAAAGAAAGCCGCTCCAAAGCAAAGCATTTTCTTTTTATCGAGAAAAAAGAAGAAATCCGCTCCAAGGGCTTCGCATATTTTTCGTTACGCCGTTCTGGTCGCATTGATCAGCTACAATGAGCTGCAATTTTGGTGAAAAGAAGCCACAGAGCACTGTCCGACCATCTCCTCTGCGCGAGCGCAACCGGCGGCCGTGCCGCCAGGCTTGCTGCATCATACACGCATACCCGTTCCATAGGGATGCATACGCACTCACACGCCGGCTATCCGTTCTAAGGATCCTCGTTTTCACAAACATTTGTAGTTCCGAAGCCCGTTCCGAGGACCCTCCTTTTTACAATAAGCCCGCTCCAAGGCCCCCGTTTTTTGTCTCGCCCGCGGCACAACCCCACAACTTTTTTGGTCGAGTGCCACCCTCCCCCCCCCCGCATTAGATTTGTACAAGGACTACTGGTTTCAGTAGATCTATGCTGGATTAACCTTGAAGAGCAATTCTACATATTCTGTTTCCTTTTCAAAGAAACCCAAGTAATGTGGTTATCACAAGGACAATTCTCTCTCTCTAAAAAAGCATAACTATTATGAAGGTAACTCTATTTTGCTGGCAAATGATTCATGAACAATATGTATTCAGAGCCAAAACAAATTCGCAGTGGAATTTCACAAGGAACAAGGTGACCAACAAGTGTTTTATGAAAATTTAATGAGATTGCCAAATTTATTTGAAAATTGCATTTGACGAATAAAGTCTTGTGTAACCAAAGCCTATTCTCCCCAGGTAATCATTCGCAACAATGCAACTATTTACAGTACTTAATTAACAACCTTATCTTCAAAGTTCTATATAAACTGTGATTTGGGAGAGTTAAACCTACCTTCTATTTACTATTGTCTCTAGAACAGGAATTCTGTGTCAACAACAGAGAAAATATGCAAATATCCAGACTAGTCCATTAATATTTATAATCAAAAGAACCTCAAAATATATGGTACACTTTCACAAGCACTAGCAACTCCTCTGCACTTCAAATATACACACAAAAGATCCACTTCCTGCTTGTAAACTTTACTTCCACAGAGCGAGCTCTCCTTGATTGTGGGCAAAGTATAGGCAACTACTGGCCCATGACAACATATTATCCTGCAGTATAGCCCCTGATTTAGAGATTAGTTCATAGACTCCAGGCTCGTTCAGAGAATATGGCTCAATAAACCTCAGCTCACTACCGAGAAGTGTATTGCTCCATGTAGGTCCATTCCAGCCAGCCGAGCCAGGGGCGAGTGCTTGACTTTGAAATCTGCAGCTCGGATAGATATTTTTGAAGATTCTTCCTGGTTGGTTTGTGTATTAAGATACTGATGTCTTTGCAGACAGTGTTCTCTAAAGGGCATGAATAACCAGGATATGCTACAAATAAAAACTGGAGCAGCCGTAATATGAACTTCACACCCACTTGCTGGTGAAGGGTTGCCTCGATCTAGTGTGCGTAAACATGGAATGAAAATGAGTTCCATAGGGTTCAGAGTCCAACATACTGTCCAAATTATCCAGGGGTAATTTAGCAGTATGATGAATCAGGGGTAATAGTATGCAGAGCTTAAAGGAGAATGAAACCATTGGAACAAGATAGCTTGTGTGAAAACAGAAAAATCAAAGAATCAGATCAACAAAAGTTTGAGAAAAATCGGACAAATAATGAGAAAGTTATGAGCATTTGAATATTGCGATCACTATTGCTATGGAGATAGCAAATTGGCAACGCGACCAAGATGTGTGATGTCACTTGTGAACAACTCTCCCCATTACTTTAGTATATATTTCACTTGAATTGCCTCTTTTATGACATCTATCCATAGATCATGTGTTCTTTCTACATGAGGGCATGTAATACATATTTTTAAGAATACATCATGGATAAAGAGTTTGTATCATCATAAGAAAAAGCAAAAAGATACATTTTGAGGGTATTTTATTGTCCACCAAAGGGAAAGTTGTTCATCAGTGACATCACACATCCTTGTCGCATTGCCAATGGAAGGATCCCCATGGCATTAGTGATTGCAATATTCAAATGCTCATAACTTTCTCATTATTTGTCCGATTTTTCTCAAACTTTCTTTATTCTTATTCTTTGAATTTTCTGTTTCTACACAAGCCTATGTGTTCCAAAGGTTTCATTCCCCTTTAAACTAAAGGGGTGTTACAGGCTGAAAATATTTATATCTCAATAAATGAGTAAAAATCAGAGCAAAATGCTGAAAATTTCATTAAAATCTGACAGCAAATAGACAAAGTTAATGAATTTTAAAGTTTATCAATATTTTGTGAAAAGAGTTATATGCACATCGTAATGAATGTTCATTAGGTGGGCTGATGATGTTACATCCCCACTTTCATTTTTCTCATGTTAGTAGATGAAATCATGTTTCATTTTTTTATACATGTGTAAATGATGTGCCTCCATTACGATGAAAAAAGTTGCAGCAATAAATAACTCTTTAATCAGTTGTTAATCCAATTAAATGTAATTCTTGGGAGAAAATTTTTAAATTTATAAACCTGTATAATAATGTACAAAAAACAATTGGGGATATGACATCATCAGCCCACCTAATAATATTCATAAAGACATGCCTATAACTGTTACACCGGAATAATGCAAATCTTTAAAATTCAATAACTTTGTTATCCGATTTTGATCAAATTTTCAGCATTTTGCTTTGTGAATTTTACTCTATTCATTATGGTAGAAATATCTCCAGCCTGGACCATCCCTTTAAAACTATTGCGTAAAGTGCTAAAATGAACCATATTAATAGAAATTTACCTTTTTGAGGCATATTTAATTTCAGGCAACAATGTTTATCTTCTCAGTTTCATAGATGGTACAGAAAAAATATATGTTCTAAATGTATCATCAATCATTCACAAAATTCATCAGCAACACAATTTGTTTGCTTTTTTTGGGGGGAGGGGTGGTATCAAACACAGCATTGCTTCAAAATTTGTGACTAGTTCCAAAATGGAAAAGACTTTGTAGTACCTTCTTCCTACCCTTCGTAAGTCATAGCCTTATTCTTGAAAGTTTGTTTTATGTATCACTTCACCAGGACACTTTTGTTATGGACATGACAGTTGAGTATATAGTTGTGTGGGAGTTCCCATTAATGACTCATAACGTACAGCTTATGATGATCAGAGTCAACTGACTTCTCTATAAAGCATACTGGGTGGGGGCCATCTCTATAATGGTTTACATTTAAAGAAAGGTTTTTTTCCTTTTCCTTTTTTAGTTTCTTCTCCCTTACAGTTACCTTTCCATGTACATGTATGTTGTTCTGTTCTTTAAAAAAAAATCTGATTTCACTCATAGTCATAGGGGAAGTTTGCTGTAAAATACAGTGTACAAGAAAAAAAATATTGGTGAAGCACTGAAGGTTTGAAGAAAATCTATTAAAACATGAAGTTTTTTTAATTTTAAAGAGAAATTCCAGTAGTTGCAGTAAACACTAATTTCATGAGAAAGTCTGTAAAACCAAGCTTAAGTATGACTATATCATCGTGGATCTAGATCTGGTACAGTTACATAAACTGAACTTTGTGAAATCATAAAATCTAAGCTGAAATAGGATCACACTGAAGATCACCAACACAGATAGGCACACATGGGACAGTGTATTATTATTGCTGGAATAAAGACCTGACGGAAGTGACCAAATCCGCGCTTATTTTGCTTATTTCTCAGCAATTACACAATTTCTTCCAGAATCCTTTGGCACATATTTTTTATTCATACAAACAGACACTTGGGTGGTCATTATATTAAATTCTGTAAAAAGTCATTTTGAGATTGTTTCCAGAACTGGAATTTATCTTTTTAAAAAAATCTGATTTCACTCATAGGGGAAGTTTGCTTTAAAATACAGTGTACAAAAAACAAATATTGGTGAAGCACAGAAGGTTTGAAGAAAATCCATTAAAGATAATTTTTTTTTTAATTTTAAGCTTTTGATTTGAGGTGTCATATACAAGCAGCTGCCCCATACTTAATATAAAATGAATTTCAGTTTGTAATGCTTCATAATGACTTTAATTTTCTTCATTCAGGAAGAGGTCCAAAATATTTTTTCTGTTGATACATGTATTTTTACTGAGTCAATAAAACCCATTTTCATTATTTTTCTGAGAAAATCATTTCATTCATTTTTTTAAATCACGATACATAAGAATCTGAACAAGAATATGACGTCACAAATACAAACAATTTGAATTCTAATAACTTTTTAAAACTATGATGGATTTTCCATTAACCTTCACCAATATTTTCCATTATTTTTTTCTGCTATTTTTATAATAAATTTTTGTCAGGGTGAAAAAATTGACAATTTATTAAAAATTAATGTGACTGAATACAAGTTAATTAATGACAATGAGTTTCATATCAATCATTAACTTTGGTTCTACATGTAGATCTACTTTCATGATGCCGCACATGTTCATGTACGAAATTATCACTGTTGCCAATTTGAAGATCAAAAACCAATTCATTTTTTTAAAGCTTGGTAATCTTTGACTGCCTCTTTAAATGACAGAGGAGCACATTACGTGTCATTCCCCTTCCCCCTTGCTGCTCAGCTGCTGTACAGTCTTGTGATCTAAATGAGTATGAATGAACAACCTACTAGTACTTGCCAGATACGCCTCTCTGATGTGAGCCATCAAAATTGCATGAGTTCTTGAACAGACACCTCAAAATATCACAAGTGCGTTTATTTCTTTAAGAAATATAAGATCTGAAAATAAAATACTCACTTATAAAATGTTTTACCATAAAGCACAAAATTTTCAAAGTGCTGAAAAGAAAATTAAATAGGCCTACAAGATATCTTGGGAAAAGAACAAGAAAGTGAAAACATCCTTACGACAATTAATTAGACATACAAATATATATATATATCTGAAAATGAATAATACAATTTATACATAATTTGGGGGTTTAAAATTCCATCCACTGAAAATTTGTTGCAAGAGGCAAAAAAGTAGCAAATATACACTACTTGAAAAAACAGTGTTCTGCAGTGCATGGGACAGTGTATTCGCACTGTGAACACACTATCGCATGCACTGTGGAACATTGTTCAGTGTGGAACACAATGTAAAATCACCTTCACACTGCTAAATTAAGCATTTCAACAATGTGAATCGCATACAATAGTCTTGAGACCATGTGAACACGCTGTGAACAGTGACACTGTCTAGGTGCCCACAGTGTGAAAATATCTTCAAACATCTCAAAACAAATGGGACCCTACTCTAACTCTAGTCTTTGCTCCTTCATTACAAACTCATTACCACCCTAACCACCCTAACCTAACCTTGGATATACCTCTCTTTCTCATCGCCCACTCCATTACTTTCCTTTGAACTTTATTGAATGGCTTCTCAAAATCCACAAAACACATGTAGACACCATGGCCCCTATTTTGAAGTCGGGTTTAACTTAAACTCAGCTTTAAAGTTGTGGTTTAAGTATGGACAGCCAATTGTTACATAAATCGCTAAGAGTAGAGATATCATAATTCAGCTCAATTGGCTCTCAAATCATTCATAAATGTCTCGGAAGTATAAATAGAGTGATCGTCTTCACCATCGATGAATCAGGAAAGAGCACACTAAACATAATCTTTGAAACATACAACTTAATAAAAACTTTGAGACTATTGGCCTCCCATAATTTTAGCACAGAGTTAGACCATGGTCTAAGTTAAACCTGACTTTAGAATACGGGCCTATGTATGCTGTTTATTCCCTTTAGATATTCCTCTTGCAACCTCCTCAAAATGAATACAGCATCTATTGTTCCACTCCATGGCATATACCGGTAACCACATACATGTAGCATCTCATCCAATTCCATCATTTTCCAAATTCTATATCTACATGTAGTACCTTTTCCACATTGAATTTGTATTACTTTATTTCAATATTCAAGAAAGGATTAAAGTACTTAAAAAAATATAACATTTCCATATTAATTTACAACACAGAGAACAGAAGTTCAGTAGTCCAGGACTCCATGTCCTGGCACATTACTGCCGAGGCAGGACATAGAGTAGACCTATAGATCATAACCCAATTAGAAGACAAAACAGAGGACAGCAAATATCTTGATTTTGATTAATCTGTAAATATTGAATTAATGAATAAATAACATAACATGTCAAGTAGAAACAAGTGAGTTACTGATTTTGTTCAATACACCATACTTAATAATTGTTTTATACTTGATTTTGTTATTACTAAAAAGTTATTATCATCATCATTATCCTTATTAAGCATGCAGCTATGACCATTGCATGCTCAAATAACTTCACAGTTCACACCCTGTACACACCACAGCTCGTTGCATTCCGGTTTTTTTCCTTTCTAATACATAATTGATCAAAATATAGATATATGATTCATCTAAGTTTTGATAATGATCAGAATCTAGCAATCAACACCACATTCAGAGGCAATACTAACAACATAAAGAATCATTAAAAATCCCCATTTTGGGGGGAATAGGAATAAGGTCCCTCACACTGTGCGAGCTTGGCTCACCCTCTTTTAGGATTTATAAACTAAAAAAAAATAATCCATCTCGTTTAAATTAATACTCCTTTAAACAGACAGATTTCTTCAACTGTCTAGTGTCTATTCTTCATCATGTACTGGTTCAAATGGTTTAGTTTTGCACATTCAATTAAATGTTGAAACTTTTCTGCTGGGGTATGAAAAGCTAGAGACTTTTAGACGGCACTTTAAACCACCAGGAGCTAGACATAGACATTTGCAAGAAAATATTTGCAATCAATCGCAAATATTCTGTGGTAATTTTACAGTTGATTGATCACTTTTAACTTTGGCAAGTAAAATTACACTCCTTGTTTCATGGAGCAGATTTGCAATTAATTGCACGGCATATGCTTGATTTCGGGAACAAAAATAGACTGGCAATTGATCGCAAGTTTCTTGCAACGCCCAAATAGAGGAACCGAAGATCCTGTGTCCATAACTGAACCCAAGTTATGTACACTTATGAAACTTTTTCTTTTTAGTAAACTTTACTTTTTACAGTCTCAAAAATATACTGTTTAGTTTAGTTTAGTTTAGTTTACTCCAACGATGTTGTAGGACGAAGCCTGTTCATCGATCAAAGTAGAAATGTCTATTGTTGCTCTCCTTCAGACAAAATTAGATGCGCTACTTATGTTGGCATGGAGGGGTGGCAGGGGTATCGTAGACAGTGAAAAATCCCATGGAAACACACAAGAAACGAAAATTACTCAAAGTCATAGGCAATCTTCTCCCAATGCTTATCCAGTCTATTCTTAAAAGCAATCACTGAACAAGCAGTAACTACATCTTCTGGGAGACTGTTCCACACATCTATCACTCGGTTAGCAAAGAAAAACTTACGCACATCAAGAAGCGAATTCAAACTTAAATTAAAAAAATATTTCAAACTCAAAGTTAAACAATTGATTGAGGAATCCATTATTCATTATTTTACTTAGCAGGGCTAACAATACGATTTAAAATGTTAGAAATTCATATGGATTCTCCAATAATGATCCCTGGCCCTGGACGTGTTGCTTATCTCATGATCAGCATCAGTGTCTTTGACTTTGCCTTTGGTCGCGGTCGCGTCGTCGTGAGGATCAGTGCACAAGCCGCCAGCCGGTCAGGCCTGGCAAACAAACAAACACTGACGTCTTTCTGTCTCACTCTCTCGCCTCACCGTTTTTTTTTTTTAAAGTAAACTTCTTCTTCTTAAACATGTCAAAACTCAAAACTGTCCCACTTCCGAACACTGCATAGGAACAATGATAAGAATGAAAAGATCACATTCTTACCTCGTCTTCAGAAACTGTAAGGTAGATGCCTTTATCCAGAAGTTTAGAAATATGCGTCTTTTTTCCGTTTTCCGGGGTCGACGTGCATGACTCGACTACGTAGACTCACCGCTTCCAAAAGAGAGCGGCTTTATGTCATATTTATATGCAAAGTTTGAGTCTCCATATACACCAGCAAAGCGCAAAATTGTAAAAATAATCACTTCCGTATTTTGCTGAAAAAACTTCGTTAGAGTACTTAGACAGTCGTATTTTATTTGGAGAAAATAATATAAAAAAAAAACAAAGGGCACACGCATTAAATACCAAAAACAACGGTGTAGCTTTAGAGGGTAAAAACGGAGCGTGCACGTGATGAGATTCTAAGCTGATGATCCGGGAGGAGGGGGTGGACAGGAGGTCAGCTTATTGGGCAGGGGCCGCGCAACTGGGGGGCAGCCCCCCCCCCCCACTTTTTTCCAAAACCGTGTACAAAAACGCAAAAATGACCACACAATTGTGATTTTTGGCATGGTCAGCCCCCCCCCCCCCCACTTTGAAAACCGTTCCGCGGCCCCTGCATACCTTCATCAATCACGGGGATGTCGGAGAGTCATGCAGTTCTTTTTTTTACATCTACGGAATGGAAATGCAAATACATGTAGATGGTACTTTTGTCCACGGTTATGGAAAAAAAGTGATGAGGCATAAACATATAGCCCCGGTTCGGTTGTCCTATTGCATTGTTGTAAGGGATAGTCCGAGCTGAAAATATTTATATCTAAATAAATAGAGTATATGCTGAGAGTATACTGATTTGATCAAATCGGAAAACAAAGTTATTTTGTGAAAAGAGATACGCACATCGTAATGAGTATTCATAAGGTGGGCTAGCTGGTTGATGTCATATACCTACTTTCCTTTTTTTATGTTATCACATGAAATCATAATTGTTTCATTTTTTCATACATGACTGTGTATAAATGATGTTTCTCCATTGATTATGATGAAATAAGTTGCGGCGATGAATAACTAATGTACTTAATCAGATTTCAATCCAATGCATGGTTTCAATTCTTGGTAGACAAATTTTGAATAAACCCAATTTCATATAGGCGGCCTAGGCCCTAATAAAATACAAAAGAACAAGTGGAGAAATGACATCATCAACCCACCTATAATGAATATTCATGAAGACATGCCTAGAACTGATAACTTCGTTATTGGTTATCCGATTGATCAATTTTCAACATTTTGCTAGCTCTGTAAATTTTACTTTATTTATATTATTGAAATATAAATATCTTCAGCCTGGACTTTAATTTCATTGCATATTTTGTCAATGCATTATAAGGCTATATATTCTTGTCTCACGTTTACGCAAGCCTATAGCAAGAACGCTGAAAATGTCATCAAAATTGGATGTAAAATAAGAAAGCTATGACATTTCAAAGTTTTGCTCATTTTTCTCAAAACAGTTTATGCACAACTCAGCGATATGCAAATGAGAGAGTCGATGATATCCATATCACTCACTATTTTTTTTATTGTTTGATTTACATTTGAATTGTTACAGAACTGACAACAATGTTAAACTTGACTGAACGACATAATGTAAACCAATGTCAGTTCCACATGCATGTTCAGGGAGGAATAAAACTCGATTTCGCATGACAAGGCGGGAGAAAATAAAAATGTTTCATATTTCATAATTATAATAAACTGAGTGAGTGGATGACGTCAGTCCCCATATTTGCATAGGGGAGCGTTTCATGAAAGGAGACGGGACGTTTTATCCGACAATAAGTCCCATTTCATTTTACAGTTACCATTATAGTTACAATGCTTCTTATAACCAATCATTATCAAGGGAAAGTTGTCAGATTTGCCGCAGATCTGACATTGTAGGACGAAAATGTTGATGAAACGCTCCCCTGGATGGGCATATAACTTTTGTGCGAAATTAGGCGAAATTGTAAAATGTCATAACTTTCTTATTTTACATCCGATTTAGATGAAATTTTTAGTGTTAGTGCTTGTTAGATTTTTCTTTTTATTTTATGGTCAAACCGAGTGTATCCATCGAGTTATGTGTGAATCTAAGGCGCCCCAAAAGTCCGGGCCTGGAAACCAAGCCAGACAATGATAGGCTACCCCCCCCCCAAAAAAAAAAAGTTAAATAAATAAATGATAATAATAATACAAATTAATAAATAAAATAAAATAAAAAAAGTAAAAAGCAGAAAGGGAATAATATTTCATAGTCTTAATTCATGAATATGCAATGAGTAAGCTGAATATGATATAAATCCGCACTTTTTTTTTATTTATTTCTTACTATTCTATCTAAAAGAAAGAAAGAAAAAAAGAAAAAAAAAAGAAAGAAAGAAAGAATGAAAGAAAGAAAGAAAAAAGAAAGAATAAAAGGAGGGAAAGGAGAGGAGAAAAAGAAGAGTTGGAAGACGAGTGAATAAAATACGATGAGAGGAAGACTTGACAAAAAAAATCTTTCATGTCACTATATCGCGCTCGCAGTATTTGATCAGTGAGATGCACATAATATCCGTTAATGGCACTGTCTTTAAAATGTCTCTATTAGGTCAGTATACCTGGCAAATGAGCGCGCTTCGTGCGCTCATTTTGAGTGACTCAAAATTTCAGGTGCCCCCCCCCCGGCCCCCCATGCCTTGTCCCACGGTACGCTACTGATGTCACTCACTCACTATTTCTTTTGTTTTTTATTGTTTGAATTATACAATATTTCAATTTTTACGAATTTGACGATTAGGACCCAGCGTGACTGTGATCATCACTGTCGTTATATTATATAATTCTTCTCCTTCTTCTTCTTCTCCTCCTTCTTTACTGATTATTGGTTTTTCCTCTTTGCATTTCACTGTTGTATTTATATGCATTTTACGGCCTCTTGCATATTAAAATTTCATACAGAGATGTACACCTCTAATAATCGTCAAGGGGGCACCAGAGGTGGAGGCATAAAGATGTATCCGGAGATGTATACTAATATCTCTATGGGTGGAGGATACCTCTACGGGAAAAACATAACTATTGGGCCGTGACACAGCGCGGGCGGGCATTCAAGATCCCCGTTCAAAATCATAGTGTGGCGCAATTTTCGCTTGCTTAATTTTGTTTTGAAATCATGGGCGCAGCGAAATTCTGAGATTTTCATCAAATTTTCTTTCGAAATTCCCGAATTATTAGAGAAGAAAGAGGATAATACGTGGTCATAATGACCACTCAGGTAAGTGATCATGATTTCACAGATGTTTCGAATGTATTTATTAATGTTGAACCTCATGAGATTCTTTTTATCGTTACAAATTTGATGATACATTTGTTGTAAAATTTGTAAATGAGAATGTGCAGTCCCACATATTGAAATTTTTGTTGTAATGACAGTCATTTTGAAATGTACGAAGTTTAGGTCGTTAGTATTATTGGGTCATATCATGGTCGTATTGTGATGTTCATTTTGATCTTTTAATCTTTTAATATGTTTAATGTTATGATCGTGTTGATCATTTTACAAGTTAAGTCTTCAAAGTTCAATGCAGTCTATAGCTAACGTTACAAATACAGAAAAGGCGAACACTTCTGGTGTCCACAACACACGACTTCTATCATCTCTATGGCTTGATTTTTCGCTGCGCGGCGGCATGTAATAGTGATAAACCCTTGAGTGCCGCCAAGCTACAGTACAAGATGCATACCGGTACACAGAGGATTAGCGTCTTGTAGCTTGGCCTTGGCGAAGAAGCAATTCAAGATGGCGTTTCTCATATTTTTCTTGTTTTTTTATGAATTCTTGTTTATTACAAGTTCCCCCAAGTCTGCGCAGTCCCCCTTTTCTGCACATACGCGTGTCTGCGTGATTCTAGTAAAATGAGATACGTGACGATCACACTTAACACAAGCAATACATAGAAAGATATTCTTTAAAAATCTGACTCAAAATGGTGGGAAAAAATGAATTTAGGGCATTTAACGTGAAGGCCTCAAAATGCAGCTTTTCTCAGCAAAATACCTGATTTGCGTGCAAAGGGAATGGGTGCGCAGACATAGGCCTATTATTTTTTGGTTCAATCTGAAAATGACCGCCTACAGTTTTTTCCAAGAAAATTCAAAATTTTATGAGATATTTAGTACACTTATAATAAAGGAACATTACTAACTGAAAGATTTTTTGAAATAAAAACGCACATGAATACGATAGTAAATGATTCTTACTCTCTAGGAGCTTCCTGGCTACTCTCCCGCGCGTATTTGTAATACGCAATAATCTTAATGCATGCAAGGTGGTCGGTTTCAAAAGAGGTGGTCAATATGTGGTGGTCTCACTTTACGCGTTTAGACCAATTTGCCATCTGCAAATTTTTTTCCCCCTTTATTCTTAACATGCCACAAATTTGTTTTGAAAAATATTGGATTTTCTTTTTAATCTTTAAGAAATATGAAAAAGCATTGTTTTCCAAAGCCTTTAACACCAGCATTAGAGAGAAAAGAAATTATTGCAATTGCATAGATACATGTGTAATACGCACAATTACACGAGAATGTGTCCATGGCACGCTAAGGTTAGAGACTAACCGGAGTTAATGTACACATGCAAAGACGTGGTCTGTCAGATACATGTAGGGGAAGGCGGGGTAAGTTGAACATAGGGGCAAGTTGAGCCACCACCCCCAGGCCAATATGAAAGAGTCAGACATTGTGGTGGTGTCATGTATTGATGACCCATTACATAACCCTCTACCCAGCCATATTCTTTTCAACTTTGAAACAAGAAGTACTTTTTTAGACAGAAAAATACAAATTTCTGCCAAAAAAGTAAAAAAGGGTGTAAAATAGAGGAGTGCTTTTTACCCACACACGTCTTTAAATATAATAAAGAAATAAGAACAATATTGTTAGTCCAGGTATGGATCTTCATTCTTGTCACAGTCTTTTAAATGATGGATGCATAAAAAATATGTGGATGTGAAAATATCGCATTAAGTTCGGACTGGGGTACTTTGAGCCAGCCAACATGGGGCAAGTTGAACCATGGTAATTCTTATGGTAATAAGAATGAAAAATTAAAAAAAAAGTTGAAAAGCCATTGATATGCAGGCAGAAAGGTGTAAATTCACATGACAGTTCTTATACTTTTAGAGGATGTCAGTATTTATGGAGAATCAGCAAGTGAAAAGACTTGAAATAAAAAATTGACATGCTGCTTCTTCCCGCATACATTTTGTACATAGTTTTTGTGGCTCAACTTACCCCAGAAGGTGGCACAACTTACCCCACATATGGGGCAAGTTGAGCCATTTGACATCGCTTTTTTCAAAGGTCACAATGAATTTCAGTGTGGGGGTAGAAAGTTATATATTGGTGAAAAATATTTCCCAAGAATCAAATTTAAAGGCAAGGTACTTTTTTCTACAATATTATTAATCATATCAATTCTAACATGCAAAATTCAAAAAGTGTCACAACTTACCCCGCCTTCCCCTACCGGTATGTATAAAATTATCTTACAGGCATTAGTTCAGTTGATTCATTGACATGAAAATCCATCCGATTCTCTTCCAGTGTGTACAGGTGAAGCTAGAGTTGGGCCATCGGGCCACAATCAGGCCCAAACCAACGGCAGAGGGATTCACCCACGATTGGACAATGTTTGTCCGAGGCCCAGAAGGAAGCTGCATAGAGCACTTCGTTGACAGAGTTGTGTTCCAACTCCATGAGAGCTTTCCGAAGCCGAAGAGAGGTAAACTACATAGTGGAGACAGGGCTCAAATTAATCCAATGCCGTCAAAAATGGCCTTGATGCCCTTCCAAATATTTTTAGACTTAGGCCAAAATCCAAAATAAGTGTCCTTTTTGCCTGAGGCCTTGGTGCACTGCGATAATCCAATGAATGTGTCACATTGAAAATTAAATTGTACTAGTGATGCCCTATTTAATTGCCTTGGGTGTAAGCTTTTTCGATATACCGGTATTAGTAATACCGTTCGGTATGAAAGTCATACCGGTATGGATACCGCCGTTGAAATTTCAATACCGAAATACCGTCATACCAAAAGTTGAAAATATCATACCGGTATTTTCTTCTGTATTGTCGTTTATGGGTATTTTTACAGTAAAATTAAGCCAAAACAATAAGTTCTTTGGCTCTCTCAACGTATTTAATGAAATCAGAATCCAATAATCTAACCTCGAAATGAATACATCGCCCCTTAACTACTGTCTGAGCTCCGTTAGCCGCTGCATAAGGCCTCGGCCCCACCGCTACTGATACTGGGGTGCATGTCGGCTCAGCTCCATGCACTCGTGTACACAGCTACAGTAAACAACGAAGTCGACCGAGACAGAGAGCTTTTCATGAAGAGTTTTTTTTTCAGTGGTTTCAACAACAGATTTGCTTTCCGCCAATCACATGCGAGGGTTTGCTAGCTTGTAACATCCCTCTACACAAACAAAATCACTGACAAAACTCTTTTTGAAACACTCCCTAGCCTGCCTTTTGACCACGTGGTGTATTGCGGGCTTCAACAAAGTATCAACCTTGGCTTGGGGCGTTGACAGACAAATCACAGGGATTAATACTTGTTTTTTCTTTATGCAAGTTTTTTTTCTCGGACTGCTCTTAACTTGTATGGGAATGTCCACTAAGTTTTTTTTTTGGGGGGGAGGTGCTGTGCATTGACAGACAAACCACAGGGATTAACACTCTTTTTTTCTTTATGCAATCTTTTTTTCTGGACTGCTCTTGACTTGTTTCAATTATGACAAGTTTAATTTTACACTATAAGCCTGCTACAAAAAACGTCTGACCCCCCCAAAAAATACTAATAATAAATACATAAAAAAAAAATAATACATTAATGAATAAATAAATTAAATATGAAAATAAAAAAAAGACAGAAAATGTTGATAACATTAACAGGAAAAAAATGTTACGCCATCCCTCTTTGTTTATTTTGATCTGTGATGTGATCGTAAATGGAAGAAAGTGGCTGAGAATATTTGTGTGATTTGTGATGGGTGTTGTATCCGTTTCGTGCATGTGCGGTCATGAATAAAATAAAATAAACTATTGGATTGATTGTAATTCAAATTTATGATGGTCTCGTGGCGTGATAAGATGTTGATCAACTAAAATTTGGCATGTGTGAAAGATGAAATTGACAAAAAAGAGGGGAAGATCGAGATTCGGAGAGGAGGAGGATGTTGATTGTTCGTGGTAAGAGAGGGGTGGTGACGGGGAGAGAATGGGCCGATGGGAAAGAGAGAGTGAAGAATTAAGGGGCTGGGGAGATAAAGGAAAACAAGAGCAAGAAAAAATGAGTGAGAAAGAGGCAGCCGGGAGATAAGAAGTTTAGGGGGAGGGTTTTACTTTTAGACAACGTGGATATTCACGAGAGGGGGGGGGGTTCAACACAATGGACATTTATAAGAAGTTATTTACGAGACGTCAAAATTTGAGGTCAGCAAACTTTGAACCTTCGACGAACACGTGTTGATGTGAGTGGTAAACAAAAGGGGCGAATCCAAATGTGAATGAGTGGGGCCAGATCGTTGAAGGGAAAATCACACATATGTATATCCTAGACAGTTTTAGCAGGGAATTTTGGTGCTTGGAAGTTAGGGCATGTACACACGTTTAGCAAAGTAAGTAGCAGTGAGTTTGTGCAGTGTAGCATTTGGCAACTTGACTTGTTCATTTCGTACCATGTGCTTGCTGAGATAATTTTGCACACATGCACAGGTAATTCACAGCTCTCGCTGGGGAGAGAGCATGATCGTATAACTTTTGGCAAAGAAAGAGAAAGTTTTTGTCAATGAGAATGGACCATGCTGAGCATTCCTCAGCTGACCACAAGCATCCCCTCTTTATCCGAGGCCATATCAGGGCTAAACAAACATTGGACACTGTTTGCACAATAAATTGGGAATTTACTCGGTATTAGTCGGTATACCGGTATTGAAGCTATTAGTAATACCGGTATTGAAAATATCAATACCGAAAAAGCTTACTTGGGTGCCCCCTAAAGTGATTTCTACCTTCCCCTTCCTTCAAAAGCCCTTTTTAAAGGTCATGTCCACTCTGGCAGAAATATGTTGATTTGAATCAATAGAGAAAGATCCAACAAGCATAATGTTGAAAATTTCATCAAAATTCGAATGAAAAGTAAGAAAGTTATGACATTTTTTCTTACTTTTCACAAAATAGTTATGCAGAACTCCGTGACCTTTTGCAAATGAGAGAGTTGATGATGTCCCTCACTATTTCTTCTTTTTTTTAATTATTTGAATTATACGATTAAAAAAAAAACAAATTTGACAATAATGACCAACTTGACTGAACCATAAAATGTTAAAACAATGGTAATTCCACATTTTCAGGAAAAGCTTCTTTCACATAACCATGAGGAGGAAATTAGAATATTTCATATTTCACATAATAGAATACAATTATGAGATAGTGAGTGGGTGACATCATCAGTCCCCTATACCAGGATGTGCATAACTGTATTGTGAAATTAAGCGAAATTAAAAAATGTCATTTACTCATAACTTTCTTATTTTCCATCTGATTTTGATGAAATTTTCAGTGTTATGCTTGTTGGATTTTTCTGATTTTATTTCGTTATATTTGCTCATGTGATCATGTTTGTATAAAACCCAACCACTGCATTTTCGTTTCACTCTGTGCGCTAACTGAGAACTGGTGCTTTTTAGCAGGAGGATGTATTTTTATGCTTAATGGGGGGGGGGACGGGAGTCAAAACACTGCAGGTTTGCGAAAAATACATGTATACCACTTCAGATACAATACCCCCAATGACTCACACATAACCTTGACATATTGGCCATACCTGACCTCTTGATAACTCTTAAGTTGAGCCATGATTGTTTTGTATTATATTTGATGAAATCAATAATTTGATTGTAATGTGTTATTGTTAGACATTGCTATACTGTACATTTGATTTGATTTGAAAAAAAAATAGAATTAAATTTCTGTTAATTTTGTTGTTACTGTATTTCAAACATTTCTTTTTCCAAACTCCTAGTTGTGAAAGACCCGCCATTTGAAGTTTCTCAGTCAGGCTACGCAGGATTTGAAATGGCCATAGATGTCTATTTCAGGAACAAGGAGGAACCTAAGAAAGTTCGCTTTCTCTACGATCTCTTCCTTCACGTTGGTGGTCAGCCACCGGTCAATCATATCCGATGTGAAAAACTGACCTTCAGGAATCCCACAGAAGACTTCAGACGCAAGCTGCTCAAAGCAGGAGGGGTAAGGGAAATCACAGGGCCTTTTCCCCCCTAAAAATTGATATCAGTGATAATGTTCCAAGTTCGTCTTTGTTCATATGTAAATAGGAGATTTGTTTCGTTCGCAACTTCAAGTAAAAAATATCTAAACACCATGTTAAATATATATAACTATTACCCTTTCCTTTTAAAATGATATACCATGAATGTGAACACACGTTTACATAATGTCTACAAAAAAATAATAAAGCCACCATTTGATTAGGTTATAGTTTTATAAATAGTAAATACAGACAAATTGGTAAAAATCAAGAGAAGAAAATATGGGTAAAGTGAAACCACGATATATTATCAAATATCAATATCAAATTGCTGTAGAATTTCAATTGCATGCAAGGTAAAATATGACTTTAATGACTATTATTCTACATGACAATTTTGTTGTAAACTAATTGGTCGCATAAAAGAGAACACCTTGTAATCTGCTATTTGTAAAAAAAGTTTTATTAATCGGGACACCGGTCTAAGAAGATCAAGAGATGTAAGTGCAGATGTGTGTTATAATTCAGAAGTTCTCAAGAATCTACCAGTAATCATCAGTTGTGCCCAGTAGTTCTTAGCTGCCAAGTTTCTGTAATTGTTCTAGAGATGTCCTGAAAATGTTGTGATTCTACCTAGTAGAATGTATTCCTTTTCCAGTATTTGCTATATAGTATATATAGCACACAGCAATCATCAGTATTTGCTAAATTTTGGTGGTACTTTAATCTGTCCAATATAGTGTTTCACAAAGATTCAATGACTACATGTAAGAGTCGCACTTTAATGCTCACGCATACATGTACATGATATGCATGATTAATATTCCGTAGTGCATGTCATCTTCCAATGATCTGACCAATGCGGTCAGATCACACCGCATGCAACTAGGCATTTATGTGTGACACTATGTCATAGGCCTACTTAAATCTTTGTGAAATGCCCCCCTCCCCCCATAGCTAAGATGGTACATGTATGGCAGTAGTCTTACTTCATATTTGTACAAGCTCACAAACTACTAGAATATGAAACAACTACCTGGGTCCCATAACACAAACGTTAGCGATCAATCGTACGCTTGATTTTCATGATTGATTGTGTATTGTAGTCAATGGAATCAGTCGTAGAAAATTGTTCTACGATAATTGCTAAGCTTTGTGTTACAGGCCCCCTGTCTGACTTTGAATTGGGTTTTGTTCTTTCAAAAGGTGATCAGCCATTGCCCTTTCTTTAATTGCTCCTGCCTGAAAAGTGGGTCTAGGGATCAGGTTTTGATATGGTTTGGATCTTTTAGTTCAAAATGAGGCAATATTTCTTATTAGGATTAATAGTACATTTATTTTTGTCAGCTTTCTTTTGAAGCAATCATTGCCGCAGCAATCATCATGGAAGCTTTTGAAATATAATCCTCAGTACCACTTCTATGAGAGATGACAAAGGGCAGAGGAGCTCTGCTTCTTTTTCACTTAATTTAACAAAACATTAACTTTCATCATTTTCTATAACAATGAATAGAAGAAAAAAAATCAGTTGACGAAATAAGTCAGTTGGCGAAATAAGTCAGTTGGCGAAATAAGTTGAATGGTAATCATTGGTGTGTTTAAATAAAAACGATGGAATGAATAAGCTATCTTTACTTAAAATTGTTATCCTTGTTTTGAATTCCAGGTTGGAGTTATGCCCGTGGACCTCGATATTCCAACCATCTCCACTAAGCTGAACGCTACAGGGGGTAAGCCGAGCGCCCCTGCGGCCACGCCCGCTACCGACCCTTCAGCTTTCACAAAAGGGAAACCCCAGTCGGCCGCTGCTGCTGCTGCATCTGCAACTCACCAGGGCTCTAAGAAACCTAAGAGCATGTCATCGTCCACCTCCTCATCCACCCCTTCGTCAGGGTCAACGATACCGAGCAAGGTTTGTCAAGCCAAATTGATTCCAGAAATCTGAAAGACTACACAATTTTCATGTAAAATCTGAATTTAATCAACAGTTTGGTTACCTACATGTAGTGTATATTTGCATGTTTTTTTTATTGATAATCCATATTCAGATGAAGATAATCTCTTTGACAAACAGGCTGATTTCTGGCTGGTTGGTTCATTGACAGGGTACATGATAATAATGTGTTTATAGACGAGACTAAAATACATGGAAAATTATATAACAGTGATTATAAAGAAGCAAATAAATGCATCTTCAAATTGGCATTGTAAAGGAGAATATATTCTGTAAAGTATATTTGCTTTATAATTCTATAAAAAAAAATATTTAAGACACTGATCAAACTTTTGTAAATGATATGGATATAGAGCTTGCCTGGAAAAAAAAATCCAAATTTGGGGACTGTGAAGAAATATTAGGCTAATTGAAATAAGTACATGTAGCCATTCTCTTTGTGCTTCGATAGAGGAATTAACCATGTATTGTATTTTGTTATGAACCTACATCTGTCATAAGTATTGTTGTTTTTTTACTTTTTAAAGGAGAGTGGGAAAGCAAGTACACCAAAGACCAAGGAGCCCAAGGAACCTAGTAAGCCCAAAAGCAGTACAAAAGAGAGCAAGACCACAAAGGAGAACAAGACCGGAATTAAAGAGAACAAGACCTCAACAAAGGAACCAAAATCTTCAACTAAAGACCCCAAGTCTTCAACAAAAGAGCCTAAGTCTGTCCCAAAGGAGCACAAAGCAAGTCCTCGAGAGCCAAAGCCAAGTCCGAAGGAGCCCAAACCCAGTACCAAGGAATCCAAGCCCAGTCAGAAAGTGAGTTCGAAAGATATTAAGACCACTAGCGAGAGCAAGCCACCTGCCAAGGAGAGCAAAGACTCTAAACCAAGCGGAAAGGCTAAAGAAAGCAGCAAGCAAACTGCCAAAAGGTCTGTCTCGGAGTCCTCCCCGATGGCCTCCACTCCTGCCAAGAAAAGGAAACAGAGTACTTCAACTAAGGAGGACAAGGGCAAAGACGAAACATCGCGTGATGCAAAGACTGCAAAGTTGAAATCAGAAAAGACTCCTTCAAGCGAGAAAGAGAAATCAACGATATCAGAAAAGGGAAGTAAAAGTAAGGAAAAGACTAGTAAAGTGAAAAAGAGTACCAGCAGCTCCAGCAGTAGTAAGGCTGCACCTGCTCCAGATCAGGGGCTGTTCACGCCAGAGATCACTAAATCAAAGACAAAGTCTAAAGCAAAGCAGACAAAGGAACTGAAGAAAGAACCAAAAGAACTGCCTCCTTTTGATGCTGAGCTGAGCACGGAGGAGGTGGAGAATGATGCTCCCAGTCCAAGTTCCAGTATCAGTTTCTCGTCGCTGCCGGGGCGGGGTGGTGGTACAGGCACCCTCGGGATGCTCATGCAGGACTTGGAATACGAAGATAATGACGATGACGATGATCACGATATGGAGAGACCGTTCCAGAACAGCGCTCCACCCCCTGGCAGGCATCGCTCCATGTCTAGAGACAGCAACCTGAGTAGTAATAGTCGGCACAGCTCACCCTCACCTGAAATCGAAAAGCCAAAGCCGGTTACAAAGTCAAGCTACGGCTCGAACAAAAAATCCAGCGCAACGGGCAAGAAGGGCTCGAAAGTTGAAAAGAAGCCTAAGAATGTTGAAAGTAAACAGAAATCATCCCAAAACAGCAACATCGACTATTTGTATGAGCTTGTTGACCTGCACAAAAGACTCATGAAACTCACGGACAGAGACAAATTGCAACAGGTTGTTGACCTTATTGGAGAGACTGGGTCATTCAAGGTCACAGATACGACCTTTGACTTTGACCTTTGTTCCCTGGACAAAAGTACAGTACGAAGGCTGCAGGAGTATGTTCCTACATTGTAACCATCATGTAATCAGTTATTGACCAAGAGGGCATAACCGCCTCAACCTCTGTTTGTCCATGAAGAGTCGGATCATTGTCTCATAATGTATCCTCTCATTTTGTAAAGTTGTTGAAGTTCTTTCGATTCTTTGCGGACGATATATTATTTCTTGCTCTGAAACAGAAGGTGCAGAATTGTAAGTCTTTGTCTTGTCTGGATTTTTTGCTGTATTACATAGCTACGTTTGTGCGCAATTTTTATAATGTGAAATTCTAACATGTATTTTGTAAATATTTGTACATGAATTGGAATCGTTTTGAATTTACTTGTAAATATGAAGCGGCCAGAAGCTGACACATATTATTTGCATGCTACTGCCAAGTACGGCTCACGTTGCTAGGGAGTGCTGAGAGACAGTTCAACTGTTGCTTTGGCAGTATTTGTCTTAATGTATTTAGTCTTGTTAAATGAAATGCACTTATTTAACTCTGAAGAAAGGATATTTATTTTTGTAATGTTTTGTTTGTGTTTATATTTCTGCTTGATGCACATACACTCCGAACGTGAAACAAATTACTCAGCCTGATGAAAATGTTTAATAATTTTGGTAGTACTGTGAAAAACAAGTTGATTACAATTACATCAGTTCCACTTATATGTACATGTAAATTACTACAGCAGGAGGGGAGGGGGCTGCTTATTTCCAAATTCATGTACAAACACACAAAAATTACCATCTGATTATGATTCTTTGCATGGTCAGCCCACCCCCCCCCACTTCCAAAACTGTTCCGCGACCCCTGTACAGGAAGTATGTTGCAGCTTTAACCGCCATGTAAGATTGGTCAATATCTGGTTGAAATTCAATTGTTTATTCATTTATAGATAAAATCGCATTGACTAACAAAGCACATTCATTGTGATTTCTGTCCTTTAGTTTAACAAAGAAATTTTAAAATGTCAAGAAACCGAATTGCACCTCCCACAAGAAACCAGCGTATTTGGAACAAATGATAATCCTTAATAGTGGCTGTCATTTTTGATGAGGTATGCTCAACATTTTATTCATGCAAACTAAATAACTGAAATCAGATTTGAATATTGGAGTGTATTTACTTCAAGCCATGTGTGGAAATGTGAATGATTTATATTTTTTACACTGATTTTATATTTACAAATTAGCAAAGACAATTTTTTTTTGCATTTTGACAAAGAAGTAGAATTTTTAAAATCTAATTTTGAAGTACTTTTTAAAGGTTCTTAAGATGTACATTGCAAGACCGTGAATGCAAAAAAAGGGCTTAGTGGGAGACTTTATTAATTTTCCCATTATTTCTTTCGGGTTTAAATACTTCAGTCTTCCTGATTTTTTTCTGAAATGGTTTCCCTTATTTGTTTTTGTTCCATTTTATTTTCAATCTTTAAATGATAAAGCATAGTTTAAATTATAATAGAAAGGGCTGCAATTGGCTGAATTATCACTGTTAAAGCCAACTTTGTATACACTAAAAATTTGACTTTAATATTGACACCGATTTTATGATACCATGCTGAATAGCTTTCAATTTCAGTGCCATGCAACAGCCTGCCGCTTTAATACCTTGAGCTCTTTGGCAGTATTCTGTAGTTGGGTTTAAGTTAAACTCAGGTTTAAAGTTTTGGTTTAAGTATCGATGGCCATTGTTACATAAATCACTATAATAGTAGAGATATCATATATCAGCTCATTTGGCTCTTAATTCATTCATAATTATCTAGGAAGGATAAATAGATGATTGTCTCCACCATCGATGAATCAGGAAAGAGCAGAGTAAACATAAGAAACGTACAACTTGATAACAATTTTGATACTTTTGGCTGCCCATACTTAAACCACAAATTTAAACCTGAGTTTAAGTTAAGCCCAACTTCAGAATGCGGGCCTTTAAGTTTGCGATATCCATGATTAAATAAGCTCATTAATTCATCATAACTTAAGACTTTACAGTCTAAAATGTATTTGGGGCACATTTCTTACAGCTGACTGCAATACATGTTAGCTGCACTGGGTATAATACAATCGCGATGATTAAAATGGTATTGCCTTAGTCTCGCAAGGATTGCACCGTATACTTGACTCCGCCCATCTCTGAGTAAGCATGGCAACCCGTGAGATGTGACCTAAGACTTGCCCCGTGTATCACATTAAGCTGGGTACTGTTATGCAGGAACAGCACTTGTCATTCATGTACTCAAGCGCATGCATCTAAAAAGAGCAGCTAGCTGTCACTCCTTTTACATTCACAGTCCCTGTTTGTTATGGCCCGTATTCTGAAGTCAGGTTCAACTAAGACCACGGTCTAAGTCTGCTAAAATTATGGGGAGCCAAACGTTTAAAAATTCTGTGTATATTGTATTTTTCTTATTCAATTCATTTATTCTTTTGCATTAATAAACAACAAAATATGTACATTTGAAATACACATGTTTATACAAAAATAGATCAAATACATAAGCATAGTAAATTAATATTGTGATAGAAATAAATATGTTTGTTTCCTTTTGAAGATGAAGAAAAATACCTCAGTTATCATTCCCAGACAATTATGAACAATTTTGGTGTCATATGAGTTAATAAAACCCGAGTTCAGAATACGGGCCATTGAGTTTAAGTTTTTTTTTTATCTATGCATTTAATGCCACTTTTTGCCGGTTTGTTTGTAGTTAGCTCTACGGTTAGGCAACATCATCAGGACAAAAGGTTTGATTTTCTGTTCAGGCAGTATATAAGTACAGTTTGTCAGAATAGTCGATTTGTTGATGCATGATGAAGTGGAAAAGGTGTCGGATAAATGATTTAGATAAAAATCTCTTTGAATTGTACCTTTCAACATCGTCTCTGATCGCTTACAAGTTATGAAAAAGGTCAAACTTCATGAATTCTTGCTACTTATTCTCTTGTGGAAGATTCAGGGTAGTACATACCCTTGGTAAGATGGATAAGGTTTTCCATTTTCACAGTTCCTCAATGGGACTAGCCACCTCAAAGCCAACAATAATTCGCCAGGGAAGGTTCTCTGCAAATAGCCAAAATAGTCATTTGGTCTTCAAAATGCAGGAAAAAAAATGGCTTATTTGAAAGAATATTTCTTTTTGTTCCTACTGTCCGAATTTCAAGTTGTAAGTTGAATAGAAAACAAGAAACAAGAGTTTCTTTGACACATCTTTGTGTGGATTGCTTGAAAGTTTCATTGAGATTGCACGGCGTGCACATTTCATGCTTGAATGAACCCTGAACTTCAAAATTGTGTTCTATACAGAGCTCTCACATAATTACTTCTGTATTAATTTAATTATTTATGTAGGATATTGTTGATTATTTTGACAAGTTGTATATCAGTATAAAGCTTAGGAATGTGCTTTTTTCAAACTCAAAGATCTAAAAATTCATTTTGGGCGACTTATTGTTGGTGGGGGGGGTCACATGTATTCCTCACTGGGAGCCATCCTTGCTAAAAGCAGATATTTTTCAGGATCCCAAATACATGTAGGTTGTTGTCATGAGTTCAGAGTCTCTTCTCATCCTTCTCCTCTTTTTCTGTTTCCCATTCTTGATGATAATCTGGCTGCTCTACTTAAGATTACCAATTTATCACAATAACTTTTGAACAATTAGTGGAAGTTTGTCTAATCAAGTAGGCTAATATTTGTTGACAAATACTGAAGTCATGTATGAGCTCTGTTCGATTATGTTTGCCTTTTCCTATTTTCCCAAACATCGAGTATGCTCATTAATGCCTCTTCATTAGATAATAAATGTATTGGCCAATGAAATTAGGATGCTTCAAATTTACATATTCACACTGTATGTACATTAAAGTAGTTGCATTGTGTGCTTACTCATGGTATCATTGCGCACTTTAAAGAAAAAATGTTGAGTGATAACCACAAACATTCAGTATTACATTTGTATATCATCGTACATGTAACATACACACACTTGTATTTTTACAGGTATTTGTACTTTTTTTTTTACATGTAGAAAATGACACGTGGGGAATTTAGCTCACATTTTCATTGTCAACCAAGGATGGTAACTTTGGGGAATACAGTATATATATGCCATTTGAAAAGTATTCCCTGGGCTTATTGTCCCCTGTATCATATTTATATCACTTTATTTGAATGGTCGTTGGCAATCTACAAAGTTTCAATGTAAAATTTCTCAAATTTGGTTAATATATATGTAGCAAAATGCCCTACTTTAATGTGTTAGTTTTATTTGATATGCAGATATGCTATTAAGAACAAATAGTTGTGAAGTGTACATGTACCTTATCCAAATAATTTTGTAAGAGGTCTATCTTTGCTCTGTGTCTGTTTCAAAATTTCTTTGTATTCCTATCCAAAGCTGATCTCGACAACTGAAATTTCTTTTCTCTTTACTGATGAAGAGAAATGCATTGATTAGCTTTTTGAAGTGATGGAAAATAGAGTGACTGGACAGACACTGATCTTGTCTTGCAAGATTGGGAGAGGAGAAATTCTAAAAATTGCATCAAACTTGTCATTGGATCATAGTGGTTGAAAAACAACCTGTGGTTGGAATATTACTTTGTAGTATTGATACTGCAACCATCCAAAGACAGAATATGCATGTATGATGTAAGCAGCCTGTATTCTGTTTGTTAATTTTACAATTCAGAAGTCAGATTATGAAATGCATGGTGGGATTCATATTATAACCTTGCCATTCAGCCGTCATTTATCCAGAATGTTCCATGAACAACATTTTATTTCATTTTTCATGATGACTACCAAATTCTTATGCTTTGAAGATGGAGTACATGTAGGCAGCAAGTCTATCCTATCCAAACTTAATAATGATCAACTACAACACAAATGATATGACTACTTGACTTCTATACCCAAACATATTCCATATAATTTTTTCCTACTACGTTAATCTCATATACAGCCAAGGAACTCCATATGTGGAAGAGCACTGGGCAAAAGGTGACATGATTAGGATGTTTACACTTTTTATTTCTTCACTATAACCTGGTAATGGGCCGTCCACTGATCTCGTACATGTATATATATTCTCTATTTGTCTTTGAACGATGAATAGCAATGTACAGCTCACACATGTTTTATATATATACATAAATATATATACAGGATGCATGATAAATCTTTGTGACCATATGCACTTGAAAATACTTGTCTAATATGTTTCACTGCCATTTTGTACACTTTTGATGCACATCCGCTGGTAGGTAGTGTAGAACTTTGCTACATGTATCTCGAATCTTGGAAAAAGACTATTAGAATAGTCTGCGTAGAAGATAAAAGGAAACTAGTACGTGTCATGCATTATGCTGCAGTAGAAGAAGCTGATGGGGGAAAGTTGATTTCTTGATTTATGTCGCTACAGTGTCCCTTAACTGGTATCCTTATGAATTTGTCATTGAACTGAGTTGGGAATGTGATACTCTTAATGTAGTTTTTTATCATTTGAATTTCTCAATCTTGCTTTTGAATATGATCTCAATGACTTTTTTAATAATGTCCAACTTTTTTTCAGGAATGGGAAAAGAAGAATGTTGATATCAATCATGGCATTCTCTTTACAGAAAGTTGAAGATTACAGAACTATGCAGAATATTTCTCTCTCTCTCTCTCTCAAATTAGATTTGAGTTGTTCTTATGATTTAGTCTCATATAACAAATATTTTTTGTGAAAAGACAGACTTGAAATTGTAATTGTAAACGTTTTTAAGAACGAAATATATTTAAAACTATGTAGAATGATATGAAAATATTTTCTGGAATGGTATTGTTTTTAAGAGTGCATTGATGCTAGTCTGCAAGCATGTATTCATATTAATGATTAATTATACCATATTCTAGATTGAAGACTAGATGCCAAACTCTCCACGTGTGTTGGTAGAGCCAGCCACAGTACATAATGAATGTAGTCTCACTACTTCAGACTGCATTATGCACCATGTGAATTACAAACACCAATAATTGAATCTCACATTCCCCTACGTTTTTTTTTGGTTCACTTGTACGTATGTTGATTTTATTTATCGTTTAATTTTAATGTTTGTTGGAAGACCAAACTATTTTGTGTTAAAAAAACATTTACACCTTAATAGTTTTTTTATTGTGAAATGTGAATCCATGCGTATCATTCAGGTATGATGAATGCTACTCTGGTGTGTTGATTCGGCATGTGCTCCGGCGATAGTCGCTCCTCTCATCATTTCTCTGAAGATGTTGGGCTATGGATAGGGTGACCGATCTGGGTGTGGGTGTAGTTGGGATAAGAATGTGGGTCAGTTGGGTTAGGTTTTATGTTTTGCTTGATGACTTCGCCAGAGTAAATGTCAAAGAATCATTGTCGAAGAAGTTTATGAAATTGTATAAAATTGGTCAGTTTAAGAGGGGAAATGTATACTTTTATCTGAAATACTACTTAATATGCACAAGATGGTTTGCACAAATTATTATCCAAGACTTCTTTTTATTTTTTGGTCTCCTTTCTGCATAATTGATGGTCTAATGTATGACTTATTAGCAGATCTGTATTCTTAGATATCACATGGGTGTTTCTTTTTTTAGGGGTTTGTTCATTTATCCTGAAGTTATGTTGGGGGAGTGTTTCATGAAAGAAATCGTTGGACGTTTTAACCGACATGTCCTGTTTTATCCGACAGTTACCATGGGAACAGTGCTTCTCAGCCAATCAAAATCAAGGAAAGTTGTCAGATCTGACAACTTGTCCGACAGAAATGTTGATGAAACGATCCCCTGGATAGCAATAACTAGCTTTCAGAATATCAGTATCCAATCTAAACATTGGTCAATGGAGATTGCAGATCAATTTCACCACATCATCATGGTGTAATTCTTGAATTCCAGTCTGTATACTTCACATATTGCTATGTGTGGCAAGCAACTAGTAGCTTTCAGAATATTGATATCCCATTGAAGTATCCATAAAACTTGAAAGTTTATAAGTGGAGATTGCACTTTAGATTCACCAAATCATCATGATTTTAAAGTTTGTGGATGGCCCATACATGTAGACCGGAACAGTCTGTATTCGTTACAGAACTATTGGAAGTCCTATGTGATCAGTTCTTCCTCAAATTGGCATACATTCTTGGTGTATTGTTTGCTTGAAATACATGAATTAAAAACAGATATGAGCTGACATGAAGTTTGTTTAAAAAATATTAACAATACATATAAAAAAAAACTCATTTGAAATTTTCTGTTGCATTGTTAATTCAACATTTTTGTAGTGGTAATTTTCTTTCATAACCATTCAACCGAGCAAAGTACAAGTTCGTATTCCCTATCTGTTTATATTCTTGGTATGATTATAAGGGTTTTGTATCAAAATCCCATGCCAAAAGTTACTGGGCCAATCACAGAATGTGGACCCTCTGTCACAAAGTGGGTCACAGATGTTTTATATTCGTTGTCCATGATGTTAGACACCGTTCTCACTACTGTCATAAAACTAGTTTCCTTGAAACAAGTTTAACATGTAATGAGAATGGTCAAAATGGTCAATCTTCCAGACTGGTTCAGAAAACCACCTAGCGATGTAGTTTGAGATCGCTTTGTCATGTTAAAGTGGTTTTAGCATAAGTGAGGACACAACCGTTCTTTGCATATTTCGAGCGTGTTACTCCATACACTGTATGTGGAATGCCTATGCTGTGGTTCACGTGAAACATGTCACCCCACTGAGAGTGTTCCCATAGTAACAAGACCACTTTACGTGAAGTGGTTTTGAAGAACCACTTTTTGCTGATCAAATGGGATCACTAGCAAAGCGATCTTCCAAACTGGTTTCTTGAACCGATTTCCAGTTAACTAGTTTTAGAAAGTGTAATGAGAATGATGTTTTATGAAACAGGATCCTGGTCTGCTCCCTGTTAAACACACCCATATATCTGAACCATATTTGAGAACGTATGAAAACAGATATCTCTTTTACTAAGAAGAGAGATTATAATACACATTAAGTGTATCCTACATGAGTAGCAAGAGGGATTAGATCATGTATTTCTTTGAACCTTCCTAAATGGTCAGTGTTGCTTCTAACATTTTTATTAAAACAAATGATTTCAGAGAAGCAAATGGTGCTTTTACAAATTGCTGTACAATCACAGTGCTTCATTTGTGATAAATGTATTCATAAGTACAGTTGAGTGCTTGGTTGCAGATGTCATTTTAAGTATTGTCATTGTATTATCACTGAGTTGGTGGTGTAAATATGACTTGAGTTTTATATGCATGCAGTTGCACGTAATCTGAAATTATATGAGTTTGGGCATCATAGGTCGAGCAACCATTCAGAGTTCAATATAGTATGTCAACTTTTTACTTGATAAACGATCAAGATGAGCTTATTGTGGTGCATTCATCCAACTTTTTATAATTGATATTTTACAATATACATTACATATATTTCACAGGATTAAATAATTGAACATAGGATGACAGTTACATATTTTTTTTTAAATGCAGCAAAATGAGCTCGCATAGCTGACTTTGTTATCATGCTTGTATATCTGAAGCTGGATGTACATCAATTTCATTTCACTGTGGACTCATTCACAATGAATTGCAAAACCAAGAAGACACAAACTTGAGGTGCAAGTTACCATGGCAACATCCCAACTGCTAAAACTCAACATCATATCACATGACCTCTGATACCAGCGATATAAATGATTCATGTACGTGCTAGTGGGCCGTGAGGGTATGTGTAGTAGGGAGAGGTTTTACGCTTGCACTGATTTTAAAGTTGTTTTTTGTGATTGGTGTAAATGGTGCAATAAAAGCACAAAGTTGAAACCCTTTTTGTAAGCAAGTGTGGGTGGGCTTCAGATTGAATTACTGAGTATCCGGGGGGGGGGGGGGGCCCTGTCCTGCAAAGAGTTGATCCACTTGATCCAATCAACGTCAAGTATATGGAAATCCATCAATGTCATAATTTTTTTCTTGAGGGGGAAATTTGCACAATGTCCTTTTGAAAACAAAGAGAAGCATACTGAATTGTCAAGAAAACAGGGACTGTATGAATGCACATCGTATCAAGAAAATATTTTGAACACTTGTGTATTTTAGATGTTGACGTTGTTGGCTTTCCATAGTTGTGGTTGATTGGATCATTCTTAGCTCTTTGCAAGACAGGGCCCTGTTCTCAAATTACAATTTCAAATTATTTTGAAGCCTGATGTTTAATAATTATCCAGATTAAAAAAAAAATAATGGAGAATCTGCACCATCATCTGAATGGGAGGCATTTCCACCAGTAAGAGATATTACATGAAATATGTATTTTGAATTTAATATATTTTCATTAATTATTAAGAATGCAAATTTGCTTTTATTCATTATTATTATTAATATTATTATAATTGATGTTAATGGATTGATCATATCCAATGAAGTCTTTGACTGATATCTAATATTGTATGTTTTAATGCACTAAAATTTTCTGTATATTTCCTGTAGTTCTATTATTTTTATAGTTATTTTGGGGAAATGGAGACTGGATATTTTGCTTAGAGAACCTTGCAATTAACGCTATGTTTGCATTGAATGGAATTTTATAAAGTGTAAGTACAAATCATAATGTCAAAATTATCTTTGATAAAAGAAAATGGTCGAGCTTTTCCGCTTTTCATGAAAACGATGTTTGTATGTGGATATAAATAATATTGGATGAAATGTATCAGCATTTGTGTTGCAGAAAATCAGCCATGCATTCGAAATTGGTGTTTATACTGTACATATTCACAAAGCTATGACAAGTCCGCTGTAGGCTTGTGTATTTCATCATCTTTATTTTAATCTGTATATACATATATATCATATATTACCCACCTATTCTGTGAAGAATTTCAAAGTTGTAATATTTTTAAAACACTGATGGGACATCTTTGTTAGCAGAGCAAAGTGGATTTAGGGTGATTTCAGTGAATTTTTCCTGAGCTACAATCGCAAACATGATTTGCAATTCAATATGCAATAGGAAAGATAGTCCCTGCTGGCTATTGTTCAAACAATTTTTTTTCACAGTAAATCTAGAATAATCTCCCTTGATTCAAGCCTACCCATAATGCAATTTAACCCAGGAAGTAAAGGTCAAGCTTGGGAGTGTATGTAATGCATTTATGAATGGGAGGACGGAGCCCTTCCAAACCATACTAATTTTCAGCATTCTATGATGATGTTTTGGAAGATGCCTATTTGTACTTAAATAATGAAAAAGTGCTTGAACGCACCTTGGTTAAAATTATACTTCGTTGAAAACTGTGTTTCTAGGGTTAAAAAAACCTGTCGCTTGAACATACTCCTTATCATACCTCCAATTTTAAGTTGAGAAATCTTCTTTTTTTTCCTCAAATATTTCATGAATGAGTCAAGTCAATGATCTATGCTCAGACATGTATGTTCTTCAATATACCAGTAATTTTTATAGGTAAGGTGACACGACATATGCTCCTGCGACATTTGCTCCTGTGTTAATTTCTCAGAGGGCAAAGGGTTAGAGTTAGGATTGTTATGGAGTTTGTGGGTCAGAATAATGTAAGGGTTAGGATTAGGGTTTATTTAGTTTTGGAGGTTAGGTATTAGGTTTTGCTCAATTTGCAGATTTTTCATCGGAGCAATTGTCGCCAGAGCAAATGTCATGGAACCGTTTTAAAGGTGTCTCCCTTTACCCTATTTGCTACACTTTCCATTCCATATCGAACACTATTTGACAGACATCTGTTTTAGGATAAGATAAGGTGCTAATATTGCAAATTATATGTTGTACTTGATTTATCAATTTTGTTGATGTCTAGTATTGAAAAAAAAGCCATCTTATCAGATTAATAAAAATGATTTTAGTCTGGATTTATTTATTATCCCCTTTCAAGTCTTGGGAGTGAATTTGAGTAAACAGTGTATTTTTCTGAAATATATATACACTTGTGTTTATAAACCATTAGAATTTCTGGTACACATCTGCATATTATTGTCCACTTTATTTAAGCTTTATCATAGAACGCTCCATTTATTACAAGTTTAAATATCCCAATTAAGTGTCCTATATGTATTTATATATTTCAAATGTTGTTTACTGTCACAATGTTTGTTCAAGAATATTTCAACTTGCCCATCATATTTTTGTTTCTTATATGTGAATTTTGTAATTTCGCCCCCCCCCCCACTAGCCTAAGGGGAATATTTTGTAAAATATAGATTTTACCACATCTGGGTTAAATGAAATAAAGATGACCCCTTGTTGTGTACAGGGGAAGTGAGACCATTTATGCCACAGTGGTGAGTGTTGTTATTTAAGTAGTCTTTGATAAATGCTGATGGTGAAGTTTTCTATTTATAATACCTGGAAGAAAATAAATTTGTTAACCTGGTTAGGCTATAATCCAAACGAAAGCTGCAGCTTTTGTCTTTGCCTCTAAGGCGTGTATTCTGAAGTCTGGTTTAACTTAGACCATGGTCTAGCTCTGTGCTAAAATTATGAAAAACCAAACGTTTCAAAATTTTATTTGCAGTGAATGCTTCTCATGTTAACTGTACTCATCGCTTATTATTTAATGGTGAAGACAACTGTCACATTTATCCTTCCCAGGCAGTTAATAATGTTTTGGGAGTCAAATGAGCTGATACATTGAACATCTACTGTTATAGATTTATGTAACAACTGGCTTTTCATAGTTAAACCACAACTTAAAACCCGACTTCTGAATACGGGCTTAAGAGTCTGATGTTGGATGCTGTTACAGTTCGCAGCAACTAGTCTTCTGCATCCAATTTGTATTGCTGATGTTTCACACAATAGCATCAATCGTAAAGAAAAAAAACCGCAGCCCCGTCCTCGATTAAAGGCTACACCACATCGGAGGATTTTAAGTTTGGTGTCGAGCTTCTGGTGTTGGTTTTGTGTCAATTTTCACACCAGCACTGCACCAACGTAGGAATAAGATTGGTCTTGGGGCAAATCAAGTCACAACTTTTTATTTAAAAAGTTGCGATTACTAGTATAAAGTTCGAAAAAGGAAAAGTCTCTCCGGGATGCGCCATTAGATATTCAGGGGGTGGGGGCTGGAAGTTTCAAAAAAAAGTTGACTTGCTATATGAGCAAAAAAAAAACAAACTTGACTCACAATCATTGGCAGAGTAAAAAAAAAATTGGTCCACTGACAAATCATCTGAAAGGTGAAAAAACTTGTGTCAATGGATTAAAGAAAAAAATTGCTCAAAGAAGAAATGGAAAAAAAAAAATGCATCAACCCAAAAATGGTGCTGAGTCTCCAAGTGCCACATGGGACCAAACGGAATGCGGTTGAAATGGTTTGGAGCTGTGAGATCAATCCAATTATTCGTTTTTCTTAAATATATTTGAAATATCTTTTAAAGGTTATGACATTCATAGCTTTTATTCAAAAACAAAATCAATCGTCCGGCGTGGCCAACAACTTTCAATCTTAATTGTCAGTGAAGCCGCAGATTAAAGAAAAACAAACTTTCTTATGATATGAGAAAGGAAAGAAAGTGCAATCACGTCATTATCATGCAGGTATTATTTCATTCCACCACAATAAATTAAATTTTGTGATTTAAAATAACTGCACGAATAACAGCATAACAAAATCGCTGAAACTACAAATAGAGGATTGTCTATACAGAGCTACATATTCGGACGACAGAGACGACAACGGAATTCGCTTTCAACAAGTTTATCTGACCCTGTACGATCCTGCAACTTTTGTTCAAGTCTTGAAACAAGATGAAGTCCACACGATTCGCCATTCCTCTCTTCATGGTACTCATCTTCATCGTTTACCAAGCTTCTTCATCTCATGGTAAGTATATAATCACAATAAAATCTTCTTTAAGAAATAAAACGTTTCATTACGGTAAAGGAAAATTAAACCCTGGTAACAAGTAAACTTGATTTAAGACCCCCAAAAAAGTGAAATTTAGGGGAAAGTAAGTACCAAATAATGAGAAAGTTATGAGCATTTGCATACCCCCCCCCCCCCCCATTTTGGAATAGCCTTCCTGAAGACATAAACTAATGCGTCTCTTTTGAGTCTTTAATAGGCCTATCTCCTCAAATCTTTATCAATTCAATTTTTAATTCTAAATGCGCATCGGGCGCTCTTCAGAGCGGAGTTTGAGCTTTTGTCACATTTTTATTATATTTATTATCTATTAATAGCTAGTTTCACATTGCTATTTGAAACAGAATCTAGATTTTAAGTAGAATGGAGTTTTTTATTTTTAGTTATTTCCATTCTGCTTTTTAAAAAAGGACTGAAATTCAAAAGTTTTGAATAAAATTTGAGTCTTTTCCGTTCATTTCGCGTCATTTCATTATTCAATATTTCATTCTGTAAAAATCTGAAAAACAGGGGTTTCTCCCCAAAGTCGCCTTATACAGTTATACCAAACGATCGGGAGTAATTAACGGAATTTAGATTGTTCTAAAATGGGAGGACTTTGGGAGGACTTTTTACTATACCGCTGATGTTCTTGGTACTAGGTTGCTGGGCGTATGAATCTTTAGACACCATATTAATCTTATACTGATGTTATTTTTTTCACCAATGTAGCAGAAGTGCGCGAAGACGGGAACGTGGAACTTGAACAGTCTGGTGAGTATTTGTTTTAGTGCTAATAGATACCGATTTGCGTCTAATATTTTATTCCATTTCAGTTATGCTTTCCAAAAGTGGATTGAAATTCATAAGTTTTGATTTAAATTTGAGTCTTTTCCGTTCATTTCGTGTCATTTCATTATTCAATATTTCATTCTATAAAGATCTGAAAAACAGGGGTTTCTCCCCCGAAGTCGCGATTGTTTCCCTAAAATGTAAAACAAAGTCGAATAAGTGCTTAAACTATTCACCAATCAACCGCATTGATAGGGTATTGTTTTCAAATCTGAAAATGTATATCATAATCTATTCTGAAGAATCGTCTAAATGACTGGGCGTGGGTGGGATAAATAACGAGAAGTTGGAAATGGCTGGTAATCGTGCAGTTGAGAAGTTATTTAAAGGACAAGTCCACCCCCAACAAAAAGTTTGTTTTAATAAAAAGTGAAAAATCTAACAAGCATAGCGCTGAAAATTTCCTCAAAATCGGATGTAAAATATGAAAGTTGTTTATTTAAAAATTTCATTTAATTTTACGAAACAGTTATATGCACATCCTGGTTGGTATGCAAATGAGGAGACTGATGACGTCATCCACTCACTATTTCTTTTGTGTTTTATTACATGAGATATGAAATATTATAATTTTTCCCCATTGTCATGTGAAACAATGATTAATTCCTCCCTGAACATGTGGAATTAACATTGTTTAATACTTTATAGGGCAATCAAGTTGGTCCTCATTGTCAAATCTGTAAAAAATGAATATTGTATAATTCAAACCAAAAAAATATAATGAGTGATGGACTGTAATTGACTGTCTCATTTGCATGTCTCTGAGTTGTGCATTTCACTCTTTTGTGAATAATATGCAAAACTTTAAAATGCCGTAACTTTCTTATTCTATATCCGATTTTGATGAAATTTTTCAGAGTTATGCTTGTTTGATTTTTCTCTATTTATTCAAATACACATTGTTCTCGGGTGGACTTGACCTTTAATGGACGATTATAGGATGGAACACGATAACATGATGAGGAGACATATTCATATTCAGTTTCTTTTCACAGAAATCAAATGTCATAGGCCTACTTCGGTTTTATTCAATATGTTTGATTTTTTGTTCGACATGTAGGTTTCGTACATATTGCTAAAGAAGTGGCTGAGGACGGAGCATCTGGTAAGATTTAATCTTACTTTTTTTACGTCACATCATTAGTGCTTTTGTGGAGATATGATACACAAAATAACGAAGAAATTTGTCAAATGAACAGAGGGAGGAGAAAAAGAATGCCGATATAAATTTTAACAAGGATATTAACAAGAAGAAGAGGAGGAAGTATTGCGTATGTGTGAGGGTCTGCCTGCAGGCCCCTGTAGCTCTGCCATTTTCTAGGTTCGCATCTGGGGGCGTTTCATGAAAGGACTTGTCGGACATTTTATCCGACAAGTACCAGTTTATCCGCCAGTTACCATAGAAACAGTGCCTCTCAGCTAATCAGAATCAAGGAAAGATGTCAGATCTGACAACTTGTCGGATGGAAATATTGATGAAACGCTCCCCTGGTCACGTCTTTCGAATGGTGGCGTTGATTCCATTCGAATAAATTGTTTTTTATTTAAATTTATGTTACTGGTGAAGAGGTTTAAATAATATAGTGCTGTATTTTTAATATTATTCCCATCTAAAATGCAATTCACATTTTTTGAGGGACACATTGTATATCCTGTCATGTTAACTTGAAGCACATTAAAATGTCCAAAACGCGGGTTAAATATAATTTATGACGTATACATTCAATCTCAATAATGGCCCAATAAAACAAATTTTACTCTCATTGTTCAGAAATTTGTATGCCTTTAGTGTTTGCAGTGATACATTCTCGCGGGTTCTAGGACAATTACTCCCCAGACAATTACCCCCCGGACAACTACCCCTGGACAATTACCCCCCGGACAATTGCCCCCCGGACAACTACACCCCGGACAATTACCCCCCGAGGACAATTACCCCCCCGGACAATAACCCCCCGGACAACTACCCCGGACAACTACCCCCCGGATAATTACCCCCCGGACAACTACCCCCTGGACAATTACCCCCGGACAATTACCCCCTCGGACAATTACCCCCCAGGACAATAACCCCCTAGACAAAGGGAGTGCACAGAGTCATAGATCCAGGGGGGCTGAGGGGCCCGCCCCCCTATTGACGGAGCAAAAAAAAATGAAGATAAAAGGGGAAAGAAAGAGAAAAAGAAAAAGAAGGGGAAAGAAAGGAGGGAAAAGAAGATGTAAAATAAGATGAGGGAGACGAGTGAAAAAAAGGTCAGGGGAAACCTTGGAAAATGATTAAAAAATATATTTCGCACTCGCTTTGCGCTTACATAGCCTGTTTGATGAGGTACATATCTTGCTAAATAGGCTCATATGTAGCTTAAAAAAATACGTTTTTAAGTCGATATAGAAAACATATTTCATCTCGGATATCGAGCTTTTATTATTTTTAAATTTACAAATTGATTTTTCAAGTGCTCTGTAAAATGTCCGTTTTATGGTCTAACTATTAATATTTTCAGCTCACGCTACTCGGTCGCATTATTTGATTTGCATAAGCCTACTTTATAAATTCTTACAAACCGTCCTTATATGTATACTACCATGATTGTCAATTTGTATAGAAAAAACACTGTATTTGATTATGTCATAGTGTTAACAATTTCGTAATTTTAGTACTTAATTTCCTTCTTTAATGTTTACTTGCTTTCACCCAAGAATAATACACACAAAAACACCTTGTAATTTTACCATTTAGGGCCTAAATGGTAAAATTACAAGGTGTTCTTGTGTGTGTTATTATCTTTGCATGATTTTTTTTAAGCTTACTGTATTAAGTCCTAAGATAAAGCCACATGTGCTGCACTCAACCCAGGTTAGGTAAATGGGTACCTGGCAAGAATTTATTCCTTGAAACGCAGCGCGCGCAACAGCTGCACAGCTAAAGCCAGGGTAATTATGCTGCATATACTGTAGAGCGCTTAGAGACTTCTGACAAAGTAAGTGTTAAGTGCTATATAAGCAAGTATAATTATTATTAATCTGGAATGTGCACCAATTGTTTCATAATTCTTAGCTACTTGTTAGTTGAATTGTTAAAAAAAAAACAGGTTTATAGGTCCTACTTGACAGTGTTAGTGTTGATAGTTGCGTTATCAATATTTCTACCTATGAAGGTGTCTTTTTTACGTTTTATCTATTTGCCTGATTTCTTTCCTGAAAATAAACCCAAAATGAATATTTTTAAAAATTAGATCAGTTGGAATCAAAGATATTCAGCATTTATGATTATTATGACTAATCGTGTTGAATCTTTCTATGAAAACTTAGTATGAGGGCCACTTTACACATTTTCTGATGTATATATGCATAGCCAAATGGGAGGTTTCAGGTAGAAGCCCCCCCCCCCCATTGTTCATGATACAGAAGGCGCCGCTAATCAAAAAAAAAAAGAAAAAAGAAGAAAGTGAGAGAACAGGAGAAAGACTAATATAAAAGAGAAAGAAAAAAGTAATAAGTTATTAACGTACGATAAAATATGAAATATTTCGAAAACGTGTGACACCGACCAAAAACTTACAATAGGTCCCGCTTAATTATAACCTTGATGCTGGAGAGAAGGGGGGAGGGATTTTCTGGGGGTAAGTGTCCGGGTAATTGTTTTGGGAGGGTAATTGTCCGGGGGTAGTTGTCCTGGGGTAATTGTCCAGGGGGTAATTGTCCGGGGGGTAGTTGTCCGGGGGTAATTGTCCGGGGGGTAATTGTCCTCGGGGGGTAATTGTCCTCAGGGGTAATTGTCCGGGGGGGTAGTTGTCCTCGGGGGGTAATTGTCCGGGGGTAGTTGTCCGGGGGGTAATTGTCCGGGGGTAGTTGTCCTGATCCCATTCTCGCGGTGGTATTATCAAGATGTTGTCATTTCAAGACAGTTTACAGTGATCTGATTGCAAAAATTAGATGATATTAAATCATAGCAGTTATCCATAAATATATTTATCAATTTTTGTCATTCCAATAAACCTTCACTATGTTAGTATCATTACCGTCATTATAGATTATTATCTTTAGTGTTCCTTTACCATTAAAATCATCATCATCATTACCGTTATTATTGTCAATATCATTATTATCATTGTCATTATCATTATTATTATTATTACAATCATCACCGTCATCGTCATCATAAGCATTGTTATGATTATTATCATCATAATGTATTCTGAAGCTCATAGGCCTACTTGACTATTTTCTTTATTACCGGAGATCTTTGATCAAAAAGAGTAAATTAATGTCACCTTGTTCCTAAGTAATCAGTTTTAAAATACAGTAATGTATCAATTTGTATTCGTAATATTCTTTTTCAACGTTAAACTTATTACCATCTTATTTTCTTGTGTCTTTGCAGTTGAGGAAAGCGATTGTCCTCCCGGCCTCTGGTGTCGTTCGGCGTAAAAATGGCAGAGGTAAAAATTGCAGAATGTAAAACTGGCAGGGGTAAAAAAAATGGCAGAAGGTAAAAAATGGCAGTAATGGAGGGGTAATCATTGCAGAAGGTAAAACTGGCAGGGGTAAATTGCAGATGGTAAAAATGGCAGGGGTAAAAACTGCAGAAGGTAAAAATTGCAATGGTAAAATGGCATTGGTAAAAAATGGCAGAAGGTAAAAATGGCGGGGTAAAAATTGCAGAAAGTAAAGAAGGCAGAGGTAAAAATGGCATAGATAATAACATTTCTACCTGGCACCTGTGGTGTGTCAGCCAGTACTCACGAAATAACAACAATATGATGTGGTTTTGTATTTTAGGGGGATTTCCATAAATTTCAAAAGATTGCTCTTCCTTCATAAAAGGGCAAATTCACCCCCCCAAAAAAAAAAAATTTAATAAAAAGAAAAAAATCAAACACCGTTACGCTGGAAACTTTATTTAAAAAATAGAATGTGAAGTATGAAAGTTATTTTTAAGTTTCGCTTATTTTAACAAAAGAGTTATATGTACACCCTGGTTAGTAGGCAAATCAGGGGACTAACGATTTCTGGAAATCGCCGCTACTATCGATATTGTATCAAATGATCTAATGATTACCAAATTTTATTATTTTTATGCACAGGAAATGCTGGAAGACCGAATGAGAACTGGAAATGGGATTAGGATTAACATGTCATAATGTCGACAAACGTAGTCGATAATCCTGAATGCATTCATATTCCACCATCAAAATCTGTAGTACTGCATTAAGCAATGTCATTATTTTGAATCAGTGTTGTTAATCACAAAAATGTTCATCATGTTCACTATGACCATGATGACCAAGAAATACAATTACAACATCACCTTAGTTTACTTACTAACTCAAAGGTCAAGTACACCCCAGAAAAATGTTATTTTAATCAATAGAGAAAAGGGTCAAACAAGCCCAACGCTGAAAATTTTATCAAAATCGGATCTAAATTAAGAAAGTTACGACAATTTTAAGTTTTGCTTATTTTTCATGGAACAGTTATATGCACAACTCAGTGACATACAAATGAGAGTCAGTGATTCCCCTCACTCACAATTTCTTTTGTTTTTATTGTTTGAATTATACAGTGTTTCATTTCTAACAGATTTTGATTTTTGTTCAGGAAGGAATAAAACCTTCTTTTACAGGACAACTGGGAGAAAATTATAAAATTTCATATAATAAACTAAAGAACAAATGGGGAATGAGTGATGTCATCATTTGCACATCGACCAGGGGAGCGTTTCATGAAAGGACTTGTCGGACGTTTTATCCGACAAGTCCCATTTTATCCGACAGTTACCATAGTAACAGTACCTCTCAGCCAATCAGCATCAGAGAAAGATGTCAGATCTGACAACTTGTCGGATGAAAATGTTGATGAAACACTCCCCTGGATGTGAATACAACTGTTTTGTGAAATTAAACACAAATTTAAAATATCATCACTTTCTTGGATTTTTCTCTTTTATGCAATTTAACTTTTTGTAGGGGCGGTCGTGTCCTTTAATAAACTCTCCATAAATTTAGCATTATCTCAATCATGACTATCATTATTATTGTTCCTGACCTACAAATTGGCGGGTTACAACATTAATTCTCTTAAATGCACAGACACCAGAATATATTTAGCAAATGTGACATGAAACCATGTGTTATCCATTAAAATGATATAGAAAGATGAAAAGTAATGTATATCTTGTTATTTCAAATTGTCATATTTTCGACGTGTATATATATAATCATGTTTTCCAAATAAAGTGTGCTAACGTACACAGTGTTCTCAAGTATCACCCTGGTATGTGCTGACTCACACAGCATGCTGATATGTAAACCCTTACAACTGCCCAAATAGGAATAAATAAAATATGTGTGTGTGCGTGGGTGAGTGTGGATAGGTGTGTGAGCGATTTTGTAATGATTTACTTCTTAGAATATTTTCTTGCACCTATCTCTATGCATTTTACCCATCAAACGGGGACATGCTACCCCCGGATTTCGTACCCGGTCCGGAAAACCATGCATGATTATAAAACTCATCTCCGATGGTCAGATAACAATGTTGTGAGGATTTGCATGGGTGTGTGTGTGAATGAGCGAGTTTGTAATGATCTACTTCTTGGGAAATTTTCCTTTTTCTCGAGGGTCTCCCTGGTTGATGTTTGAAATTCACGAATATTTCCCATTTCATTTCAAACCGTCTCATATAGTTCAAATGATTTGCAAAAAGTTTCCGCTCTGCCAATTAAATTCAAGTTCTGTGTGTAGTGGTAGGAAGCAAGGGCGGAAATCTCAGCCTGGAGGGACGCCCCCCCCCCCCTACCCAAAATATTAGGTGGGACACTATATTGTTTATTCTTTGTGTGAACAACGCTGTACCCCTCCAATGCTTTGTCTCCTCCGGGTCACGGTCCGCCACTGGGGGGACACAATATCAAATGACCTCCCTACTATTTTTGGTCTCTTATGATGGAAAGAAATGCATCATTCAAAATCGACTTTTGGACGAGATGACCTTACTTTTGGGTGATACCCTTTTTTTTCTTTTTTTTTTTGCTTCTCAAATTTTCCAGCCCCTGGTCCCCCCATCTTTTGGGAGAGATTTCCGCCCATGGTAAGATACTATCCCCAGTTAGAGACACTAAGTCCGCCAATGATTCAGTTGTGTGGAATAAATTCACTCTTTTATGTAACGCACGTCCAAAGTTGGACATTCTAAGCACTTATCTAAACTTTCGTTACCTTCATAATCAAATGAAAATTTTTGATATTCTGACCTCAAAATTGAAATTTCTAAGCACATTTGATAATCATGAACAGGTAGGACATCTACATACATATACATATATAATATATATGTGACTTATGAGATATAGACACATATCTCACCGACAAATTAATGCGAGCGCGAAAACAGGTAAAAGGTACCTGTTTAGGACTGTTTGTAGTAACTCATGAGGAGGATAGATACATGTATCTCACTACACAGATAATGCGAGTGCAGAGAGCGAGCTTAAATTTCTTTATATTCTGACCTGAAAGCTTAATATTCTAAGCATTTTTGGTACCAATGATTAAGACGGTTATCTAAAAGAACAATAGAAGCGAGCGTTAAGCGAGAGCTGAAAATTTTGATATTTCGATCTGAAAAAAGACAGTTTAATGGACGTTTTTGATAAAGAACAAGATATACATACATGTACGCCCTGTTTGCCACCCCCCCCCCCCATGTGAAACATGAATTTGGCGTGTCCCCCGGTCAAACATCAATTTAGCACCCCAAATTTGGGATATGAATTTGCGCCCCCTTCTCTAGGTTGAACATGAATTTGGCGCACCCGAGATTGAAGACCGATTCGGCGCCCCCTATGTCGAACATCAGTTTGGCGCCCCCGCCCCTATGTTGATCAATTCGCCGCCCCTAGGTAAACTGTCAAACTTTAATGAGGCGCCCGTAGGTCTAGAACATCAGTTCGGCGCCCCTAAGTAAAACATAAATTCGGCGTCCCCTCCCCCTAGGTCGATCATTAATTAGACGGCCCTTCCTTTTTTTTCTATTTTCTTTCTTCCCCCGCCCCCTTTTCATATCTTTCTCTTCTTTTTCCCCTCCTTTTTTCTCCCCCTTTTCTTCCGCTTTTTTGGCACCCCCTTTTCGCCTATCTGGCCCCCCCCCCCCGAATACGGGCATGGTAACCCTGGCTTTAATGGTGTAGAGGAACGTTGGAGACAGGGCCCTGTTCTCTAATTACGATTTCAATTTATTTTGAAGCCTGATGTTTATTAATTATCCAGATTTAAAAAAAAAATAATGGAGAATCTGCACCATCATCGGAATGGGAGGCATTTCCACCAGTAAGAGATATTACATGAAATATGTATTTTGAATTTAATATATTTTCATTAATTATTAAGAATGCAAATTTGCTTTTATTCATTATTATTAATATTATTATAATTGATGTTAATGGATTGACCATATCCAATGAAGTCTTTGACTGATATCTAATATTGTATATTTTAAAACACTAAAATTTTCTGCATTTTTCTTGTAGTTCTATTAGTTATTTTGTAATTATTTTGGGGGAAATGGAGACTGGATATCTTGCTTATAGAACCTTGCAATTAACGCTATGTTTGCATTGAATGGAATTTTATAAAGTGTAAGTACAAATCATAATGTCAAAATTATCTTTGATAAAAGAAAATGGTCGAGCTTTCCCACTTTTCATGAAAACGATGTTTGTATGTGGTTATGAATAATATTGGATAAAATATATCAGCATTTGTGTTGCAGAAAATCAGCCATGCATTCGAATCGGTGTTTATACTGTACATATTCACAAAGCTATGACCGACCGCTATAGGCTTATGTGTGTCATCATCTTTATTCTAATCTGTATATACATATATATCGTATATTACCCACCTACATGTATTCTGTGAAGGATTTCAAAGTTGATATAATTGTAAAACTGATGGGACATCTTTGTTAGCAGAGTAAAATAGATTTAGTGTGATTTCAGTGAATTTTTCCTGAGCTACAATCGCAGACATGATTTGCAATTCAATATGCAATAGGATAGTCCCCGCTGGCTATTGTTAAAACAATTTTTTCACAGTAAATCTACAATAATCTCCCTTGATTCAAGCCTAACCATAATGCAATTTAACCCAGGAAGTAAAGGTCAAGCTTGGGAGTGTATGTAATGCATTTATGAATGGGAGGAAGGAGCCATCATAGTATCGCCTTCCAAAACCATACTTTTTTTTCAGCAATTCTTCTCTGATGATGTTTTGAAAGATGCTTATTTGTACTTAAATAATGAAAGAGTGCTTGAACGCACCTTGGTTAAATTATACTTCCTTGAAAACTGTGTTTCTAGGGTTGAAAAACCTGTTGCTTGAGCACACTCCTGATCATGCCTGCAGTTATAAGTTGAGAAGTTTTTTTCCTCAAATATTTCATGAATGAGTCAAGTCACTGATCAATGCTCAGACATGTATGTTCTTCAATATACCAGTATTTTTTATAGGTAAGGTGACACGACATATGCTCCACCGACATTTGCTCCTATGTGAGCTTAACGTGAAAATATGAATTACTAGCATAGAAAAAAAAATTATCATTTAGCGATCATATATACCGTTATTACACCTAGCAATTAGCATTAAACAAATGGCAAATTAAGTCACAACTTTTTATTTAAAAAATTTGCGATTACAAGTATAAAGTTCGAAAAAGGAAAAGTCTCTCCGGGATGCACCATTAGATATTCAGGGGGTGGGGGCTGGAAGTTTTTTTTCTTTCAAAAAAAAAGTTGACTTGCTATATGAGCAAAAAAAAACTTGACTCACAATCATTGGCAGAGAAAAAAAAAAATTGGTCCACTGACAAATCATCTGAAAGGTGATAAAAACTTGTCTCAATGGATTAAAGAAAAAAAATTGCTCAAAGAAGAAAGGGAAAAAATGCATCAACCCAAACTTCCACCCCCCCCCCCTGGGTATCTAATGGTGAGTCCCTTAGCATCTGAGTCTCCAAGTGCCACATGGGACCATACGGAATGTGGTTGAAATGGTCTGGAGCAGTGAGATCAATCCAATTATTCGTTTTTCTTAAATATATTTGATATATCTTTTAAAAGTTATGACATTCATAGCTTTTATTCAAAAACAAATTTTCTTAGGATATGAGAAAGGAAAGAAAGTGCAATCACGTTATTATCATGCAGGTATTATTTCATTCCACCACAATAAATTAAATTTTGTGATTTAAAATAACTGCACGAATAACAGCGCTGAAACTACAAATAGAGGATTGTCTATATAGAACTATATATTCGGACGTCAAAGACGACAGAGACGACAACGGTATTCGCTTTCAACAAGTTTATCTGACCCTGTACGATCCTGCAACTTTTGTTCAAGTCTTGAAACAAGATGATATCCACACGATTATCCATTCCTCTCTTCATGGTACTCATCTTCATTGTTTACCAAGCTTCTTCATCTCATGGTAAGTATTTTCTTTAAAAAAATAAAACGTTTCATTACGGTAAAGGAGAATTAAACCCTGGTAACAAGTAAGCTTGATTTAAGACAAAACAAAAATAAAAGAAACAAATCAATGAAAGTTTGGGAAAGTAAGTACCAAATAATGAGAAAGTTATGAGCATTTGCATACCCCCACATAGTGGAATAGCCTTCCTGAAGATATAAACTAACGTCTCTTTTGAGTCTTAAATATATCCTCAAATCTTTTAATTCAATTAATGCGCCTCGGGCACTCTTCATAGCGGAATTTGAGCTTTAAAGTCACATTTTGATTATACTTATTATCCATTAATGGTTAGTTTGACATTTTTATTTAAAACAAAATCTAGATTTTTAAGTAGAATGGAGTTTACTGTTTATAGCCATTTCCATTCTGCTTTTTAAAAGTGGATTGAAATTCAAAAGTTTTCAATAAAAATTTGAGTCTTTTCCGTTCATTTCGTGTAATTTCATTATTCAATATTTCATTCTGTAAAGATCTGAAAAAACAGGGGATTCTCCCCAAAGTCGCAGTTGTTTTCCTAAACGTAAAAAAAGTAGTATAGGGTATTGTTTTCAAATCTGAAAATGTATATTATACAAATATATCAGGCTTTGAGAAAGTATATTCGGAATAGTTTATCCGAGGTTTGACTGGTAATCACTATTTTCTGAGAGAGGCGAAGCCCCGAGGAAAAATAGTAATTGCCAGTCCAACTGAACCTTATTTCGTTTTTGGACTAACAACCTTCGAAATCACGAACCTTTGGAATAATGAACCTTAGGAATATTCGAAGCTTCGGCATAACGAAGCGTCGAATTTCGAATGCATGCGGAATTTTCGACCCCGTGTTATTATACGACTCTGCAGTTTGACGCCTTATAGTATACGGTATACCATGGACCCATGGTTATACCAAACGATCGGGAGTAATTAACGGAATTTACATTGTTCTAGAATGGGAGGACTTTTTACTATACTGTTTACTATATTACTATATTTTTACTATGATGTTCTTGGTACTAGGTTGCTGGGCGTATGAGTGTTTAGAAACCATATTAATCTTATACTAATGTTATTTTTTTCATCAATGTAGCTGAAGTGCGCGAGGACGGGAACGTGAAACTTGAAGAGTCTGGTGAGTATTATATTGTTTTAGTGCTAATAGATGCCGATTTGCGTCTAATATTTCATTCCATTTCAGTTATGCTTTCCAAAAGTGGATTGAAATTCATAAGTTTTGATTTAAATTTGAGTCTTTTCCGTTCATTTCGTGTCATTTCATTATTCACTATTTCATTCTATAAAGATCTGAAAAACAGGGGTTTCTCCCCCGAAGTCGCGATTGTTTCCCTAAAATGTAAAACAAAGTCGAATAAGTGCTTAAACTATTCACCAATCAACCGCATTGATAGGGTATTGTTTTCAAATCTGAAAATGTATATCATAATCTATTCTGAAGAATCGTCTAAATGACTGGGCGTGGGTGGGATAAATAACGAGAAGTTGGAAATGGCTTGTAATCGTGCAGTTGTGAAGTTATTTAAAGGACAAGTCCAACCCAACAAAAAGTTTGTTTGAATAAAAAGTGAAAAATCTAACAAGCATAGCGCTGAAAATTTCCTCAAAATCGGATGTAAAATATGAAAGTTATGTCATTTAAAAAATTCATTTAATTTCACAAAACAGTTATATGCACATCCTGGTTGGTATGCAAATGAGGAGACTGATGACGTCATCCACTCACTATTTCTTTTGTGTTTTATTACATGAGATATGAAATATTATAATTTTTCCCCATTGTCAAGTGAAACAATGATTAATTCCTCCCTGAACATGTGGAATTAACATTGTTTAATACTTTATAGGGCAATCAAGTTGGTCCTCATTGTCAAATCTGTAAAAAATGAATATTGTATAATTAAAACAAATATATATATAATGAGTGATGGACTGTAATTGACTGTCTCATTTGCATGTCTCTGAGTTGTGCATTTCACTCTTTTGTGAATAATAAGCAAAACTTTAAAATGCCGTAACTTTCTTATTCTATATCCGATTTTGATGAAATTTACAGAGTTATGCTTGTTTGATTTTTCTCTATTAATTCAAATACACATTGTTCTCGGGTGGACTTGACCTTTAATAGACGATTATAGGATGGAACATAATAACATGATGAGGAGACATATTCATATACAGTTTCTTTTCACAGAAATCAAATGTCATAGGCCTACTTCGGTTTTATTCAATATGTTTGATTTTTGTTCGACATGTAGGTTTCGTACACATTGCTAAAGAAGTGGCTGAGGACGGAGCATCTGGTAAGATTTAATCTTACTTTTTTACGTCACATCATTAGTGCTTTTGTGGAGATATGATACACAAAATAACGAAGAAATTTGTCAAATGAACAGACGGAGGAGAAAAAGAATAACGATATAAATTTTAACAAGGATTTTAATTAACAAGGAGAAGAGGAGGAAGTATTGCGTATGTGTGAGGGTCTGCCTGCAGGCCCCTGAAGCTCTGCCCTTTTCTAGGTTCGCATCTGGGGGCGTTTCATGAAAGGACTTGTCGGACATTTTATCCGACAAGTACCAGTTTATCCGACAGTTACCATAGAAACAGTGCCTCTCAGCCAATCAGAATCAAGGAAAGATGTCAGATCTGACAACTTGTCGGATGAAAATATTGATGAAACGCTCCCCTGGTCACGTCTTTCGAATGGTGGCGTTGATTCCATTCGAATAAATTGTTTTTTATTTAAATTTATGTTACTGGTGTAGAGGTATAAATAATATAGTGTTGTATTTTTAATAGTATGCCCATCTACAGTGCCATTAACATTTTTTGAGGGACATATTGTATACCCTGTCATGTCAACTTGAAGCACAGTCAAATGTCCAAAACGAGGGTTAAAAATAATGTATGACGTATACATTTAATCTCAATAATGGCCCAATAAAACAAATTTTACTCTCATTGTTCAGAAATTTGTATGCCTTTAATGTTTTGCAGTGATATACATTCTGGCGGTGGTATTATGAAGATGTTGTCATTTCGAGACAGTTTACAGTGATCTGATTGCAAAAATAAGGTGATATTAAATCATAGCAGTTATCCATAAATATATTTATCAATTTTTTGTCATTCCAATAACCTTCACTAAGTATCATTACCGTCATTATAGATTATCATTAGTGTTCCTTTACCGTTAAAATCATCATCATCGTTACCGTTATTATTGTCAATATCATTATTATCATTGTCATTATCATTATTATTATTATTACAATCATCACCGTCATCGTCATCATAAGCATTGTTATGATTATTATCATTATAATGTATTCTAAAGCTCATAGGCCTACTTGACTATTTTCGTTATTACCGGAGATCTTTGATCAAAAAGAGTAAATTAATGTCACCTTGTTCCTAAGTAATCAAAATCAGTTTGGAATACAGTAATGTATCAATTTGTATTCGTAATATTCTTTTTCAACGTTAAACTTATTACCATCTTATTTTCTTGTGTCTTTGCAGTTGAGGAAAGCGATTGTCCTCCCGGCCTCTGGTGTCGTTCGGCGTAAAAATGGCAGAGGTAAAAATTGCAGAATGTAAAACTGGCAGGGGTAAAAAATGGCAGAAGGTAAAAATGGCAGTAATGGCAGGGGTAATCATTGCAGAAGGTAAAACTGGCAGGGGTAAATTGCAGATGGTAAAAATGGCAGGGGTAAAAACTGCAGAAGGTAAAAATGGCAATGGTAAAATGGCATTAGTAAAAAATGGCAGAAGGTAAAGAAGGCAGAGGTTAAAATGGCATAGATAATAACCTTTATACCTGGCACCAGTACTCACGAAATAACAGCAATATATGATGTGGTTTGTATTTTAGGGGGATTTTCCATAAATTTCAAATGATTGCTCTTCCTTCATAAAAGGGCAAATTCACCCCCCCCCCAAAAAAAAAAATGATTTCAATAAAAAGAAAAAAATCAAACACCGTTACGCTGGAAACTTTATAAAAAAATAGAATGTGAAATATGAAAGCTATGTTATTTTAAGTTTCGCTCATTTTAACAAAAGAGTTATACACCCTGGTTACTAGGCAAATCAGGGGACTGCCGATTTCTGGAAATCGCCGCGTACCATCGATATTTGTATCAAATGATCTAATTATTATCAAATTTTATTCTTTTTATGCACAGGAAATGCTGGAGGACCGAATGAGAACTGGAAATGGGATTAGGATTAACATAAATGTCTACAAACGTAATCGATAATCCTGAATACATTCATATTCCATCATCAAAATCTGTATAGTACTGCATTAAGCAATGTCATTATTTTGAATCAATGTTGTTTATCACAAAAATGTTCATCATGTTCACTATGACCAAGAAATACAATTACAACACCACCTTAGCTTACTTACTAACTCAAAGGTCAAGTACACCCCAGAAAAATGTTTATTTTAATCAATAGAGAAAAAATCAAACAAGCCCAAAGCTGAAAATGTTATCAAAATCGGATCTAAATTAAGAAAGTTACAATTTTAAGTTTTGCTTATTTTTCACAGAACAGTTATATGCACAACTCAGTGACATACAAATGAGAGAGTCAATGATTCCCCTCTCTCACTGTTTCTTTTGTTTTTATTGTTTGAATTATACAGTGTTTCATTTTCTAACAGATTTTGATTTTTGTTCAGGGAGGAATAAAGCCTTCTTTTACAGGACAACTGGGAGAAAATTATAAAATTTCATATAATAAACTAAAGAACAAATTGGGAGTGAGTGATGTCATCATTTGCACATCGACCAGGGGAGCGTTTCATGAAAGGACTTGTCAGACGTTTTATCCGACAAGTCCCATTTTATCCGACAGTTACCATAGTAACAGTACCTCTCAGCCAATCAACATGAGAGAAAGATGTCAGATCTGACAACTTGTCGGATGAAAATGTTGATGAAACACTCCCCTGGTTGTGAATACAACTGTTTTGTGAAATTAAGCACAAATTTAAAATATCATCACTTTCTTGGATTTTTCTCTTTTTATGCAATGTAACTTTTTGTGGGGGCGGTCTTGTCCTTTAATAAACTCTCTATAAATTTAGCATTATCTCAATCATGACTACAATTATTATTGTTCCAGACCTACAAATTGGCGGGTTACAACATTAATTCTCTTAAATGCACAGACACCAGAATATATTTAGCAAAAGTGACATGAAACCATGTGTTATCCATTAAAATAATTTAGAAAGATAAGAAATAATGTATATCTTGTTATTTCAAATTGTCATATTTTCGACGTGTATATAATCATGTTTTCCAAATAAAGTGTGCTAACGTACACAGTGTTCTCAAGTATCGCCCTGGTATGTGCTGACTCACACAGCATGCTGATATGTAAACCCTTACAAATACCCAAATAGGAATAAATAAAATATGTGTGTGTGCGTGGGTGAGTGTGGATAGGTGTGTGAGCGATTTTGTAATGATTTACTTCTTAGAATATTTTCTTGCACCTATCTCTATGCATTTTACCCATCAAACGGGGACATGCTACCCTCGGATTTCGTACCCGGTCCGGAAAACCATGCATGATTATATATCTCATCTCCGATGGTCAGATAACGATGTTGTGAGGATTTGTATGGGTGTGTGTGTGAGGGTGAATGAGCGAGTTTGTAATGATGTACTTCTTGGGGAAATTTTCCTTTTCTCGAGGGTCTCCCTGGTTGATGTTTGAAATTCACGAATATTTCCCATTTCATTTCAAACCGTCTCATATAGTTCAAATGATTTGCAAAAAGTTTCCGCTCTGCCAATTAAATTCAAGTTCTGTGTGTAGTGGTAGGAAGCAAGGGCGGAAATCTCAGCCTGAAGGGACGCCCCCCCCCCCTACCCAAAATATTAGGTGGGACACTATATTGTTTATTCTTTGTGTGAACAACGCTGTACCCCTCCAATGCTTTGTCTCCTCCGGGTCACGGTCCGCCACTGGGGGGACACAATATCAAATGACCTCCCTACTATTTTTGGTCTCTTATGATGGAAAGAAATGCATCATTCAAAATCGACTTTTGGACGAGATGACCTTACTTTTGGGTGATACCCTTTTTTTCTTTTTCTTTTTTGCTTCTCAAATTTTCCAGCCCCTGGTCCCCCCATCTTTTGGGAGAGATTTCCGCCCATGGTAAGATACAATCCCCAGTTAGAGACACTAAGTCCGCCAATGATTCAGTTGTGTGGAATAAATTCACTCTTTTATGTAACGCACGTCCAAAGTTGGACATTCTAAGCACTTATCTAAACATCAACAGGATCGTTACCTTCGTAATCAAATGAAAATTTTTGATATTCTGACCTAAAATTGAAATTTCTAAGCACATTTGATAATCATGAACAGGTAGGACATCTACATACATATACATATATAATATATATGTGACTTATGAGATATAGACACATATCTCACCGACAAATTAATGCGAGCGCGAAAACAGGTAAAAGGTACCTGTTTAGGACTGTTTGTAGTAACTCATGAGGAGGATAGATACATGTATCTCACTACATAGATAATGCGAGTGCAGAGAGCGAGCTGAAATATCTTTATATTCTGACCTGAAAGCTTGATATTCTAAGCATTTTTGGTACCAATGATTAAGACGGTTATCTAAAAGAACAATAGATGCGAGCGTTAAGCGAGAGCTGAAAATTTTGATATTTCGATCTGAAAAAAAGACAGTTTAATGGACGTTTTTGATAAGGAACAAGATATATATACATGTACGCCTCTGTTTGCCACCCCCCCATGTGAAACATGAATTTGGCGTGTCCCCCGGTCAAACATCAATTTAGCAACCCAAATTTCGGATATGAATTTGGCGCCCCCTTCTCTAGGTTGAACATGAATTTGGCGCACCCGAGATTGAAGACCGATTCGGCGCCCCCTATGTCGAACATCAGTTTGGCGCCCCCGCCCCTATGTTGAACATCAATTCGCCGCCCCTAGGTAAATTGTCAAACTTTAATGAGGCGCCCGTAGGTATAGAACATCAGTTCGGCGCCCCTAAGTAAAACATAAATTCGGCGTCCCCTCCCCTAGGTCGATCATTAATTAGACGCCCCCTTCCTTTTTTTTCTATTCTCTTTCTTCCCCCGCCCCCTTTTCAAATCTTTCTCTTCTTTTTCCCCTCCTTTTTTCTCCCCCTTTTCTTTCCGTCTCTTTCTTCCGCTTTTTGGCACCCCCTTTTCGCCTATCTGGGCCCCCCCCCGAATACGGGCATGGTAACCCTGGCTTTAATGGTGTAGAGGAACGTTGGAGACAGGGCCCTGTTCTCTAATTACGATTTCAATTTATTTTGAAGCCTGATGTTTATTAATTATCCAGATTAAAAAAAAAAAAATAATGGAGAATCTGCACCATCATCGGAATGGGAGGCATTTCCACCAGTAAGAGATATTACATGAAATATGTATTTTGAATTTAATATATTTTCATTAATTATTAAGAATGCAAATTTCCTTTTATTCATTATTAGTATTACTATTATTATAATTGATGTTAATGGATTGATCATATCCAATGAAGTCTTTGACTGATATCTAATATTGTATATTTTAATACACTAAAATTTTCTGTATTTTTCTTGTAGTTCTATTAGTTATTTTTATAATTATTTTGGGGGAAATGGAGACTGGATATCTTGCTTAGAGAACCTTGCAATTAATGCTATGTTTGCATTGAATGGAATTTTATAAAGTGTAAGTACAGATCATAATGTCAAAATGATCTTTGATAAAAGAAAATGGTCGAGCTTTCCCACTTTTCATGAAAACGATGTTTGTATGTGGATATAAATAATATTGGATGAAATGTATCAGCATTTGTGTTGCAGAAAATCAGCCATGCATTCGAAATTGGTGTTTATACTGTACATATTCACAAAGCTATGACAAATCCGCTGTAGGCTTATGTGTGTCATCATCTTTATTTTAATCTGTATATACATATATATCGTATATTACCTACCTACATGTATTCTGTGAAAGATTTCAAAGTAGTAATAATTGTAAGACTGATGGGACATCTTTGTTAGCAGAGTAAAATGGATTTAGTGTGATTTCAGTGAATTTTTCCTGAGCTACAATCGCAGACATAATTTGCAATTCAATATGCAATAGGAAAGATAGTCCCTGCTGGCTATTGTTCAAACAATTTTTTTCACAGTAAATCTAAAATAATCTCCCTTGATTCAAGCCTACCCATAATGCAATTTAACCCAGGAAGTAAAGGTCAAGCTTGGGAGTGTATGTAATGCATTTATGAATTGGAGGAAGGTTTAGAGTTAGGATTGTTATGGAGTTTGTGGTTCAGAACAATGTAAGAATTAGGATTAGGGTTTATTTAGTTTTGGAGATTAGGTTTGGCTCAACATGCAGATTTTTCATCGGAGAAATTGTCGCCAGAGCAAATGTCATGGAACCGTTTTAAAGGTATCTCCCGTTCCCCTATTCGCTACCCTTTCCATTCCATATCAAATACTATTTGACAGACATCTATTTTAGGATAAGGTGCTAACATTGCTAATAAATTTTGTACTCGATTTTTCAATTTTGTTGATGTCTAGTGACTCTAGTGTCCATTGAAAACAAATTATTTTAGTCTGGATTTATTTACTATTGTTTCGTGTCTATTGTATATATTTACTTATATATGCCATATTGTCATACTGTATATACTTGCATATTCATTTATATCTTTGTAATGATTTCTTTTGCTGTTAAAATTGATTTGGTACATATCTGCATGTTATTGTCCACTTTATTTAAGCTATATCATAGAACGCTCCATTTATTACAAGTTCAATTCTCCCAATTAAGTGTCCTACTTTATGTATTTATATATTTCAAATGTCACAATGTTTGTTCAAAATTATTTCAACTTGCCCGTCATATTTTTGTTTCTTATATATGTATTTTGTAATTTCTGCCCCCCCCCCCCCACTAGCCTAAGGGGAATATTTTGTAAAATATAGATTTTACCACATCTGGGTTAAATAAAATAAAGATGACCCCTTGTTGTGTACAGGGGGAAGTGAGACCATTTATGCCACAGTCGTGAGTGTTATTATTGAAGTAGTCTTTGATAAATACTGATGGTGAAGTTTTCTATTGATAGCTGGAAGAAAATAAATTCATCAAACTACTTAGGCTATAATCTAAACGGGAGCTGCAGCTTTTGTCTTTGCCTCTAAGGCGTGTATTCTGAAGTCTGGTCTCGCTCTGTGCTAAAATTATGAAAAGCCAAACGTTTCAAAATTTTATTTGCAGTGAATGCTTCTCATGTTAACTGTGCTCATCACTTATCCTTCTCAGGCATGTTTTTGGAGTCAGATGAGCTGATACATTGAACATTTACTGTTATAGATTTATGTAACAATAACTGGCTTTCCATAGTTAATCCACAACTTAAAACCAGATTTTAAATTAAACCCGACTTCAGAATACGGGCTTAAGAGTCTGATGTTGGATGCTGTTACAGTTCGCAGCAACTAGTCTTCTGCATCCAATTTGTATTGCTGATGTTTCACACAACAGCATCAGACTCATAAAGGCAAAGACAAAAGCCAATTCTAGGCTACACCACATTGGATGATTTTAAGTTTGGTGTTGAGCTTCTGGTGTTGGTTTTGAGTCAATGTTCACACCAGCACAGCACCAACATAGGAATAAGATTGGTCTTGGGCAGGTCTTACTTGGTGTTTAGTGATCAGTAATGTGATTTGGATCATTCTTATAAACTAGCTGAGATAAAGGTGTCGGAACTGTGGAAGGCAATTTGAATAGTGCTATTTAAAGTGTGCTACCAACACTAACACTAACCTTGATTATGTGTTGGAGCTATATAGGGAAGGCCTAAAGGAAAGGCTAAATGACTTTACATTATAAAGGTCTTTCCTAGCAGTAGGCATAAAAGGCTCCCGTCTAAAACAGGAAGACATAATTATTGACCTACTTACCAACCTTCCAGATTCACTTATTTATTTATATTTATTTATTTTTAAACAAGTGCACACCTAGTTACCAATAATGCATATAGCATTTCCATTTATTTGAAAGCAGGATAAAATAGCATTATAGATTAAATGCCCTTCCATGTATAGCCAGGCGCCTTGGACCACTCGGCCACGGCACCTCCACTATACACACCCACCTTCACTCTCCCACACACACCCGCACGCACGCACCCTCACATCGGCCTACCTCTCCCTGACACCCAACACAATAAGACCCCCCTCACACACAAATACACACACCTGTAAATAGGTATCGGCCCTATGTAAACTTAACGTGAAAATATGAATTACTAGGGTAGAAAAAATATATAACATTTAGCCATCATAGATACCATTATTACAGCTAGCTATCAGCATTCTACATGTGGCAAATTAAGTCACAACTTTTTTTTTTTAAAGTTGCGATTACTAGTCTAGTATAATGTTCGAAAAAGAAATGTTTAGCATCTTAGGTATACACCATTAGATATCCAGGGGGGGGGGGACTGGAAGTTTGTCTTTAAAAAAAGAAATTGACTTGCTGTATGAGCAACAACAAAAAATTTACTCACAATCAGAGTTAAAAATAAAAAAAATGTCCACTGACAAATCATCTGAAAGGTGATAAAAACTTGTCTCAATGGATTAAAGAAAAAGAATTGCTCAAAGAAGAAAGGGAAAAATGCATCAACCCAAACTTCCAGCCCCCCCCCCTGGGTATCTAATGGTGCGTCCCTTAGCATCTGAGTCTTCAAGTGCCACATGGGACCATACGAAATGTGGTTGAAATGGTTTGGAGCAGTGAGATCAATCCAATTATTCGTTTTTCTTAAATATATTTTATATATCTTTTAAAAGTTATGACATTCATATCTTTTATTCAAAAACAAAGTCAATCGTTCGGCGTTGCCAACGACTTTCAATCTTATTTGTCAGTGAAGCCGCAAATTAAATTAAAGAAAAACAAACTTTCTTATGATATGAGAAAGGAAAGAAAGTGCAATCACGTTAACATGCAGGTATTATTTCATTCCACCACAATAAATTTAATTTTGTGATTTAAAATAACTGCACGAATAACAGCGCTGAAACTACAAATAGAGGATTGTCTATAGAGAACTATATATTCGGACGTCAAAGACGACAGAGACGACAACGGTATTCGCTTTCAACAAGTTTATCTGACCCTGTACGATCCTGCAACTTTTGTTCAAGTCTTGAAACAAGATGAAGTCCACACGATTCGCCATTCCTCTCTTCATGGTACTCATCTTCATTGTTTACCAAGCTTCTTCATCTCATGGTATTTTCTTTAAAAAAATAAAACGTTTCATTACGGTAAAGGAGAATTAAACCCTGGTAACAAGTAAGCTTGATTTAAGACAAAACAAAAATAAAAGAAACAAATCAATGAAAGTTTGAGAAAGTACCAAATAATAAGAAAGTTATGAGCATTTGCATACCCCCACATAGTGGAATAGCCTTCCTGAAGATATAAACTAATAGGTCTCTTTTGAGTCTTAAATATATCCTCAAATCTTTTAATTCAATTAATGCGCCTCGGGCACTCTTCATAGCTGAATTTGAGCTTTAAAGTCACATTTTCATTATACTTATTATCTATTAATGGTTAGTTTGACATTGTTATTTAAAACAAAATCTAGATTTTTAAGTAGAATGGAGTTTACTGTTTATAGCCATTTCCATTCTGCTTTTTAAAAGTGGATTGAAATTCAAAAGTTTTCAATAAAAATTTGAGTCTTTTCCGTTCATTTCGTGTAATTTCATTATTCAATATTTCATTCTGTAAAGATCTGAAAAAACAGGGGATTCTCCCCAAAGTCGCAGTTGTTTTCCTAAACGTAAAAAAAGTCGAATAACTGCTTAAACTATTCACCAATCAACCGAATTGATAGGGTATTGTTTTCAAATCCGAAAATGTATATTATACAAATATATCAGGCTTTGAGAAAGTATATTCGGAATAGTTTATCAGAGGTTTGACTGGCAATCACTATTTTCTGAGAGAGGCGAAGCCCCGAGGAAAAAAGTAATTGCCAGTCCAACTGAATCTTATTTCGTTTTTGGACTAACAACCTTCGAAATCACGAACCTTTGGAATAATGAACCTTAGGAATATTCGAAGCTTCGGCATAACGAAGCGTCGAATTTCGAATGCATGCGGAATTTTCGACCCCGTGTTATTACGACTCTGCAGTTTGACGCCTTATAGTATACGGTATACCATGGACCCAGGGTTATACCAAACGATCGGGAGTAATTAACGGAATTTACATTGTTCTAGAATGGGAGGACTTTACTATACTGTTTACTATATTACTACATTTTTACTATGATGTTCTTGGTACTAGGTTACTGGGCGTATTAGAAACCATATTAATCTTATACTAATGTTATTTTTTTCATCAATGTAGCTGAGGACGGGAACGTGAAACTTGAAGAGTCTGGTGAGTATTATATTGTTTTAGTGCTAATAGATGCCGATTTGTGTCTACTATTTTATTTCATTTCAATTCTGCTATCTAAAAGTGGATTGAAATTCGTAAGCTTTGATTTAAATTTGAGTCTTTTCCGTCATTTCATTATTCACTATTTCATTCTATAAAGATCTGAAAAACAGGGGTTTCTCCCCCGAAGTCGCGATTGTTTCCCTAAAATGTAAAACAAATTCGAATAACTGCTTAAACTATTCACCAATCAACCGCATTGATAGGGTATTGTTTTCAAATCTGAAAATGTATATCATAATCTATTCTGAAGAATCGTCTAAATGACTGGGCGTGGGTGGGATAAATAACGAGAAGTTGGAAATGGCTGGTAATCGTGCAGTTGTGAAGTTATTTAAAGGACAAGTCCAACCCAACAAAAAGTTTGTTTGAATAAAAAGTGAAAAATCTAACAAGCATAGCGCTGAAAATTTCCTCAAAATCGGATGTAAAATATGAAAGTTATGTCATTTAAAAAATTCATTTAATTTCACAAAACAGTTATATGCACATCCTGGTTGGTATGCAAATGAGGAGACTGATGACGTCATCCACTCACTATTTCTTTTGTGTTTTATTACATGAGATATGAAATATTATAATTTTTCCCCATTGTCAAGTGAAACAATGATTAATTCCTCCCTGAACATGTGGAATTAACATTGTTTAATACTTTATAGGGCAATCAAGTTGGTCCTCATTGTCAAATCTGTAAAAAATGAATATTGTATAATTCAAACAAAAAAAAATATAATGAGTGATGGACTGTAATTGACTGTCTCATTTGCATGTCTCTGAGTTGTGCATTTCACTCTTTTGTGAATAATAAGCAAAACTTTAAAATGCCGTAACTTTCTTATTCTATATCCGATTTTGATGAAATTTTCAGAGTTATGCTTGTTTGATTTTTCTCTATTTATTCAAATACACATTGTTCTGGGGTGGACTTGACCTTTAATGGACGATTATAGGATGGAACATAATAACATGATGAGGAGACATATTCATATTCAGTTTCTTTTCACAGAAATCAAATGTCATAGGCCTACTTCGGTTTTATTCAATATGTTTGATTTTTTGTTCGACATGTAGGTTTCGTACATATTGCTAAAGAAGTGGCTGAGGACGGAGCATCTGGTAAGATTTAATCTTACTTTTTTTACGTCACATCATTAGTGCTTTTGTGGAGATATGATACACAAAATAACGAAGAAATTTGTCAAATGAACAGAGGGAGGAGAAAAAGAATGCCGATATAAATTTTAACAAGGATATTAACAAGAAGAAGAGGAGGAAGTATTGCGTATGTGTGAGGGTCTGCCTGCAGGCCCCTGTAGCTCTGCCATTTTCTAGGTTCGCATCTGGGGGCGTTTCATGAAAGGACTTGTCGGACATTTTATCCGACAAGTACCAGTTTATCCGCCAGTTACCATAGAAACAGTGCCTCTCAGCTAATCAGAATCAAGGAAAGATGTCAGATCTGACAACTTGTCGGATGAAAATATTGATGAAACGCTCCCCTGGTCACGTCTTTCGAATGGTGGCGTTGATTCCATTCGAATAAATTGTTTTTTATTTAAATTTATGTTACTGGTGAAGAGGTATAAATAATATAGTGTTGTATTTTTAATAGTATGCCCATCTACAGTGCCATTAACATTTTTTGAGGGACATATTGTATACCCTGTCATGTCAACTTGAAGCACAGTCAAATGTCCAAAACGAGGGTTAAAAATAATGTATGACGTATACATTTAATCTCAATAATGGCCCAATAAAACAAATTTTACTCTCATTGTTCAGAAATTTGTATGCCTTTAATGTTTTGCAGTGATATACATTCTGGCGGTGGTATTATGAAGATGTTGTCATTTCGAGACAGTTTACAGTGATCTGATTGCAAAAATAAGGTGATATTAAATCATAGCAGTTATCCATAAATATATTTATCAATTTTTTGTCATTCCAATAACCTTCACTAAGTATCATTACCGTCATTATAGATTATTATCTTTGGGGTTCCTTTACCATTAAAATCATCATCATCGTTATCGTTATTATTGTCAATATCATTATTATCATTGTCATTATCATTATGATTATTATTATTATTACAATCATCACCGTCATCGTCATCATAAGCATTGTTATGATTATTATCATTATAATGTATTCTAAAGCTCATAGGCCTACTTGACTATTTTCGTTATTACCGGAGATCTTTGATCAAAAAGAGTAAATTAATGTCACCTTGTTCCTAAGTAATCAAAATCAGTTTGGAATACAGTAATGTATCAATTTGTATTCGTAATATTCTTTTTCAACGTTAAACTTATTACCATCTTATTTTCTTGTGTCTTTGCAGTTGAGGAAAGCGATTGTCCTCCCGGCCTCTGGTGTCGTTCGGCGTAAAAATGGCAGAGGTAAAAATTGCAGAATGTAAAACTGGCAGGGGTAAAAAATGGCAGAAGGTAAAAATGGCAGTAATGGCAGGGGTAATCATTGCAGAAGGTAAAACTGGCAGGGGTAAATTGCAGATGGTAAAAATGGCAGGGGTAAAAACTGCAGAAGGTAAAAATGGCAATGGTATAATGGCATTGGTAAAAAATGGCAGAAGGTAAAAATGGCGGGGTAAAAATTGCAGAAAGTCAAGAAGGCAGAGGTGAAAATGGCATAGATTAAACAGATATTGCCTACCTAGAGTTTGAATATAATATTTCCTCTCCCCGACGGAGTTATATTTTTCCCAAGGGAATATATTTTGCCCGAAGCGCGCAGCGCTGAGGGAAAATATTATCCCGAGGGAAAAATATAGCTTCGGAGGGGAGTTGAAATGTTATTTATTAAAACGATAGACCAGGCAATATCTGTTATATTATATAGTATATGTGGATTCGCCATCAGAAATTGTATTCATCATCTGGCTCAAACCCGAAATTCTTGCTACTGCTCTGATCCATCTACGTCATAATAGTTTTTTTTTTTTTTGAAAATACATTAAGCGCGTTCTTCATGCAATCGACGCGTTAACACTAGCGCGTACATCAACTACCTTGTTGCGCAACTTGTATGCAGCGAGTGACGTCACCTTATACCGTGTTTACACATTGACTCGGCTCGGGTGTTGAATCCGCGAGCCGGGTTGAACACTGCGAAGAAGGGATCAGAGATCGCGTTTATACGTACATATAAAAAGGCGAGTTCAACACGGCTCGCGGATCTCGAACGGAAGAAGAATTATGACGTCGCAAATTAAACGCGGGAAATTCACCACCGGAATCGAATCTTGTCCGTGCGAACAACAACAATGCCAAAAGTGAAAGCGCGCAGTGACCTGGTCAAGAGAGTTCGACACGGCTTTCTGTTTACACACGAAAAAATTGCCGAGTCTGACTCGGCTCGCGGGTTGAAACCTACGATTTTGGCGGATCAAAAAAGCCGTGTTCGACACGGCTCGCGGATCACACTGATCGCGTTTACACAGCATAAAATTGCCGTGTTGAGCACGGCTCGCGTGTCGAACCCCCGAGCCGTGTCACTGTGTAAACACGGTATTAGTGGATATAACGCCGCAATTGAAAATACTACGCGGTATATTCCCTGAGATGACGTCAAAACCTAGAATATAACAAATGTGATCCTCGCAGCCATGGTCACGTGATGGCGTATTGACCTATCACTGATTCGAATCTACATGACCTATGTAATACTAACATTTAGCTAGTACTCACGAAATAACGACAATATGATGTGGTTTTGTATTTTAGGGGGATGTTCCATAAATTTCAAATGATTGCTCTTCCTTCATAAAAGGGCAAATTCACCCCCAAAAAAAAGAAAAAATTCCAACAATGTTACGCTGGAAACTTTATAAAAAAATCGGATGTGAAGTATGAAAGTTATGTTATCTTTAAGTTTCGCTTATTTTAACAAAAGAGTTATATGTACACCCTGGTTAGTAGGCAAATCAGGGGACTAACGATTTCTGGAAATCGCCGCTACTATCGATATTGTATCAAATGATCTAATGATTACCAAATTTTATTATTTTTATGCACAGGAAATGCTGGAAGACCGAATGAGAACTGGAAATGGGATTAGGATTAACATGTCATAATGTCGACAAACTTAGTCGATAATCCTGAATACATTCATATTCCATCATCAAAATCTGTATAGTACTGCATTAAGCAATGTCATTATTTTGAATCAGTGTTGTTAATCACAAAAATGTTCATCATGTTCACTATGACCATGATGACCAAGAAATACAATTACGACACCCCATTAGCTTACTTACTAACTCAAAGGTCAAGTACACCCCAGAAAAATGTTTATTTTAATCAATAGAGAAAAAATCAAACAAGCCCAAAGCTGAAAATGTTATCAAAATCGGATCTAAATTAAGAAAGTTCCAATTTTAAGTTTTGCTTATTTTTCACAGAACAGTTAAACACAGCAAAAACTGTGGTGTTAACCGGTGTACATAGAGGACCACACCAGCTATTTTACACTGGTGTTAAATTGGTGGTGTTAGTTTTACACATCTAGGTGTTATTACAACACCTATGGTTGTTACATTTACACTATTTGGTGTTATGTTCAATCTCTAGGGTGTTATTTTCACACCTCAGGGTGTGGTCCTCTATTAATACCAATTGGTGTCAGATTTGACACCACCGTTTTTACAGTGTATGCACAACTCAGTGACATACAAATGAGAGAGTCAATGATTCCCCTCACTCACTATTTCTTTTGTTTTTATTGTTTGAATTATACAGTGTTCCATTTCTAACAGATTTTGATTTTTGTTCAGAGAGGAATAAAACCTTTTTTACAGGACAACTGGGAGAAAATTATAAAATTTCATATCATAAACCAAAAAAGAAATGGTGAGTGATGTCATCAGTCCTCTCATTTGCACATCGACCAGGGGAGCGTTTCATGAAAGGACTTGTCAGATGTTTTATCCGACAAGTCCCATTTTATCCGACAGTTACCATAGTAACAGTACCTCTCAGCCAATCAACATCAGAGAAAGATGTCAGATCTGACAACTTGTCGGATGAAAATGTTAATGAAACACTCCCCTGGATGTGAATACAACTGTTTTGTGATAATTAAGCACAAATTTAAAATATCATCACTTTCTTGGATTTTTCTCTTTTATGCAATTTAATTTTTTGTAGGGATGGCCTTGTCCTGTAATAATCTCTTTAAATTTAGCATTATCTCAATCATGACTATCATTATTATTGTTCCAGACCGACAAATTGGCGGGTTACAACATTAATTCTCTTAAATGCACAGACACCAGAATATATTTAGCAAAAGTGACATGAAACCATGTGTTATCCATTAAAATGATATAAAAAGATGAAAAATAATGTATATCTTGTTATTTCAAATTGTCATATTTTCGACGTGTATATAATCATGTTTTCCAAATAAAGTGTGCTAACGTACACAGTGTTCTCAAGTATCGCCCTGGTATGTGCTGACTCACACAGCATGCTGATATGTTAACCCTTATAAAGACCTACATCAGTGTAAAGTATACGGCATATTGCAGATACTAATAACTTTATACCCAAATAGGAATAAATTAAATATGTGTGTGTGCGTGGGTGTGTGTCGATAGGTGTGTGAGCGATTTTGTAATGATTTACTTATTAGAATATTTTCTTGCACCTATCTCTATGCATTTTACCCATCAAACGGGGACGTGCTACCCTCGGATTTCGTACCCGGTCCGGAAAACCATGCATGATTATAAAACTCATCTCCGATGGTCAGATAACAATGTTGTGAGGATTTGTATGGGTGTGTGTGTGAGGGTGACTGAGCGAGTTTGTACTTCCTGGGGAAACTTTCCTTTTCTCGAGGGCCTCCCTGGTTGATGTTTGAAATTCACGAATATTTCCCATTTCATTTCAAACCATCTCATATAGTTCAAAAGATTTGCAAAAAGTTTCCGCTCTGCTAATTAAATTCAAGTTCTGTGTGTAGTGGTAGGAAGCAAGGACGGAAATCTCAGCCTGGAGGGACCCCCCCCCCTTCCCAAAATACTAGGTGGGACATAGTGTCGGACCGTGACCGGAGGAGACAAAACATTGGAGGGGCACTGTATTGTTTATTCTTTGTGTGAACAACGCTGTACCCCTCCAATGCTTTGTCTCCTCCGGGTCACGGTCCGCCACTGGGGGACACAATATCAAATGTCCTCCCTATTATTTTTGATCTCTTATGATGGAAAGAAATGCATCATTCAAAATCGACTTTTGGACGAGATGACCTTACTTTTGGGTGATAACCTTTTTTTTTCTTTTTTTTTTTGCTTCTCAAATTTTCCAGCCCCTGGTCCCCCCACCTTTGGGGAGAGATGTCCGCCCATGGTAGGATACTATCCCCAGTTAGAGACACTAAGTCCGCCAATGATTCAGTTGTGTGGAATAAATTCACTTTTTTATGTAACGCACTTCCCAAAGTTGGACATTCTAAGCACTGATCTAAACATCAACAGGATCGTTACCTTCACAATCGACTGAAAATTTTTGATATTCTGACCTAAAATTGGACTTTCTAAGCACATTTGGTAATCATGAACAGGTTGGACATCTACATGAGTTTGCCACCAGGGGCGTCGATCCATTTTTCAGATTGGGGGGGGGCAAAATCCTGAACCAACTTTCCAAAGGCAAAACAAACAAACTCACACACACAAATATATATGTACGTATACATATGTACGCACACACACATAAATATATATATATATGTATATATATTTAATATATTTTCATTAATTATTAAGAATGCAAATTTGCTTTTATTCATTATTATTATTACTAGTATAATTAATGTTAATGGATTACTCATATCCAATGAAGTCTGACTGATACCGTTATTCTGAAGTCTGGTTTAACTTAGACCATGGTCTAGCTCTGTGCTAAAATTATGAAAAGCCAAACGTTTCAAAATTTTATTTGCAGTGAATGCTTCTAATGTTAACTGTGCTCATCGCTTATTATTTAATGTGAAGACAACTGTCACACTTATCCTTCCCAGGCAGTTAATAATGTTTTGGGAGTCAAATAAGCTGATACATTGAACATCTACTGTTATAGATTTATGTAACAACTGGCTTTCCATAGTTAAACCACAACTTAAAACCAGAGTATGAATTAAACCCGACTTCTGAATACGGGCCTAAGAGTATGATGTTGGATGCTGTTACAGTTCGCAGCAACTAGTCTTCCGCATCCAATTTGTATTGCTGATGTTTCACACAATAGCATCAATCGTAAAGAAAAAAACCGCAGCCCCTTCCTCGATTAAAGGCTACACCACATCGGATGATTTTAAGTTTGGTGTTGAACTTCCGGTGTTGGGTTTTGAGCCAATTTTCACACCAGCACAGCACCAACATAGGAATAAGATTGGTCTTGGGGCAGGTCTCACTTGGTGTTTATAGTGATCAATAATGTGATTTGGATCATTCTTATAAACTCAGATATAGGTGCTGGAATTGTGGAAGGCAATCTGAATAGTGAACTTGATTATGTGTTGGAGCTTGGAAAGCAATAATCTAAATTGTAATTCATTCACCAACACCAAACTTTAATATGTGTTGGAGCTCGGGAAAGCAATCTGATTTATGCTTCAAGCTCCAACACCAAACTTGATTGTAGGAACGAGGGAAATCAATCTGAATTGTGCTTCAAACACCAACACTAAACTTGATTAGGTGTTGGAGAGTAGGGAAGACATTTTGAATGGTGCTTACAACCACCAACACCAAACATGATTAGGTGTTAGAGCTTGGAAGGCTATTTAAATTGTGCTACCAACACTAACACTAAACTTGATTATGTGTTGGAGCTATATAGTGAAGGGCTAAAGGAAAGGCTAAATGACTATATATTTATAAAAGTCTTTCCTAGCAGTAGGCATAAAAGGCTCCCGTCTAAAACAGGAAGACATATTATTGACCCACTTACCAACCTTACAGCGCTTCACATTAATTATACACACCCACACACACACACACATACCTCTCCTTGACACCCAACACAATAAGACCCCCCTCACACACAAATACACACACCTGTAAATAGGTATCGGCCCTTTGTAGACTTAACGTGAAAATATGAATTACTAGCGTAGAAAAAATATATAACATTTAGCCATCATAGATACCATTATTACACCTAGCTATCAGCATTCTACATGTGGCAAATTAAGTCACAACTTTTTTTTAAAGTTGCGATTACTAGTCTAGTATAATGTTCGAAAAAGAAATGTTTAGCATCTTAGGTATTCAATTCAATTCAAATTCAAATAAAACATTTATTTTCTTCCATTTCAGTACATTTTTTCATAACATAAATTCATACATAAATCAATTTGTTATATAAACAAAATATATATATATATAAATATGTACATATTAGGTTTAAGGAAGAAGGCGTATACCCTAAAAGCTGAGGCTTGTGGCGGGATACGCCTGTAGACAAAAATACAATACACAATACCAAGAAAAAGGGCAGAGAAAAGAAAAAAGAAAACAAAGAAAATGAAAGTGAACAAGAGAGGGAGACGTGAGCGGGGAGGCGGGCATGACTTACGAAATAAAATAGAATGCTCAACAAAATATCAGTGGGGGCAAAGTATAAATGCCGCAACAACAATTGTCCATGGTTCATGTTAGAAGTCAAAGAAAACGTAAGAAGGGAGAAATATTTATATATATAACGACAGAAGCATTTTTTTCATTTTATATTTAAAGCTGATTGTCGACAAAGATTTTTTTATGTAATCCGGAATTTCATTCCATATTTTTGGGCCAGTATAACGAATGTTGTGTTGGAAAATTATTTTTCTATGTTTGGGAATGAATATTTGATTATTTGAACGGGTATCAAAATGATGTATGTTGGAAACATGTGTAAATGAATCACGAAATTTTTGTGGAATTTGAGAATTTAAACATCTGTAGAGAAAATGACATTGTTGAAGTTTGTTGATGTCTTCTAGTTTCAACAATTTTAGGGAATGAAACAAATTCGTGGTATTTGCTGGTGGTATACTGACGTCTGGAGAAATAATACGTACAATTTTATTTTGAAGGGAACATAATTTTTTAAGATGGGTTTGATATGTGTTAGCCCAGACTAAATTACAGTAATAAAAATATGGCAGGATTAAAGAGCAATACAATGTACGTAATACAGTTTTAGGCAAGTAAAAACTTAGACGATATATTATTCCAATATTTTTTGCAACTTTGTTCTCAATTTCATTTATGTGATGTATCCATGTTAAATTACTATCAATGATAACGCCAAGAAACCTAGTATTTTCAACTCTGGGAATTATTTGATTGTTAAGCTTCACCACTACATGATTAAGATCAATACGCTTTGTGGAGTTACGGAATATAATGTAGTTGCATTTCTTATAGTTAATGGTAAGCTTGTTCGCACAAAACCATTTACAAACATTTGTTAGTTCAGTATTTACAGTTTCACATAAGTGATAAAGATTTTTATCAGAATAAACAATATTGGTATCGTCGGCATACATAATAAAGGAAAGGAGATTTGACGAACGATAAATGTCATTAATAAATAAAATAAACAAAAGTGGGCCAAGTAATGACCCTTGCGGTACTCCACATTCAATTGTCCTAAGTTCAGACTGAATGGAGTTATAAATGGTGCATTGTTTACGATTTGAGAGGTAACTAGAAAAAAGGTCGAGGGCAGTTCCACGAATACCATAGTTATCTAGTTTTGATAAAAGTATTTTATGATTAATAGTGTCAAACGCTTTTGACAAGTCAATAAATATCCCTATTGCAAATGAGTCGTGCTCAAAGGAGTCAATTACTGTATTTGTTAATTCAAGAAGAGCTAGTTCTGTTGAGTGGTCACTACGAAATCCGTATTGAGATTCAAAAAGACACTTGTTATTTTCAAGAAAACTATACGCCCTTTTATAAATGATCTTTTCCAATATTTTAGAAAAAACAGAAAGCACTGATATGGGCCTATAATTACCAATTTGCTCTTTGTCACCAGTTTTAAATATTGGAGAAACTCGAGCAACTTTCATTTTGTCAGGAAATACCCCAGAGGTTAACGATAAATTGAATATATGACATAAAGGTTCGCTTATTAGTTCGATTACAAGTTTAACAATCTTAGGTGAGCATTCATCAAGACCCGGAGTTTTGTTGTTATCGAAACGCATGACAATGTTACATATTTCACGTTGGCTTACTGGATTTAAAAACAAAGATTTTGAATTTGGTTCAGATAGATAAGTTCTGAAATCTGTATCATTTTGAGGAGTGATATTGGCTAACTTTGGGCCTATTTCAACGAAAAAATTATTAAAAGTATTTGCTATTTGGTACGGGTCTGTCGACCGACCTTCATCACAAACTATAGTGTTGGAGGTTGATTTTCTTCTTTTATTTAATATTGACTTGATCATTTGCCATGTACGGTTTATATTATTTTTGTATTCTTCAAATTTGGATTTATAATAATGTTTTTTAGCCTGCCGTTTCAAATAGTTCACTTGTTTAAGAGAATCCTTGTATTGACTTTCATTTCTAACTGTTGGTTTATGGATATATTTTTTATATAGATTGTTTTTATGTCGAATAGATTGAAGCAAACCATCGGTCATCCAACATTTCAGTTTAATTTTCTTACTGGGTGTTTTTTTTTAATGGAAAATTGTTATTATACAATGTAGTAAATTTAGTTATGAATATGTCATATGATTGATTAGCATCCTGCATATTAAAAATTTCGTCCCAATTTGAATTTTCGATTTGATTTTTAAATTTCGCAATATTTTGTGTTGTAAAAGATCTACGGAGTACGTTATGACTTGCCGATTTAGTTTTACTAACATTCATGTAAGTTACATGAAATATTGGCAAGTGATCTGACACGTCAGAGTATATCACTCCAGCTTTAGTATCTAAGTCAAATTGATTTGTCAGAAAATTATCTAAAAGGGTGGCACTTGTCTTAGTAATTCTTGTGGGCCTGTGAATTATAGGGAGAAAAAAATTACTGAAAAGACAGTTCACAAAGTTCTTAGATTGAGAATTTGAGTTGTGTTTTAAAATATCTATGTTTAAGTCGCCCGTCAAAAATACCCTTTTATTTTCCCTGGAAAGACGGATCAAAAGGCTATCAAACTCCTCAATAAATGAATTAACGTCCAACGATGGGGCTCTATACAAGGTTCCTACAATTATATTTTTCCCTGAGCACTGTTCCAGTTCGATGAATAAAGAATCGCACGTTGCTTCGCTTAAATTAAGGTCAGTGCGTACTAAGAAATTAAAAGAATCATGAATATACATTCCAACTCCACCACCTCTGGAATATTTCCTATTATTGCAAACGAACGAGTAGTTAGGCATATAAACAAGAGGACTTTCGAATCTTAGCCAGGTTTCGGATATGGCAATTATATCAAATGTAAATTTCAAAGAGTTAAGACAGCTTGAAATGTCATCAAAAGAATTCAAAAGACTTCTAGCATTAAAGTGAATGCTTGAAAATTTACCGCCGCTCGGGACACCAATATTTTCAAAGTTTGCATTAAATTCTTCATAACAATAGTACCGAGAGTCATTTGAACTCTCAGTATAGAACTGGAAGTCCGGGTCAACATCGTCATTTGGGACAATGCTTTCATGTGCTAAAAAAGGATCAAAATGTAAATGAGAAATTCTATCAAAATTGTCTTCTAAGCGTTCATCAGCCGATATTACGTCATCGAGCTCGTTATCATTCAACTGGTTGAAAGGAAATAAGTGTTCAAGACAGTGTTTACAACAAGAAAAATATTCGTTCCAGTAATGGCTCCGACACATTTGCTTACACATGTAACAATATATTCGATTATGTACTAGGTCACTAGATTCATGTATAGGTTCACTCGTCATCGAAGTAAAAATTCGTCGCTTTATCATGTAGGAATTTCAATCCAGACTGATACCTAATTTGACAAATGTCATTAAAGTACATTAGGTTATATGCTTTGTGTATTGTAGTTTTGGCTATGGGAAAGATAACAAAACCTGTGCAAATTGTTGTTGCAAATTGAATGAGTACAAACAAAATGAATACATACTGAACGTCAATTGAACGTCGTTTGATATAAACGGGAGAGTCATGCCCACAAAAAAGTTGGAGAAAGAAAATAAAGTTGGCAGAAAAGGAAATATGTGAAGAATAAATTGCCCTTGTAATTAAGCTTATTTTGTACAAAATTATACACATCATGGGTATAAAACCGATATAAAAATCCATCACATAACCACTATAAGGAGCCAATTTTAAGGCAAAAAATAATTAAGTGGATGCGTCTGCATCAATATGCAATATTATTCAAATAAATTGTTTGGATGCTATCATATCTTTTTTCTTTATATACACATTTGTATAGTAAAAATGAATACAATAAATCAGATTTTTTTAAATGCATTATCCACAGTCTTGTCACAAATAGAACTGAGTTATTGAGAAATTAAGAATAGTTGGACAAGATAAACTTCAGACAATCAAAACTATTAATATAAAAAAATTAAATAAAAAGGCGAGACTTTCTGCATACACCATAGTTTGATGATTTTTTTTTTAAAGACAATGAGACAATTATAAAACGCAAATACCTTATGCAGTTTTCTTTGCATAATCTTTTTACGAAACTAATATGTGCATCCATATTCTCTAAACAAGTGAATTGCTTAAAAAAATGAAAGTGCAACGTTGCAATATAGACAAACATTTCATATTCTCGAAAAAATGTGATAAAGAAACTTCATCAAACAGTAAAATAATCCTTCAGTAGATTCTTGTTTTATTTTATTTTGTATTTTAATATGTTTATAGCTCAAAGTTGCACATCTGAGCAAAGAAGAGAAGAAAAAAAAAATCATCAAACTCCGTTTTGTCAGGTGTGTTGTAACATAAGCCTTTATATATTGTAAAAAAAAAAACATATTTCAAAAACTCATTATGCCTCAAGAACAATGATCTAAGAATATATGGAAATACATGTATGAAACAGTCAATTGAATATTATTAATTAAAAAGAATTGATATGTATTAAGAAAAAAAAGAAATTAAGAGAACCTAAAATCCATGGTGTGGGATGTAGATGCCCAATAAAATCTTGAAAATGGGAATGCTAGGTTTTTGGTATAAAAAATGTTAACATTTTCATTCAAAGTGGTGTAACAATTTTTATTTTTTACATCTCTAAGACAGGGCACACATTGTAGATACAATATCTCACCATCTAGAATCAAAGCCTACATATTCAAGACATCCTCAATCTCATTCCTAACATGACAAATTAAGGCCAATGTGCATCACTCCAACGTGTCCAAGGATAGGTTTGTAGAAATAGAGATTTCACCAAAAGTTTCCAGTTGATATTCAAAATTTGCAGAAAAAAAAATCAAATCAGGCTACAGATTTTCATTAGCAAAATCATTATTTCAGTTTGATTACTGTCCATGCTGTCTGAATGCATCTGAGAGGCAAGTAATAAACATGTCCGTTTATGGATAGGCCTATTATGTTACTATTATTTCAATATAAATTTAAATCTGCAGCACTGAAATGAAAATGGTGGATTCAAACATGTTAGACTAATAGGCATGTGATGTGACTGCAGTGAAAAACCTATATGCCTATGGAAGAATTATATTTACATTGAGTCAAATTTTGTTTAAATGTAAGGAATATTTGGGTATAATTTCTTAGACGTTTCCTTCATAAAAACCAGGTGGAAAAATGCATTTAAACTTAGTAACATACATCATGGTAACATACATCTGAGGTAATTATCAAGATACAGAAAATTCATGTCAAGGATTGACCTCAACAAGAGGTATTATTCAATGTAATTGCCCATGGACATGATGGAGCTGACGTATCAATCAATAAAAAAGACCTTAATTTAAAAAAAATACCTATTAAGAGACAGTAAAGAGAGCATAAGCAATGACCTTATATGGTACATGTTAAATCTTTCATTGATTATCAATAATACAAGGCATAGTATACATGCATATCATAAAAGGATCATAATTATAGGGCAGGGCCCACGCTCTCTGTTACTGATCTTTTATACATACTGTACATTATCGGACCTAACTGAATAAAGGTTAGATTGAAAATACTTCAATTCAAATTACAAGTAGGCAATTGACAGCCTGACTGATATTGATATCATGAATTGCTAGAATGCAGCTACTAGCAACAGACTATTGAAATTATGTTGTTGATAAATTTCATTAGGTCAAGTGTTCAACATGTTCAATGCAAGGAATATTTAGACGCCTACATCAGTAACAGCAAAAAATTATACAAGATTCAATATTGGAATCAAATTTATATAGGCCCTTGCTAAAAGGTACACCTACTGAAGTGAAGTAAATGAAAGAAATTGAGTTCTCATTCATGTGTATAAAATAGGTTGGTTAAAAACAAGCTTCATAGAATGTTAAATAATTATGATAGTCTAATAAGCAAAGCCAATGAGATATGGCTTAGCTTTTAAATAAAAGAATCTCAATTTGATACACATGCCTCAAAGCGTGGACCTACCATGTTCAAATGAAAACAAATACTATTGACAACTAACGTCAATGTGAGTCAATGGTGATGTATAACTTAAAAAGAAAATCAACAGCAAGGTGTATTGTGTAAAGGATGTTGATTTACCAAGCAAAATGTTGTATCAAAACTTACAAAATACACGAGTGATACATAATCATCATAAATTAGTGTCAACATCCAAAATAGACCTGGCCACTGGCAGGGGGGATGTCTGAGTCTAAGGTATATTAATATATATTTAAAAATGCCAATATATAGAAATATAAAGTATGTCAACTCTGAGCTTGTTTCGCTTACTTTGATTTATATCTATTACTTATTTAGAAGGTATGAAGGAAGAGTTTTCTCACTACGTTCATGGTTTTACCCTGTTAAAGAATTGGGTTATTGAATTGAAAAAGAAAACAAAGGTGTATTCATTGGAAAAGACTGACTCAACTCCTGCAATTAAAAAAAAAAATCATGACCTTTGACAATCCCGTATTTGTGGCAGATCAGGAATCCAACGAATAAATGCAATTCTAATAGCTTGAGGATTGTAATAAACACACTATCATGCATACCATGGTTCAAATATTTTGCTTTAATCAATAAGCAATATGCCATAAGCCTGTATACATCTCCTGTGTTCAGATATTTAGTTTACATAACATCCTATGATATGAAAAGACTCATCAAAATATAGGCCAAATGTTTTAAAATTATCACTTGATAAGTTCGGATGAGACTTAGATTGATGGCAAAAGGCATTCCAAGAGCACCAAATGCACTGGTATTGAAAATAACGCAAAAGCACTTATTATGAACCAAAGGTATGTAAAGTTAGGGTTCATATTAATTGGCAAAGAGTCATGACAGAGCAAAGAAAATACCACCATGGTACAGTTTATGCTCTGTAAGCATGGTAAGTAATATTTCATACATTCTTTGTAAAGAGTCATACGGAATATGAAAATAGAGTAAAATACGTTAATCGGAGAGAAAGCGTGACTTCTCACCAGTTGCTTAGACAATTGCCATCATGGAACATTTTTGTACGGTAACTTATAGTTTATATACATTTGTAGATGGACTGCACACACGGCATAATGGTGAGTAAAATGCAATAGTGATTGAAGACATAGATTTCTCACCAGTTTCACGGAGTTTACTCTGTGTATATGTCCCACGGAGCTGCGGCTTTACCCTTGTCCCGTGTTTCTAGTTGAAGCTTTGTACCGATGAGGCGAACTCTGGTAGATTTACCCTTGTCTTTCCGTAGTGAATAAGCCAATTTCTCAAGATGAAATCGCTTGGCCTTGAGATGTGGGGGGAGATCCGTGCGGATAGTGAAGCCAGGACGAGAATTTTTGTCGCGAACCTTGCTCTCGAAAGCTTGTAGGACTTCGTCGCGGTCAAACATTGATCCAAACCTAGCAATTATCGGGTCCGGCGTTTGGCGTTCTTGGCTGCCTCCTGGGTAGGGCCTGCGTGGGAGTTGATGCGCGTTCACAAAATACATTGCATTCACCTTCTCTTGAGAGAATCCTAGCGTAGAAATGGCGACGCGAACATCATGTACAGCATTCTTGGATGTCTTAGGCGCTCCGGGCGTTGATTTGATTCCGTAGAACAGCAAGTTGAGTTTCCGCTCATGTATTTCAAGACTAGTAATTGCATCTGTTAGCTTGGTCTCTGACTCATGGGCGTTCTCATCCATTTTAGGTAGCACCACATTCTCCAAATGCGCGATTCTCGCCGACGTATCCTCTGCAAATTTTTGAAGATCCGTGGTAGTTTTTCGTACAGCTCCTATTTCTGCTCTCAAGTTAGAAATCCCTTCATTCATAACATTCAATTTCTCCATGATTTTATTCATTGACCCGTCAAAGTCGTTACGTAGCTTATCAATGGACTCCTCTGTTGCATACTCACGACGGCCACTTTGTTCATTGGTTTCATCGTCGGAAGAAGGCTTATTCCGCAAGGAATATGCCTTAGCATTGGTAGATTTGGTGTTATTAGATGCTTTGCTCATGATTCTGTTCTCAAAAAGCGTTATTTGAAGAAGATGCAGACGGATTTTGTTGTGAATTTTCTAAGCTCCTAAAAATTGCGTGCTACATGCTCAGTGCGCCCTCTCTGTATGCACCATTAGATATCCAGGGGGGGAGGACTGGAAGTTTGTCTTTAAAAAAAGAAAGTTGACTTGCTGTATGAGCAACAAAAAAAAATTTACTCACAATCAGAGTTAAAAATAAAAAAAATGGTCCACTGACAAATCATCTGAAAGGTGATAAAAACTTGTCTCAATTGATTAAAGAAAAAAAATTGCTCAAAGAAGAAAGGGGAAAAAATGCATCAACCCAAACTTCCAGCCCCCCCCCCTCCCTGGGTATCTAATGGTGCGTCTCTTAGCATCTGAGTCTCCAAGTGCCACATGGGACCATACGGAATGTGGTTGAAATGGTCTGGAGCAGTGAGATCAATCCAATTATTCGTTTTTCTTAAATATATTTGATATATCTTTTAAAAGTTATGACATTCATAGCTTTTATTCAAAAACAAATTTTCTTAGGATATGAGAAAGGAAAGAAAGTGCAATCACGTTATTATCATGCAGGTATTATTTCATTCCACCACAATAAATTAAATTTTGTGATTTAAAATAACTGCACGAATAACAGCGCTGAAACTACAAATAGAGGATTGTCTATATAGAACTATATATTCGGACGTCAAAGACGACAGAGACGACAACGGTATTCGCTTTCAACAAGTTTATCTGACCCTGTACGATCCTGCAACTTTTGTTCAAGTCTTGAAACAAGATGAAGTCCACACGATTCGCCATTCCTCTCTTCATGGTACTCATCTTCATTGTTTACCAAGCTTCTTCATCTCATGGTAAGTATGCAATCACAATAAATTTTTCTTAAAAAAATAAAACGTTTCATTACGGTAAAGGAGAATTAAACCCTGGTAACAAGTAAGCTTGATTTAAGACAAAACAAAAATAAAAGAAACAAATCAATGAAAGTTTGGGAAAGTAAGTACCAAATAATAAGAAAGTTATGAGCATTTGCATACCCCCACATAGTGGAATAGCCTTCCTGAAGATATAAACTAATACGTCTCTTTTGAGTCTTAAATATATCCTCAAATCTTTTAATTCAATTAATGCGCCTCGGGCACTCTTCATAGCGGAATTTGAGCTTTAAAGTCACATTTTGATTATACTTATTATCCATTAATGGTTAGTTTGACATTTTTATTTAAAACAAAATCTAGATTTTTAAGTAGAATGGAGTTTACTGTTTATAGCCATTTCCATTCTGCTTTTTAAAAGTGGATTGAAATTCAAAAGTTTTCAATAAAAATTTGAGTCTTTTCCGTTCATTTCGTGTCATTTCATTATTCAATATTTCATTCTGTAAAGATCTGAAAAAACGGGATTCTCCCCAAAGTCGCAGTTGTTTTCCTAAACGTAAAAAAGTCGAATAACTGCTTAAACTATTCACCAATCAACCGAAATGATAGGGTATTGTTTTCAAATCTGAAAATGTATATTATACAAATATATCAGGCTTTGAGAAAGTATATTCGGAATAGTTTATCCGAGGTTTGACTGGTAATCACTATTTTCTGAGAGAGGCGAAGCCCCGAGGAAAAATAGTAATTGCCAGTCCAACTGAACCTTATTTCGTTTTTGGACTAACAACCTTCGAAATCACGAACCTTTGGAATAATGAACCTTAGGAATATTCGAAGCTTCGGCATAACGAAGCGTCGAATTTCGAATGCATGCGGAATTTTCGACCCCGTGTTATTACGACTCTGCAGTTTGACGCCTTATAGTATACGGTTATACCATGGACCCATGGTTATACCAAACGATCGGGAGTAATTAACGGAATTTACATTGTTCTAGAATGGGAGGACTTTTTACTATACTGTTTACTATATTACTATATCTTTACTATGATGTTCTTGGTACTAGGTTGCTGGGCGTATGAGTGTTTAGAAACCATATTAATCTTATACTTATGTTATTTTTTTCATCAATGTAGCTGAGGACGGGAACGTGAAACTTGAAGAGTCTGGTGAGTATTATATTGTTTTAGTGCTAATAGATGCCGATTTGTGTCTACTATTTTATTTCATTTCAATTCTGCTATCTAAAAGTGGATTGAAATTCGTAAGCTTTGATTTAAATTTGAGTCTTTTCCGTTCATTTCGTGTCATTTCATTATTCACTATTTCATTCTATAAAGATCTGAAAAACAGGGGTTTCTCCCCCGAAGTTGCGATTGTTTCCCTAAAATGTAAAACAAAGTCGAATAACTGCTTAAACTATTCACCAATCAACCGCATTGATAGGGTATTGTTTTCAAATCCGAAAATGTTCATCATTTTCTATTCTGAACACTCGTCTAAATGACTGGGCGTGGGTAGGATAAATAACGGGAAGTTGGAAATGGCTGGTAATCGTGCAGTTGAGAAGTTATTTAAAGGACAAGTTCACCCCCAACAAAAAAAAGTTTGTTTGAATAAAAAGAGAAAATCCAACAAGCATAGCACTGAAAATTTCATAAAAATCGGATGCAAAATAAGAAAGTTATGGCATTTTAGAATTTCACTTAATTTCACAAAACAGTTATATGCCCATCCTGGTTGGTATGCTAATGAGACTAATGACGTCACCCACTCACTATTTCTTTTGTGTTTCATTACAGAAAATATGAAATATAATTTTCCCCATTGTCAAGTGAAACAATGATTAATTCCTTCCTGAACATGTGGAATTAACATTGTTTAATACTTTATGGTTCAATCAAGTTGGTCCTCATTGTCAAATCTGTAAAAAATGAATATTGTATAATTCAAACAATAAAAAAAAAGATATAGTGAGTGCTGGATATAATTAACTGTCTCATTTGCATGTCTTTGAGTCGTGCATTTCACTCTTTTGTGAATAATAAGCAAAACTTTGAAATGCCGTAACTTTCTTATTTCATATCCGATTTTGATGAAATTTTCAGCGTTATGCTAGTTTGATTTTTCTCTATTTATTCAAATACACATTGTTCTGGGGTGGACTTGACCTTTAATGGACGATTATAGGATGGAACTCGACAACATGAGGAGACATATTCATATTCAGTTTCTTTTCACAGAAATCAAATGTCATAGGCCTACTTCGGTTTTATTCAATATGTTTGATTTTTTGTTCGACATGTAGGTTTCGTACATATTGCTAAAGAAATGGCTGAAGACGGAGCATCTGGTAAGATTTAATCTTACTTTTTTACGTCACATAATTAATGCTTTTGTGGAGATATGATACACAAAATAACGAAGAAATTTGTCAAATGAACAGACGGAGGAGAAAAAGAATAACGATATAAATGGAAATTTAACAAGGATATTAACAAGAAGAAGAGGAGGAAGAATTGCGTATGTGTGAGGGTCTGCCTGCAGGCCCCTGAAGCTCTGCCATTTTCTAGGTTCGCGTCCTGGTCACGTCTTTCGGATGGTGGCGTTGATTCCATTCAAATAATGTTTTTATTTATTTATTACGTTACTGGTGTAGAGGTATAAATAATATAGTGTTGTATTTTTAATAGTATGCCCATCTACAGTGCCATTAACATTTTTGAGGGACATATTGAATACCCTGTCATGTCAACTTGAAGCACAGTCAAATGTCCAAAACGCGGGTTAAATATATGATGTATACTTTTAATCTCAATAATGGCCCAATAAAATAAATTTTACTCTCATTATTCACACATTTGTATGCCTTTAGTGTCTGCTGTGATTTCAAGAAAGTTTACAGTGATCTGACTGCAAAATAAGATGATATTCAATCAACGCAGTTAATATATTTATCAATTTTTGTCATTCCAATACTCTCCACTACTATATTAGTATCATTACTATCATTATTGATACCAATATTATTATATTTGGTGTTCCTTTACCATTATAATCATCATAATCATTGTTACGAATATTATCATTATCATTATAATGTATTCGAAAGCCTATTATTAGCGGTTGCAGTAACTATTTATCCGGGCCATTTGTACGCATAATAGGACTACTTGAACATTTCCGTTATTAACGGAGATCTTTAATAAGAAACAGTAAATTAATGTCAATTTGTTCCTAGGTAATCAAAATAAGTTTGGAATACAGTAATGTATCAATTTTTATTTTTAATATTCTGTTCGTCTTAAACTTATTACCTATTTTCTTGTGTCTTTGCAGTTGAGGAAAGTGATTGTCCTCCCGGCTTGTGGTGTGGTTCGGCGTAAAAATAGCAGAGGTAAAAATTGCAGAACGTAAAAATGGCGGGAGTAAAAATGGCAGAAGGTAAAACTGGCAGGGGTAAAACTTGCTGAAGGTAAAACTGGCAGGGGTAAAAATTGCAGGAGGTAAAAATGGCAGGGTAAAAATTGCAGAAAGTAAAAATGGCATAGATAATAACATTTAAACCTGGCACCTGTGGTGTGTCAGCTAGTACTCACGAAATAACAATTTGATGTGATTTTGTGTTTCAGGGGGATTTTCCATGTATTTCTAATGATTGCACTGTAAACAATATTGGGTAAAAATTTTACCACCACGAGGGTAATTATATGTCCAACCAGTTTTGGGCAGTATTTTACCCAATGCGGGAAGCATATTGCGCAGTAAGGTTAAAAAAGGTTATTACTTTAGAATGGGCAGAATTTTCATCTTTCTGGATAAATAAAAATACCCCCAAAGAAATACCCAATGTTGATTTGACACATAATTACCCTCAGGGAGCACTTTTACCCAATATTTTTAGAGTGTGCTCTTCCTTTCTTTATAAAAGGGCAAATTCACCCCCCCCCCCTAAAAAAAAGGTTTATTTTAAAAAAGAAAAAATCCAACAACGTTACGCTGGAAGCTTTATAAAAAAAATCGGATGTAAAGTATGAAAGTTATGTTATTTTTAAGTTTCGCTTATTTTCACAAAACGGTTATATGTATACCTTGGTTAATAGTCAAATCAGGGCTCGGACTGACGATTTCTGGAAATGCAGGGACTGACGATTTCTGGAAATCGCCGCGTACGATCGATATTTGTATCAAATGATCTAATGATTATCAAATTTTATTCTTTTTATGCACAGGAAATGCTGGAGGACCGAATGAGAACTGGAAATGGGATTAGGATTAACATAAATGTCTACAAACGTAATCGATAATCCTGAATACATTCATATTCCATCATCAAAATCTGTATAGTACTGCATTAAGCAATGTCATTATTTTGAATCAATGTTGTTTATCACAAAAATGTTCATCATGTTCACTATGACCATGATGACCAAGAAATACAATTACGACACCCCATTAGCTTACTTACTAACTCAAAGGTCAAGTACACCCCAGAAAAATGTTTATTTTAATCAATAGAGAAAAAATCAAACAAGCCCAAAGCTGAAAATGTTATCAAAATCGGATCTAAATTAAGAAAGTTACGACAATTTTAAGTTTGCTTATTTTTCACAGAACAGTTATATGCACAACTCAGTGACATACAAATGAGAGAGTCAATGATTCCCCTCTCTCACTGTTTCTTTTGTTTTTATTGTTTGAATTATACAGTGTTTCATTTTCTAACAGATTTTGATTTTTGTTCAGGGAGGAATAAAGCCTTCTTTTACAGGACAACTGGGAGAAAATTATAAAATTTCATATAATAAACTAAAGAACAAATTGGGAGTGAGTGATGTCATCATTTGCACATCGACCAGGGGAGCGTTTCATGAAAGGACTTGTCAGACGTTTTATCCGACAAGTCCCATTTTATCCGACAGTTACCATAGTAACAGTACCTCTCAGCCAATCAACATGAGAGAAAGATGTCAGATCTGACAACTTGTCGGATGAAAATGTTGATGAAACACTCCCCTGGTTGTGAATACAACTGTTTTGTGAAATTAAGCACAAATTTAAAATATCATCACTTTCTTGGATTTTTCTCTTTTTATGCAATGTAACTTTTTGTGGGGGCGGTCTTGTCCTTTAATAAACTCTATAAATTTAGCATTATCTCAATCATAACTATCATTATTATTGTTCCAGACCTACAAATTGTCGGGTTACAACATTAATTCTCTTAAATGCACAGACACCAGAATATATTTAGCAAAAGTGACATGAAACCATGTGTTATCCATTAAAATAATTTAGAAAGATAAGAAATAATGTATATCTTGTTATTTCAAATTGTCATATTTTCGACGTGTATATAATCATGTTTTCCAAATAAAGTGTGCTAACGTACACAGTGTTCTCAAGTATCACCCTGGTATGTGCTGACTCAACAGCATGCTGATATGTTAACCCTTATAAAGACCTACATCAGTGTAAAGTATACGGCATATTGCAGAAACTAACAACTTTATACCCAAATAGGAATAAATTAAATATGTGTGTGTGCGTGGGTGTGTGTCGATAGGTGTGTGAGCGATTTTGTAATGATTTACTTCTTAGAATATTTTCTTGCACCTATCTCTATGCATTTTACCCATCAAACGGGGACGTGCTGCCCTCGGATTTCGTACCCGGTCCGGAAAACCATGCATGATTATAAATCTCATCTCCAATGGTCAGATAACAATGTTGTGAGGATTTGCATGGGTGTGTGTGTGAATGAGCGAGTTTGTAATGATCTACTTCCTGGGGAAACTTTTCTTTTCTCGAGGGCCTCCCTGGTTGATGTTTGAAATTCACGAATATTTCCCATTTCATTTCAAACCGTCTCATAAAGTTCAAATGATTTGCAAAAAGTTTCCGCTCTGCCAATTAAATTCAAGTTCTGTGTGTAGTGGTAAGAAGCAAAGGCGGAAATCTCAGCCTGGAGGGACGCCCCCCCCCACCCAAAATATTAGGTGGGACACTATATTGTTTATTCTTTGTGTGAACAACGCTGTACCCCTCCAATGCTTTGTCTCCTCCGGGTCACGGTCCGCCACTGGGGGGACACAATATCAAATGACCTCCCTACTATTTTTGGTCTCTTATGATGGAAAGAAATGCATCATTCAAAATCGACTTTTGGACGAGATGACCTTACTTTTGGGTGATACCCTTTTTTTTCTTTTTTTTTTTGCTTCTCAAATTTTCCAGCCCCTGGTCCCCCCATCTTTTGGGAGAGATTTCCGCCCATGGTAAGATACAATCCCCAGTTAGAGACACTAAGTCCGCCAATGATTCAGTTGTGTGGAATAAATTCACTCTTTTATGTAACGCACGTCCAAAGTTGGACATTCTAAGCACTTATCTAAACATCAACAGGATCGTTACCTTCGTAATCAAATGAAAATTTTTGATATTCTGACCTAAAATTGAAATTTCTAAGCACATTTGATAATCATGAACAGGTTGGATATCTACATACATATACATATATAATATATATGTGACTCATGAGATAGAGACATATCTCACCGACAAATTAATGCGAGCGCGAAAACAGGAAAAAGGTACCTGTTTAGGACTGTTTGTAGTAACTCATGAGGAGGATAGATACATGTATCTCACTACACAGATAATGCGAGTGCAGAGAGCGAGCTGAAATTTCTTTATATTCTGACCTGAAAGCTTAATATTCTAAGCATTTTTGGTACCAATGATTAAGACGGTTATCTAAAAGAACAATAGATGCGAGCGTTAAGCGAGAGCTGAAAATTTTGATATTTCGATCTGAAAAAAAGACAGTTTAATGGACGTTTTTGATAAAGAACAAGATATATATACATGTACGCCTCTGTTTGCCACCCCCCCCCCCCATGTGAAACATGAATTTGGCGTGTCCCCGGTCAAACATCAATTTAGCACCCCAAATTTGGGATATGAATTTGGCGCCCCCTTCTCTAGGTTGAACATGAATTTGGCGCACCCGAGATTGAAGACCGATTCGGCGCCCCCTATGTCGAACATCAGTTTGGCGCCCCCGCCCCTATGTTGAACATCAATTCGCCGCCCCTAGGTAAATTGTCAAACTTTAATGAGGCGCCCGTAGGTATAGAACATCAGTTCGGCGCCCCTAAGTAAAACATAAATTCGGCGTCCCCTCCCCCTAGGTCGATCATTAATTAGACGCCCCTTCCTTTTTTTTCTATTCTCTTTCTTCCCCCGCCCCCTTTTCATATCTTTCTCTTCTTTTTCCCCTCCTTTTTTCTCCCCCTTTTCTTTCCGTCTCTTTTCTTCCGCTTTTTGGCACCCCCTTTTCGCCTATCTGGGCCTCCCCCCCCCGAATACGGGCATGGTAACCCTGGCTTTAATGGTGTAGAGGAACGTTGGAGACAGGGCCCTGTTCTCTAATTACGATTTCAATTTATTTTGAAGCCTGATGTTTATTAATTATCCAGATTTAAAAAAAAAATATTGGAGAATCTGCACCATCATCGGAATGGGAGGCATTTCCACCAGTAAGAGATATTACATGAAATATGTATTTTGAATTTAATATATTTTCATTAATCATTAAGAATGCAAATTTGCTTTTATTCATTATTATTATTACTAGTATAATTAATGTTAATGGATTTATCATATCCAATGAAGTCTTTGACTGATATCTAATATTGTATATTTTAAAACACTAAAATTTTCTGTATTTTTCTTGTAGTTCTATTAGTTATTTTTAATTATTTTGGGGGGAATGGAGACTGGATATCTTGCTTATACAACCTTGCAATTAACGCTATGTTTGCATTGAATGGAATTTTATAAAGTGTAAGTACAAATCATAATGTCAAAATTATCTTTGATAAAAGAAAATGGTCGAGCTTTCCCGCTTTTCATGAAAACGATGTTTGTATGTGGATATAAATAATATTGGCTAAAATATATCAGCATTTGTGTTGCAGAAAATCAGCCTTGCATTCGAATTGGTGTTTATACTCTACATATTCACAAAGCTATGACCGTCCGCTATAGGCTTATGTGTGTCATCATCTTTATTTTAATCTGTATATACATATATATCATATATTACCCACCTATTATGTGAAGAATTTCAAAGTTGTAATATTTTTAAAACACTGATGGGACATCTTTGTTAGCAGAGCAAAGTGGATTTAGGGTGATTTCAGTGAATTTTTCCTGAGCTACAATCGCAGACATAATTTGCGATTCAATATGCAATAGGAAAGATAGTCCCTGCTGGCTATTGTTCAAACATTTTTTTCACAATAAATCTACAATAATCTCCCTTGATTCAAGCCTACCCATAATGCAATTTAACCCAGGAAGTAAAGGTCAAGCTTGGGAGTGTATGTAATGCATTTATGAATGGGAGGAAGGAGCCATCATAGTATCGCCTTCCAAAACCATACTTTTTTTTCAGCAATTCTTCTCTGATGATGTTTTGAAAGATGCTTATTTGTACTTAAATAATGAAAGAGTGCTTGAACGCACCTTGGTTAAATTATACTTCCTTGAAAACTGTGTTTCTAGGGTTGAAAAACCTGTTGCTTGAGCACACTCCTGATCATGCCTGCAGTTATAAGTTGAGAAGTTTTTTTTCCTCAAATATTTCATGAATGAGTCAAGTCAATGATCTATGCTCAGACATGTATGTTCTTCAATATACCAGTAATTTTTATAGGTAAGGTGACACGACATATGCTCCAGCGACATTTGCTCCTATGTGAGCTTAACGTGAAAATATGAATTACTAGCATAGAAAAAAAATTATCATTTAGCGATCATATATACCGTTATTACACCTAGCAATTAGCATTAAACAAATGGCAAATTAAGTCACAACTTTTTATTTAAAAAAAATGCGATTACAAGTATAAAGTTCGAAAAAGGAAAAGTCTCTCCGGGATGCACCATTAGATATTCAGGGGGTGGGGGCTGGAAGTTTTTTTTCTTTCAAAAAAAAAGTTGACTTGCTATATGAGCAAAAAAAAACTTGACTCACAATCATTGGCAGAGTAAAAAAAAAAATTGGTCCACTGACAAATCATCTGAAAGGTGATAAAAACTTGTCTCAATGGATTAAAGAAAAAAAATTGCTCAAAGAAGAAAGGGAAAAAATGCATCAACCCAAACTTCCAGCCCCCCCCCCCCCCTGGGTATCTAATGGTGAGTCCCTTAGCATCTGAGTCTCCAAGTGCCACATGGGACCATACGGAATGTGGTTGAAATGGTCTGGAGCAGTGAGATCAATCCAATTATTCGTTTTTCTTAAATATATTTGATATATCTTTTAAAAGTTATGACATTCATAGCTTTTATTCAAAAACAAATTTTCTTAGGATATGAGAAAGGAAAGAAAGTGCAATCACGTTATTATCATGCAGGTATTATTTCATTCCACCACAATAAATTAAATTTTGTGATTTAAAATAACTGCACGAATAACAGCGCTGAAACTACAAATAGAGGATTGTCTATATAGAACTATATATTCGGACGTCAAAGACGACAGAGACGACAACGGTATTCGCTTTCAACAAGTTTATCTGACCCTGTACGATCCTGCAACTTTTGTTCAAGTCTTGAAACAAGATGAAGTCCACACGATTCGCCATTCCTCTCTTCATGGTACTCATCTTCATTGTTTACCAAGCTTCTTCATCTCATGGTAAGTATTTTCTTTAAAAAAATAAAACGTTTCATTACGGTAAAGGAGAATTAAACCCTGGTAACAAGTAAGCTTGATTTAAGACAAAACAAAAATAAAAGAAACAAATCAATGAAAGTTTGGGAAAGTAAGTACCAAATAATAAGAAAGTTATGAGCATTTGCATACCCCCACATAGTGGAATAGCCTTCCTGAAGATATAAACTAACGTCTCTTTTGAGTCTTAAATATATCCTCAAATCTTTTAATTCAATTAATGCGCCTCGGGCACTCTTCATAGCGGAATTTGAGCTTTAAAGTCACATTTTGATTATACTTATTATCCATTAATGGTTAGTTTGACATTTTTATTTAAAACAAAATCTAGATTTTTAAGTAGAATGGAGTTTACTGTTTATAGCCATTTCCATTCTGCTTTTTAAAAGTGGATTGAAATTCAAAAGTTTTCAATAAAAATTTGAGTCTTTTCCGTTCATTTCGTGTAATTTCATTATTCAATATTTCATTCTGTAAAGATCTGAAAAAACAGGGGATTCTCCCCAAAGTCGCAGTTGTTTTCCTAAACGTAAAAAAAGTCGAATAACTGCTTAAACTATTCACCAATCAACCGAAATGATAGGGTATTGTTTTCAAATCTGAAAATGTATATTATACAAATATATCAGGCTTTGAGAAAGTATATTCGGAATAGTTTATCCGAGGTTTGACTGGTAATCACTATTTTCTGAGAGAGGCGAAGCCCCGAGGAAAAATAGTAATTGCCAGTCCAACTGAACCTTATTTCGTTTTTGGACTAACAACCTTCGAAATCACGAACCTTTGGAATAATGAACCTTAGGAATATTCGAAGCTTCGGCATAACGAAGCGTCGAATTTCGAATGCATGCGGAATTTTCGACCCCGTGTTATTACGACTCTGCAGTTTGACGCCTTATAGTATACGGTATACCATGGACCCATGGTTATACCAAACGATCGGGAGTTATTAACGGAATTTACATTGTTCTAGAATGGGAGGACTTTTTACTATACTGTTTACTATATTACTATATCTTTACTATGATGTTCTTGGTACTAGGTTGCTGGGCGTATGAGTGTTTAGAAACCATATTAATCTTATACTTATGTTATTTTTTTCATCAATGTAGCTGAGGACGGGAACGTGAAACTTGAAGAGTCTGGTGAGTATTATATTGTTTTAGTGCTAATAGATGCCGATTTGTGTCTACTATTTTATTTCATTTCAATTCTGCTATCTAAAAGTGGATTGAAATTCGTAAGCTTTGATTTAAATTTGAGTCTTTTCCGTTCATTTCGTGTCATTTCATTATTCACTATTTCATTCTATAAAGATCTGAAAAACAGGGGTTTCTCCCCCGAAGTCGCGATTGTTTCCCTAAAATGTAAAACAAAGTCGAATAAGTGCTTAAACTATTCACCAATCAACCGCATTGATAGGGTATTGTTTTCAAATCTGAAAATGTATATCATAATCTATTCTGAAGAATCGTCTAAATGACTGGGCGTGGGTGGGATAAATAACGAGAAGTTGGAAATGGCTGGTAATCGTGCAGTTGTGAAGTTATTTAAAGGACAAGTCCACCCCAACAAAAAAAGTTTTTTGAATAAAAAGAGAAAATCCAACAAGCATAGCACTGAAAATTTCATCAAAATCGGATGTAAAATAAGAAAGTTATGGCATTTTAAAATTTCACTTAATTTCACAAAACAGTTATATGCCCATCCTGGTTGGTATGCTAATGAGACTAATGACGTCACCCACTCACTATTTCTTTTGTGTTTCATTACAGAAAATATGAAATATCATTTTCCCCATTGTCAAGTGAAACAATGATTAATTCCTTCCTGAACATGTGGAATTAACATTGTTTAAATTATGGTTCAATCAAGTTGGTCCTCATTGTCAAATCTGTAAAAATGAATATTGTATAATTCAAACAATAAAAAAAAAAGATATAGTGAGTGCTGGATATAATTAACTGTCTCATTTGCATGTCTTTGAGTCGTGCATTTCACTCTTTTGTGAATAATAAGCAAAACTTTGAAATGCCGTAACTTTCTTATTTCATATCCGATTTTGATGAAATTTTCAGCGTTATACTAGTTTGATTTTTCTCTATTTATTCAAATACACATTGTTCTGGGGTGAACTTGACCTTTAATGGACGATCATAGGGTGGAACTCGATAACATGATGAGGAGACATATTCGTATTCAGTCTCTTTTCACACGAATCAAATGTCATAGGCCTACTTCGGTTTTATTCAATATGTTTGATTTTTGTTCGACATGTAGGTTTCGTACATACTGCTAAAGAAGTGGCTGAGGACGGAGCATCTGGTAAGATTTTATCTTACTTTTTTACGTCACATCATTAACGCTTTTGTGGAGATATGATGCACAAAATAACGAAGAAATTTGTCAAATGAACAGACGGAGGAGAACAAGAATAACGATATAAATGGAAATTTAACAAGGATATTAACAAGAAGAAGAGGAGGAAGAATTGCGTATGTGTGAGGGTCTGCCTGCAGGCCCCTGAAGCTCTGCCATTTTCTAGGTTCGCGTCCTGGTCACGTCTTTCGGATGGTGGCGTTGATTCCATTCAAATAATGTTTTTATTTATTTATTACGTTACTGGTGTAGAGGTATAAATAATATAGTGTTGTATTTTTAATAGTATGCCCATCTACAGTGCCATTAACATTTTTGAGGGACATATTGAATACCCTGTCATGTCAACTTGAAGCACAGTCAAATGTCCAAAACGCGGGTTAAATATTGATGTATACTTTTAATCTCAATAATGGCCCAATAAAACAAATTTTACTCTCATTATTCAGACATTTGTATGCCTTTAGTGTTTGCTGTGATACATCCTCGTGTTGGTGTTATGAAGATGTTGTCATTTCAAGACAGTTTACAGTGATCTGACTGCAAAATAAGATGATATTCAATCAACGCAGTTAATATATTTATCAATTTTTGTCATTCCAATACTCTCCACTACTATATTAGTATCATTACTATCATTATTGATACCAATATTATTATATTTGGTGTTCCTTTACCATAATAATAATCATCATCATTGTTATTATTAGTATCATTATTATTATGATCATTATTAATATCATCATCACCATCGTCATCATAATCATTGTTACGATCATTATCATTATAATGTATTCGAAAGCCTATTATTAGCGGTTGCAGTAACTATTTATCCGGGCCATTTGTACGCATAATAGGACTACTTGAACATTTCCGTTATTAACGGAGATCTTTAATAAGAAACAGTAAATTAATGTCAATTTGTTCCTAGGTAATCAAAATAAGTTTGGAATACAGTAATGTATCAATTTTTATTTTTAATATTCTGTTCGTCTTAAACTTATTACCTATTTTCTTGTGTCTTTGCAGTTGAGGAAAGTGATTGTCCTCCCGGCTTGTGGTGTGGTTCGGCGTAAAAATAGCAGAGGTAAAAATTGCAGAACGTAAAAATGGCGGGAGTAAAAATGGCAGAAGGTAAAACTGGCAGGGGTAAAACTTGCTGAAGGTAAAACTGGCAGGGGTAAAAATTGCAGGGGTAAAAATTACAAAGGTAAAAATGGCAGGGTAAAAATTGCAGAAAGTAAAAATGGCATAGATAATAACATTTAAACCTGGCACCTGTGGTGTGTCAGCTAGTACTCACGAAATAACAATTTGATGTGATTTTGTGTTTCAGGGGGATTTTCCATGTATTTCTAATGATCGCACTGTAAACAATATTGGGTAAAAATTTTACCACCACGAGGGTAATTATGTGTCCAACCAATTTTGGGCAGTATTTTACCCAATGCGGGAAGCATATTGCGCAGTAAGGTTAAAAAATAAGCAGTTATTACTTAAGAATGGGCAAAATTTTCATCTTTCTGGATAAATAAAAATGCCCCAAAGAAATACCCAATGTTGATTTGACACATAATTACCCTCAGGGAGCACTTTTACCCAATATTTTAGAGTGTGCTCTTCCTTTCTTCATAAAAGGGCAAATTCACCCCCCCAAAAAAAAAAAAAAAAAAAGTTTATTTTAAAAAAGAAAAAATCCGAGAGCGTTACGCTGGAAGCTTTATAAAAAAAATTGGATGTAAAGTATGAAAGTTATGTCATTTTTAGGTTTCGCTTATTTTCACAAAACAGTTATATGTATATCTTGGTTAATAGTCAAATCAGGGCCCGGACTGACGATTTCTGGAAATGCAGGGGACTGACGATTTCTGGAAATCGCGCGTACGATCGATATTTGTATCAAATGATCTAATTATTATCAAATTTTATTCTTTTTTTTTGCACAGGAAATGCTGGAGGACCGAATGAGAACTGGAAATGGGATTAGGATTAACATATGTCATAATGTCTACAAACGTAATCGATAATCCTGAATACATTCATATTCCATCATCAAAATCTGTAGTACTGCACTATTAAGCAATGTCATTATTTTGAATCAGTGTTGTTAATCACAAAAAATGTTCATCATGTTCACTATGACCAAGAAATACGATTACGACATCACCTTAGCTTATTTACTAACTCAAAGGTCAAGTACACCCAGAAAAATGTTATTTTAATCAATAGAGACAAGGGTCAAACATGCCCAACGCTGAAAATTTTATCAAAATCGGATCTAAATTAAGAAAGTTACGACAATTTTAAGTTTTGCTTATTTTTCACAGAACAGTTATATGTACAACTCAGTGACATACAAATGAGAGAGTCAATGATTATTTCTTTTGTTTTTATTGAATTATACAGTGTTTCATTTCTTACAGATTTTGATTTTCATTTAGGGAGGAATAAAACTTTTATCAGCCTTTTCATTTGCACATCGACCAGGATGTTAATACAACTATTTTGTGAAATTAAGCAAAAATTAAAAATGTCATCACTTTCTTGGATTTTTCTCTTTTTATGCAATTCAACTTTCTGTAGGGGTTGACTTGTCCTTTAATAAACTCTCTATAAATTTAGCATTATCTCAATCATGACTATCATTATTATTGTTCCAGACCTACAAATTGGCGGGTTACAACATCAATTTTCTTAAATGCACAGACACCAGAATATATTTAGCAAAAGTGACATCAAATCATGTGTTATCAATTAAAATAATATAGAAAGATGAAAATTGGTGTATATCTTGTTATTTCAAATTGTCATATTTTCGACGTGTACATAATTATGTTGTCCAAATAACACTATGAAGTGCCAGGTGCTAACGTACAGTGTCCACAAGTAAAACCCTCTTATGTGCTGACTCACACAGCGTGCTGATAAATTATGTTACCCCTTATAAAGGCCGACGTCAATGTGAAGTTTAAGGCATATTGCAGCAAACTAATTACTTCATACCCAAATAGGAATACTTTGAAAATGTGTGTGTGTGTGAATAGACGTGTGTGGATAAATGTGTGAGCGAGTTTGTAATGATCTACTTCTTGGGAAATTTTCTTAAATTTTACCCATCAAACAGGGACGTGTTACCCTCTTATTTCGTACCCGGTCCGGAAAACCATGCATGGTTATAAATCTCATCTCCGATGGTCAGATTACAATGGTGTGAGGATGAGTGCGTGTGTGAGAGTGAGGTTGTGTGGGTGTGTGTGTTGGTGTGGACGTGTGAGAGAGTTTGTAATGATCTACTTCCTGGGGAAACTTTCCTATTCTCGAGGGCCTCCCTGGATGATGTTTGAAATTTACGAAAATTTCCCATTTCACTTCAAACCGTTTCATATATTTCAAATGATTTGTAAAAAAAAATGTTGCCGCTCTGCCAGTTAAATTCAAAGTCTGTGTGCAGTGGTAGGAAGTATCCCCAGTTAGCGAAACTATAAGTCCGCAAATGATTCAGTTGTGTGGAATAAATTCACTTATTCAATGAATGTAACGTACGTCCGAAAGTTGGACATTCTAGGCAATTATCTAAACATCAACAGGATCGTTACCTTCATAATCAAATGATGCAAGCGCGAAGAGCGAGCTAAAAATGTTTGATATTCTAAACTAAAATTAGACTTTCTAAGCATATTTGGTAATCATGAACAGGATGGACATCTAGCTAAGCCTTTAACGCGAGTAAACATGTGTTTGCCGCCCCCCCCCCATGTGAAACATGAATTTGGCGTGTCCCCTGGTCAAACATAAAAATTGGCGCCCCAAAGGAAGGATATAAATTTGGCGCCCCCTTCTCTAAGTTGAACATGAATTTGGCGCCCCAGAACAAACATCGAATTGCTGCCCCCAAAGGTCGATTATGAATTTGGCGCTCCCTCCCTTGGTTGAACATATTGGCGACCCAGGACAACATCAAATTGGCGCCCCTATGTCGAACATCGATTCGGTGCCTCAATCTCGAACATCAGTTCGGCACCCCCTAGGTCGAACATCAATTCGGCGCCCCCTATATCGAACTTCAATTCGGCGCCCCCTATGTCGAACATCAGTTTGGCTCCCCTAAGCAAAACATCGATTCAGCTCCCCCTATGTTAAAGAACAATCCGGCACCCCCCTATGTTGAACATCAATTCGCCGCCCCTAGGTAAATTTGGCGCACCCCTTATCGAACTTCAATACGGTGCCCGTAGGTATAGAACATCAGTTCTGCGCCCCTAAGTAAAACATCAATTTGGCGTCCTCTCCCCCTAGGTCGATCATCAGTTAGGAGCACCTCTTCCTTCTTTTTTCTCTTTCTTTCTTCCCCTGCCCCCTTATCTTTCTCTTTTTTTGTTTTCCTCCCATTTTCTCCTTTCCTTTCCGTCTCTTTTCTTCCCCTTTTTCGCCTACCCGAGCCCCCCCCCCCCCCGAATACGGGGATGGTGACCCTGGCTTTAATGATAGAGGAACGTTGGAGAACATGGCGATCAAAAAAATCGGATGGCAATATGCAGGGACAACGTCTGTGCCGAATTCGGGGACTAAATTTGTCTTCCCTGCCTACAATCGAGAATGCAAAGCGAGCCTACCTTCAAGCCTGGTTCAGGATCACGGCTCTTGAGCACAGTTCAAAATTCCAAGACCCAACATATTATTATGATACACAGAAAATGAAGCCCCCCCCCCTCATTCATACCAATTACAGTCCAAGCAAAATTACAGCTAGCTCCACCAAATATTTTACTTCAAAATACACTGCAGAAGTTCAAGTGACATGCCTTGCATAATAATACCACGTGGGTTGCACAGTATTTGATTCATGTAGTGGACTCATGACATGTTAAAATGCCTAAATCATGGTGACGAGAGACGTTTTCAGTAGTCTAGTAAAATGACATTAATTAGGTGAATGGATGGGCTCTGAACTATGTCATATACAGTTATGCTTCTTGCTCTTTGCCAAAGCAGATACAAAGTTGTATACTATCTCGGCTTGCATGGCCTATAGCTGTTAAAACATGTTGCATCTGACGTCAAAAGTAACTTATCGAAGCAAATAATTATCTTCATGTTCTTCAAATGAGGGCAATTTGATTGGTTTCTTTCATCAACTGTAAAGGCAGAACAGAGGTTATACTGAACTTTGTAGGTGCTCTGATAAACAAAAATAATCACGCATGTGAAACCATTTTTACAGCATTTTTTTTATAGGCCTACCTCATCCTAGCACCCCCACACAAGACCCCCCCCTCACACACAACTGGCAATGTACGTCCGACCCCCTATTTGTGGGACCTTCATGAAATTTTCTGTCTCTGATTTCTTGTTCTTTTGACAGTCTGTAATGTTATCAAAGGACCATGACTTGGTCGGCTTATGAAGTGAAGTATAAAACTTAAGAAAAATGGGGGTCGGACGTACAGAAGGGTTGATCATTTTTTATGGAATTGTCCATTTGTAAAGAGTATCAGCCTTACATAAACATAATGTGTAAAAATAAAAATAACTACAATAGAAAACATCACAAGCCATAAAGGGGATTAGTATTATATCTAGTAATAACCATTCTACATGTGGCAAAGTCACAACTTTTTATCTAAAAAAGTTGTGATTGATATTACAAAGTTCGAAAAGGAAATTTCTAGTCTCTTAGCAGCTGAGCCTTCATGTGCCGCATGGAACCATACGGAATGCGGTTGAAATGTTTCGGAGCAGCGAGATCAATCCAATTACTAGTATTCGTTTTTCTTAAATATATTTGAAATATGTTTTGAAAATAATGATGACATTCATAGTTTTTATTAAAAAAACAAAATCAATCAACCAGCGTTGCCAGCAACTTTCAATCTCGTCACTGAAGCCGAAAAAAAAAATCTTTCTCAAGATATTAGAAAGGAAAGAAAGTACAATCACATCATTATTATGAAGATATCATTTCATTCTTCGAAAAATCGAAAATGACTCTACGAAGAACAACATACTCGTTGAAGCTACATATAGAGGATTGTCTAGAGATACATATTCAGACGTCAAAGACGACAACGGTATTCGCTTTCAACAAGTTGATCTGACCTTATACTCGCACGATCCTGTAACTTTCGCCTCAAGTCTTGAATCAAGATGAAGTCCACACGATTCGCCATTCCTCTCTTCATGGTACTCATTTTCATTGTTTACCAAGCTTCTTCATCTCATGGTAAGTATATAATCATAATTTCTTTTTTCTTAAAAAAAAAACCCAACACGTTTCATTACGGTAAAGGAGAATGAAACCTTGGCAACAAGTAAGCTTGATATAAGACAAAAATAAAAAACAAATCAAAGACAGTTTTTGGAAAAAATTACCGAATAATAAGAAAGTTAAGAGCATTTCAAAGTTGAGATCACTAATGATATGGACATCCTCTTATTGGCAATGCGACCAAAATGTGTAATTTTAAGCTTGTACAACTCCCCAATTATTTTTTACATATTTTACTTAAATTGTCATTTTGTCAAGTCTATCCAGAGATCAGGGTCATGTCTCACAAACAGTTACGTTGATGTAATCAATTTTAAGTACATGGAAATCAAATCCTTGATAACTCAAAAAACTAAGAGTTTGGGGAAGTTCCTTTGCTCATGCGTTCCCCGCATAGTGGAATAATCTTCCCGAAGACATAAACTAATGCTTCTCTTTTGAATCTCCAACATCCAAAATCTATTTTTTTTATTCAATTTTAGCTCTTGATGCTCCCCGGGCACTCTTCAGAGTGGAATTTGAGATTTTAAAGTCACATTTCGACTATACTTATGATTTATTTATAGTAACATGTTGTTTGACATTGTTATTTCAAACAATATCTATATGAGTAGAATCAGATTTCTAAGCAGAATGAAGTTTACTATTTTTATTCATTCTGCTTTTTAAAAAGAGGATTGAAATTCAAAAGTTTTGAATATTTATATTTTGAATATGTATTTGAGTCTTTTCCGTTCATTTGGTGTCATTTCATTAGACAATATTTCATTCTGTAAAGTTCTGAAAAAAATTGTCTCCCTAAATGTAAAAAAAGTCGAATAACTGCTTGAACTATTCGCTAATCAACCAAATTGATAGGGTATTGTTTTAAAATCTTTTTCTAATCTGAACAATCGTTTGAATGACCCGGCGTGGGTAGGAGTCAAGAAGATTCAAGAAGTTTATTTTCATTTCCATGACAAATATAACTCAAATACATATACAAATCAAAGTATGAGTACACGATCAATTTTACCTCAACATATTTATATAACAAAAGCTTGCATGAAATAGTATTAAGCGTGCATGGAAATGAGGAGATCCACTAAAAAGCATTGCTTGTAGAGCGTGGATCCCCTATCATAGCGAGTTGAAGAAATAATTTGTATGCAATTGCTTAATAAAAAAAAAGGGAAGGTTGAAATTTGTCCGGTATAAATCATGTAGTTGAGAAGTAACACATGGAAGTTAATAACATGATGAATACAGGCATATTCTTATCAAGTCTCTTTTATTGGAATTTTAAGTGTTATAGGCCTACTTCGGTTTCATTCAATGTGTTTGATTTTTGTTCGTCGTGTAGGTTTCGTATATACTGTTCCTAAAGATGTGGATGAGGAAATAGCATCTGGTAAGTTTTAATCCTACTATCTAATATTTTTTTTCATGTCACATCAATTGGTGCTCTTGTGGAGATATGATAGAGGACAGGGATACTCAAATTGTGGCGCGCGCGCCACTTGTGGCGCACCGAGCCTACCGGAGTGGCGCGTGGGAGCCGGTATAGAAAAAAAAACCCAGAAAATAAAAGGTTGATCTACTATTAATCTGAAATTGAGGTTTGATCATTATATTAGAAAGGGAAAATAAAAAACTCAGCTCTTTGTGAAATTTAAATGCTATTTGATTTCCTCTGATTTTTTGTAATCTAGCATTCAATAACCTCAATTATGGAGGATCTATTTAATGTATTCATTTACGATTGGTACAAATACTAAGTACCATTGGTACAAAGACTAAGTACACAATATGTGAACATAGATTTGCTTTTTTAATAACAAATAATAATCAAAATTACGTTTTATTTACTGAGGGTAGCCATTTCGGTTAGGGAACTGCCGCGGGCCATTTCCATGTACTACCCTTCTCCAATCTAAATGCTGAGCGCCAAGCAGAAGGTTCCATTCTTATATATTTTTTTGTATGACTCTTTTGGGGTTCGAACCCATGGCCTCCCGTTCAGGAGGCTGACGCTCTATCACTGATCAATATATACCCGGTTTGCATTTCAAACACGACACTCATCAAGAACAAAATGATACAGAAACATAATAATTAACACTAATTTGAGCAAGTCACTTATCATTTTTTAAATAAATTGTGTAGTATGTTGGTATTTTTATATCTTCTGTTGATTGAGAACCCCTGTCGGCCATTTAAAAGGCTTTCTACTTAAGCCCTTCAGGTGGTCTTGCCCCCCCCCCACCCCCCATACCACAATATTTCACTCTTCGCGTGTTGGATAGTGGAGCAGTCTAGATTCTCAACAAGAAATTTGGCGCTTCAAAAAAAATTAATTGAGAGTGGCTGTGATAGAGGATAGAGACAAAATAATGAAGAAATTTGTCAAATGAACAGACGGAGGATAAAAAGAATAAGAATGATTATATAAATAGACAAATTTAACAAGGATATTAACAAGAAGAAGAGGAAGAATTGCGTATGTGTGAGTGTCTGCCTGCATGTTCCCAGGCCACTGAAGCCCTGCCATTTTCTGGGTTCTAGTCCTGGTCACGTCTTGCGGATGGTGGCGTTGATTCCATTCAAATCGATTGTTCTATTAACCAATTTCGATATTTCATAGTTCAATTCAATTCAATTTATTTTTCACTCTTCAAAATAATACAAATAAGTACAAGATAGATTGATTCAATTCAAATAATAGCATGAACAAAATTCAATATTGAAAAAAAAAACATATACATATTCGAAAGTGATTTAAATATAATTTAACATAAATGTCAAGTTTATTAAAAAAAATCAATATAATCAATATCATTAAATATAATTAAATCAATGCAATTATATATCATAAGAAGAATGGAGGGGTCCACTGAAAAGCAAAGCTTGTAGAACGTGGACCCCTCAAAAATAGATACAAGGAATATAGAAATATACGTAAAGTAATACAGGAAGATAACGAAAAGGGCAAATAATAATAATAATAAATAACACGAAACAACACAACATAGTTACAATGATGATGCAGTTACCATGGCCTCATAACATATATGATCACATTTCAAGAACATGTATAAAGATCAACGTAGACATTAACATATTAAAAGCAAAATATCCAAACAAAATATAAGTAATTGAAACGGATTGTGGGGTCAACTTTAAAGTAGAGCTTGAATGACGTATAGGAAACTTTTAAAAAGAAAGGAACACCTCAAACGTTTTTCCGTGATTTTTTTTTTATTAGATTTTATTTAAAAATGAATATCGATACCTGTATGTCCATATCAATAAATCAAACACAAAGGAATGAAACCTCTTTACTCTTAGCTTTTTCATCTTTTTTTTTTGGGGGGGGGGTGTTGTATGCACTTGTACGGAAGTTTGGAAATAGTAGAGGCATTGTAGTTAACCTCTCCATCTTATGCTGCAACATCTTTATTCTTTTTTTTCATTGCTGTCTTTTTCCAAGTGTAACGCTTTTCTATAATAAACAAGTATTATTCTGTTATTCATCATCATGCTATTATTACGTATGTGTTTGCAAATTTGAAATATAAAATAAAATAAAATAATGATAATAATGACACTCAACCACACACAGACACACACCCGCACACAGTTCATAATGGTTAAACCGTTCGGTTGGAATGCAGACTAATCCACTGTATCCACTGTGACGTAGGTATGCAGCTGCAGGTATCAATCATAAAATTAATAAAACAGAAAAAAAAGAAGGGGTGATAAAAAAAAGACGAAAGGGAGATATTTGGATACAATACAAAGGACAGCAAATTAGTGAATAAAAAAGCGGTCGGTGACTTCTGCGTTTATTCCGTCATTGAAAACGTCACCATAGCGAATGCGATATTAATATGACCCAGTGGATTAGTCTCCGGACTTTTAGACAGAGTGCCTTGGCTTCAAATCCTTGCCATGGCATAGACCCTTGCAGGAATAAAATCAGTCTTCAATGTGCTGCACTCAGCCCAGGTGTGGTAAAGGGGATATCGTCAGGAAGTAAACGCTATGTCATATATGTGAAAGTATATCTATTACAAATACTTGAAAGTCAAACTGTATATCAATTTTGTACTATGCACGACAATAAAACAAAATGAGTTGAATTGAAGAGGGGGGCATTATTTTTTTTACTTGATTTCTGGGTGTCTGACGCTTTCTTACAGACAATCTGTCATGAAAAGTCGGGTAATGAGCGATCACCCATTGGTTTCCAATAACGAACTGGAAAAATCGGCCAGATTCCTTTACATTAAAATGTGCCAAAAGAAGTGAATATTCAGTCAATTTCTTGTTTTTATGGTCGATATTCACTATTGTAAGGTCTGATTTTTAAAAAATCATTAACACTGTCGATATAGTGATTCGAATTTTCGAACCCGTGTTATTAAGACTCTGCAGTTTGACGCCTTATACGGTTTTACCACACGATCAACGAGTAATTAACTGATATTAGATTGTCCTTAAGGGGGGTCTTTGTATCTCTGATATTCTTGGCAGTAGGCATATTCTTGCTGATATGAAGATTGCTCTGCGTGTGAGTGTTGAGACACCATATTAATCTTATGTCAATATTATTTTTCATCTATGTAGCTGAAATGCGCGAGGACGGGGACATGAAACTTGAAGAGTCATGTGAGTATTATTGTTTAGTGCTAATAACATGAATAAGATACCGATTAACATCTCTGCTGGATGGGCAATTATCTATTTATTTATTCGGCACTTCAAACACATTCAAGATTACAAAAGCAATATCAATCATTACATAAAATGACATAAAAAATATACAGGAACGTGCAATATTTGATAGCAGTTTGCCCAGTGCATCAGTGGCCAGGAAAGAGGAGAGTAAACTTAAAGGGGAAGTTCACCCTGAAGAAAAGTTTGTTGTAAAAATAGCAGAAAAAATAATAAAAAATATTGGTGAAGGTTTGAGGAAAATCGGTCAATGATTAAGAAAGTTATTAGAATTCAAAGTTTTGAATTTGTGACGTCATATGCGAGCAGCATTCCTACAAAGCGAATGGTAAGAAATATATGAAATGTCATTTTCTCAGAAAATTAAAAATGGTTTTTACTGTGCCTTTTGTATATCAATAGACAAATCATTTCACACCCGATCATAAATAGAAAACAAAATAAAGTTATCAGGAACCGTACAAAATTTGAAATTCATTGATTTTTTACCATTCGCTATGTAGGAATGCTGCTCGCATATGACGTCACAAATCCAAAACTTTGAATTCTAATAACTTTCTTAATCTTCAACGGATTTTCCTCAAACCTTCACCAATATTTTTTATTATTTTTTCTGCTATTTTTACAACAAACTTTTCTTCAGGGTGAACTTCCCCTTTAATCACTGTGACCTGACCTGACCTGACCTCCGCCCAACCAACCAATACACTGGGAATGCTGGTAAAATAGAGCACGAAGAAAAATACAATGGTAATTGTGGGGATTATGATACATAATAACGGCAAACAATAAATATCACGCCTTTATTAGAAAAAATATATATATATTCAAGACAATCTATGCACAACAAAAAAGTAAGCCCCCCCCTAAACAAACATCCATAATTTCCGAACCACTGGGAGTTTTTAATTTATTTTTACGTGAGCGTGTAGGTAATTTTATAAGCTACCCTCGTAGTGATTATGGACGTATTTTATGCCATGCTTCAGTGAGCACCGCCAGAAGGCAAAATTGTCACCTTTTAAAAGTCACAAGCAAAATATCATGACTTTGAATCCAGATTATTTGAAAGTGGGGAGGTGCCGAGAAATTGGGGGAGGGAGCCACTAACAGTTTCAAATTTTAACATGTTTTAACAAGTGTTAGGGGATACTACCATAAACCCCTATGATGATACGTCACAAGAAGAATGTGCTCACTCAACCATGAACATACGTTATCAAAATTTTGTGTGGAGTGTCTAAATGCTTGACAGTAAAACGTAGGAAGTGTTAACACTATAAATTCACCAACAATTAACCTTTGCCCAACTTTGTCATGTTTGTATTTACACAATCGGAAAAACGACTCTAGTGACTTTCAAAAATTGTCATTTTTAATTCAATCTTTGATTACCCAACCGATCAATCTCATTTCCCCCAGTAGTTGCTTAACGAGTGTAAAAAAATACCTACAAAATATCATATTTCAAAATTATTCTGTTCAAAAGTTACATCATTTTGATTGAGGGGGGCTTACTTTTTTTGTGTGTATAGATAGAAATATGTTATATAAACAAAAAAAATTAGTGGAAATAAAGTTCAGGGTCGGACTTTGTAAAATCCAAAAGAAAATTGGCATGCAATATTTAACAAAGAAAAAAATGCAAATAAGTAAGAAAATAAAGGGAATGTCGGACACAAATGACAGAGGGGAAAAAAGCAAATATAATAATGATTAAAAAAAAGATATAATAAACGAGATCAAATAATGTTCAAATGGCTATGTAAGAAGATACTTTGATTTAAAAAAAAAAGTTTATTATATCCTGTGATTTTAACTTGAATCACATTAAAATGTCCAAAACGCGGGTGCTTATGATATATACATCAAATCTCAATACCCTCTAAAAATAAAGTGCTAATTTAGCACTTAATGTCCTTGTATAGCGACTGCACTTTAAGTGCTGATTTTCTATTTCAAATTTGAATGAATGAATCAGCACTCAAAGCGAAGTCACTACACAAGGACATCAGGTGCTAAATTACCACTTCATTTTAGATTACAGTGTAATGGCCCAATAAAACAAAATTTTACTCTCATAGTTCAGAAATTTGTATGCTCTTAGTATTTGCTGTGATACATCCTCGTGGTGGTATTGTGAAGAAGTTTTAAGACAGTTTACAGTGATCTGACTGCAAATAAGATTATATTAAATCATAACAGTTACCCATAAATATATTTATCAGTTTTGGCAATTCCAATAATCTTCACTATATTAGTATTATTGTGAGAAGAAATACGACACGATATACCAGATATTGCCATTTTCTCAACTTTTAATTTCCGTTCGGGAATTGCTACCCAAATATTTCACATACTTGTGTATCACAGTAATATCAAACATTAATTATTACACCAATGCTTCACAAACATGTGTATCGCAGTAATATCAATAAATTTCAATGCCTGCAGAGGAGGGAGAGAGTAAGGCTAAGAATTCACGACATAGGGGGAACCGGGTCACGAGTCACGTGACCAGCTGGGAGGATGGTGGCTCCACCCAGTGTCCCAGTTTCCTGGGACGGGGATCCCCCTACCAAATATCTGATAATCTTGGCCTTACCCCACCATTGGCTCACAGAGCTCTTGGTCATTCCTTCCCCTGCATGCTTCGAGAAATGATAATGAAATTGCCAAGTACTAAAAAACACCCAAGATGCATGTCGTTTACAGGTTGCAACGTCCTGTTAATAACAACCCCAACCATCCAACCAAACAGGTTACAACATCCTGTATATAACAACCCCAACCATCCAGCCAAACAGGTTACAACATCCTGTTAATAACAACCCCAACCAACCATCCATTTTTTTTTTTTTTTACAAACCATAAAATCAGCCTATGAAGATACATATAAATGAATCTTACTAAGCAACAAGACATGCACACTCATTTAGCCCCCCATGGACAAACTAAAAGTCCAACTTTGCTCTAGAGTATGACCATGAGGTAACAGCTTTGTACCAACCATCTGTTGGCCAATAGTCCTGAAATAAGCCATCTAGCCAATATTTAACAACCCCAACCAGCCAACCAAAAATGTGTACAACCCCAACCAGCCATCCATTTCTACAAAACCAAAATCAGCCTATGATGATACATAAATGAATCTTACTAAGCAACAAGACATGCACACTCATTTAACCACCCCATCGCCAACTAAAAGTCCAACTTTCCTCTAGAGTATAACCATGAGGTAACAACTTAGTACAACTCATCTGTTGGCCAATAGTTCTGTTAATAACAGCCCCAACCATCCAGCCAAAATTTAACCCCAACCAGCCAACCAAAAATGTGTGCAACCCCAACCAGTCGACAATTATTTACAAAAACATAAAATCAGCCTATGCAGATACATAAATGAATCTACCAAGCAACAGGACATGCCACTCATAAATTAGCCACCCAATGGACAACTGAAAGTCCAACTTTCCTCTGGAGCATGACCAGAGGGTAATAGCTTTGTACCAACCATACAAATAGTCCCGGTTTTAAACCGATTACATGGTTATGTATTATAGTAAGCAATTTTAACATTCCTAGGACATTAAATGCCAATTGTTTCCTTCATGCTACTCGTTTGTGCCTGTCTCGCACGTTATACCGATATGTATATATATATATCTATAATTTTTTTTTTTTTTTTTTTTTTTTCCAACCTACAAGCTAAAAGGAAAATCCACTGATAATCCACTGATTACAAGGATATCCACGGAAATTCACCTCAAGGAACATTAATACAGAGGAATGAGGGGTGGGAGGTGGGAAAATGTCTTTCCCGGACGGAAATTAAAAAGTGAATGGCTCGATTTCATCCCCGCTGATCGCGCATTCCTCGCATTAGCGCGTTTCGGATGTATTAAATTACCGCGCACGCTTAAATGTGATACAATCCTTCCGGGTGCGCGTTTTGACCGCCTTCCCCCAACAGAAGTACAAGTGAACTTGACCTCCTTCTGAAGGGCAGTGAACTGGTTGACAGTCAGTATTTGTTTACATTCTAACCTTGTATTCTCTCCCAATAGAATTTATTCGATAATCGAATAAACATATTGTGAGAAGAAATACGACACGATATACCAGATATTGCCATTTTCTCAACTTTTAATTTCCGTTCGGGAATTGCTACCCAAATATTTCACATACTTGTGTATCACAGTAATATCAAACATTAATTATTACACCAATGCTTCACAAACATGTGTATCGCAGTAATATCAATAAATTTCAATGCCTGCAGAGGAGGGAGAGAGTAAGGCTAAGAATTCACGACATAGGGGGAACCGGGTCACGAGTCACGTGACCAGCTGGGAGGATGGTGGCTCCACCCAGTGTCCCAGTTTCCTGGGACGGGGATCCCCCTACCAAATATCTGATAATCTTGGCCTTACCCCACCATTGGCTCACAGAGCTCTTGGTCATTCCTTCCCCTGCATGCTTCGAGAAATGATAATGAAATTGCCAAGTACTAAAAAACACCCCAAAAACAACACCCAGAAGTATATATTTTTTTTTTTTTTTTTTTTTTTTTGCCACTTATTTGATCCACTCAGTTGCACACATCGAAATATGTTAAAATTAATTACTGACCCAAGCGACACCCGTACCATGCAAAGAAACATTGGATAGGCATTGTTTCTGTATATATTGCTATTGGGCACAAAGAATGCAGGGGGCTATCTGTTCATTAGCTAACCTTCAAATTTATTTTGCCATTATCCATGTTCAATCAGGTGCAAGTGTCCATCCATGCCAATATGACAGATGTGACTGCATGTAAGGTATAACAAAACTAAATTCAAACTGGAACTCCCTAAATCAGTGTGGCGTTAATGCCATTTGCTGACCCTCGAGCACTTCTTGCTATTTATTTAATTATGGAATTTATTTGTCAGTGTTATTCATTTGTTCATTAAAGGTTAAAGTTTTCGTATTGTATTTTCTCTTCGGTATGAGCCGAAGGTACCATTTTGTTAACCGGATAATGAACCAAAATAAGCATGAAAAAACATTATAATAGTATGAAGGGTGCAAAATATTTCATGGGTTGTGTAATTAAACATCTTACTCTTCCTAGCCTGTCCAGTGTCTTTATTTCGCTGTTCCCAGATCAATGAAAGGAGTTGCCCTCACCAATCCTGGTGCTCTTAGAGCTTTCTTATTCATTTTAGTCTTGTCCAGTGAGGGCGAATTGACATGCCCTCTTGAAATCATTAATCAGGATGTCACTTCCTTCATCTGACAGGTGAATTCCATCTCTGTTGAAGTACCAGTGTTCATGACAGTTGAACATGTGATTGATGAATGATGCATTGTGCATGCGCCGAATCCTTCTCTTGGCATACTTGTTCACAGATTTCCTGACATTGTCAATAGCTGCCTGTGAAGTAATATTTCGTCCTTGGGCATAGTAGTAAAGGCGTGGCAAGATGCTCGAGAAACATATGTGGCACCAAGGCAGTAGAGCTCTGGTTGAGTTCAGTGCGTTGTCTACCGCTTGTCTGCATTCTTTGGCACTATAGCGACCCAAATCGTTGGATCCCACATGAATAATAATTGAGGTTGGTATAGGGCTGTATCTCAATCTCTCCTGGAGGTCACTTGGGTAGTTGCGAAGCGTGGTACCTCCACGGCCCCACCAGCACACCTCGTAGCCTTCCAGTCCGAGGTTGTGGTTTCCCGTGGTGACGGCCCTCTCCTTAGCCCTCCTTATAAAGCTGTCGCCAAACAGCCAGATTCTTCGAGCACCTGCAAGGGGAAACCAGAAATCTTTCCGAGTATATATTCTTAAATAGCATAAGCAGTGCATGCATGTCAGTATGGGATAATTTATTGGTAGCCAAATGTGTGGGTATGTATGGTTATGTATGGTAACTATAATTGTACATACCGGTAATTATATCTAAGCTGGAGTTGTATTGGTACGTTGCATGTAAATACACCTAATCATATTCAAGGATAAATACCAATTGATAATGGTTTAAATGAGTTTACTGAATCTGGCAATGAACATCTGTTCATATGAGCCTTATGTATATGCCAGGGGGTTCTGCAAGAAATTGAGTAATTCTGATGAAATAACGTACAAGTAAGCATGACATTCCACAATCTGTCTTTCCCTGTATTTGCCTTGTATTGGCGGTGCCCAGGGTAATTAATCTCCGGCTTAGGTTTCATGTTTCCACAAGATTTATTCATTTAAATGTAATAGATCTCCATTGATATAACGTCAGTATTGGCTGCCACCACTCTAATTTATCCTTAAGTTGAAGTTAAATTGGTACCTCAAAACCTGTAACATTTTACCCATGCTTCTTTTGCTTTGGAATTAGCTGGAACATGAAAGATACATAGTTCCATTTCAGGTGGATTTGTCACGGTACACTTTACAAGCACATAATTCTCTTCGAGTTGGAATTGTATTATACATGTAATAGCCTAATTTTCTTTAAATTGGAGTTGCATTGTACATGAAACTAACCATAATTTCACTAGGATTGGGCTATATTCTGACATATGACCTATAGGTTTCACTTTGCCATCTCCCCATTTCCTTGATTTTATCTGGTGGGACACCATTTAAGGCTGCCGTTGTCGCTGCCCCAATTCGAAATGAATGTGTTCCATACTGGTCAATATCAGCCCCTGTTGATCTTAAGGCCTTTTTCACGACTGCCCCGAACTGGTATCTAGTCAACGGTAATCCATTAATATGGCAGAATAGAGGGCCTGAATTCTTGCGCCTGAGATCAAGGAACCTTATCATTGCGACAACTGGGCACCCACCAAGAATACCATTCTCCTTTATACTAAGGGTGGTGGAGGATCCGTACTGATCTGTTTTTGAATATCTGATTTTTACCAACATGGTGCGGAGGGGCCCGTTCCCTACTTGGATATCTTGGAGCTGTATTATTTTCTTGGTGTCTCCTAGTCTGCCCCTAGCTGTGAATTCACCTACCCTCAAAAAACCATAAAAAGCAAGAAGAAATGCTGCCTGGAACAAACAAGCTTCATAGAACGATGAACACACATTGTTAAGGGTTGGAAGGAGTTTACTTAACAATGCTAATGTGATTGGGAGGCGACTGTCTTTCCGTTTTGGCCCTCGGCGACAGCCCTCTTGCATTTTCTTAATAAGGAAGTGTTTTGTTGGGTCCTGCCATTCATACATGTTATGTAGATATGACAGAGCAGCTATTCTTTGTGTAACCGTTGACGCTGCCAACCCATTAAGAGAAAGCTGTGCGATAAAGGCCATTACCTGCTCTGTCGATGCAGGCCAGGATGTGTCTAAGTTGTATTGTATACGGAAATTCTGGAATGAATTGACTGCTCCCTGATAACAAACTTTTGTCCCTTCTGCTATTGACTTAGACAACAGTCGATACGTTTCTCCCTCTAAATCTGCCATAGGCATTCTGGTATTGGTGTTGGGCTGTCCTCTGCCTCTGGTGCGAGTTGGCGGAACCTCCCCATCTGCATTCGAGACAAGGAGTCGGCAATTGAGTTATCCTTAGAAGGAATGTACACTGCTTTGAATAGGATATTGTTCTTCAAGCATTCCAAAACAAAGATCCGAATCAGGTGCATGATACTACTACAATGTGAAGTTTGCCTGTTTATGATGCTTTTTACAGCCATATTATCGGTATGGAACAATATTCTGTTTCCTTTCAATTGTGGGCCCCATGCCATAACCGCCATTGTTATTGGCATCATTTCTTTCCACGCAATGGAGTAATCTCCCCTTACCACATGTTGAGGCCATCTTCCGTTAAACCATTTTCCCTGAAAATAGCCCCCATATCCAATGTCTCCACTAGCGTCAGTGTACAAGTCCAAATCCTGACCTGCCGCCCATTGCCGAGGTTGAATTACAGAGACTCCATTAAAATAGCTAAGGAAAGTAAGCCAAGTTCTTAAGTCTTTCTTTGCCCCATCTGAAATGATGATGCTCTCATTGGCCCCTGTGTGCCCTTTAGTGAGATCTGTAACTCTTCTCAGGAATGCTCTACCTGGCTGTACGGCTCGACAAACAAAGTTAAGTGACCCAGCTAGGGATTGGATTTCTTTGAGGCTAATGGAATGTTTTTCAACCACTGCCCCTATCTTTCTTCGTAGGGATATTAACTTGTCTTTGGGTATCCGAATTTGCATGCGGGTGGTATCAATCTCCAGACCTAAGTATGTTAGTTTAGTGGTAGGACCCTCCGATTTCTCTTCGGCAAGGGGGACCCCTATTTCTTCACACAAGGAACAGAATTCGTTGATAATAAATGAACACTGGGTCCCTAACCTGGAGGCAGAGCCCATTGCAAGGAAATCATCCATGTAGTGCACTATCATGTCTGATTTTGTTCGTTTCCGCACGAAATACTCAATAAAGTTTGAAAAAACCTCGAAGTATGCAGGCGCACATCTGATCCCCATTGGCAAACACTTATCTACATAATATTTCCCTCCAAATTTGATTCCCAACAGTTCAAAATCTTGTGGAGCTATTGGAAGTAGTCTAAACGCCGACTTAATGTCTGCTTTTGCTAGTTTGGCACCTGTACCAATACGCGCAATTATATCCAGTGCATCATCTATGCTACTGAAGTGTACCTCGCATGCTTCGTCATGAATGAAGTTATTAATTGAGTAATCTTGGGGATACGATAAGTGATGTATTAGTCTAAAATCACCTGGGGTTTTCTTCGGTACTAGACCGATTGGGCTAACCCTAAGATTCGGTAGCGGTCTTGAGTCAAATGGGCCAGCATACCGTCCAAGGCTCACTTCTTTATTTATTTTCTTACTTGCCACTTGCTGATTTCGTCCTATTGACTTTAAATTGGGAAATTCAGCAGGCATGCGGGGACCATAGTAATTTACTTCAAACCCCTCAGAAAATCCCTTTTCTAAAAATTTTGCTGCTTTTTTGTTCGGGTATTCCTTCAGCAGGGGAATAAGTTTGGTGACCTTGACTGGTGTTTTTGCTTTGCCTACTAGTGATTCTATCTTAGGTTTAGCTACTGTGTTAATGGGATTCTTTTTGAGGTGAGAGTTAGTTGGACTTCTTTTGTTGTGCAGTTGATGCCCCTGTGGCCCGTGGGCAGGAAACCTTCCCGTGGTCAGGCCTGCCACAAATGATGCATTTGTGCAAGTATCGGCATCCTTGTCGGGTACACTTTCCTGAGCGGTAATTGAGGTCATAGCAAATTCCCGAATTGGGCTGTCGAAAGCCTGGTTGCCGGCCCGACTGCTGCTGGGCTCTAGCTGTCCCGTTTGCATAAGGCTTGGGAGCAAAGGGTCTGTACTGGAAGGTGCCTTTAATGGGTCCCCCTCTCCCCCCAGGTGCCCTGGGTGACATGGTGACCCCGCCCTGACCTCCTACTCCCCTAAGGGAGCCACCACCAACAACGTGCATGAGCCAAAGTTCACCATCAATGCTGGCCCATGATTTACCCGTTACCTGTTTCCGGGTACGAAATTTGTGGTCGTACTCACGCCACCCATAGCCATTGTATCGAGCTGCTGCGGACCGGATAAGATGTCCATATTTCAATAGCTCCTGTGCTTGGTTTGGGTAGGCCTGCAGGTACAGGCTTGCAAATACCAGGAATGCACTTGTCCATGTCTCGACATTGAATATCTTGTTTTTCTTTTCTGTGTTAGGTTTAAGTACAATCCCATGATCGAGTTGCACTAGGGAAAAGCCTGATTGGTCTGTTTTGGATGTTGCTTGACCCCCCAAAAGTGTGTTAAAGTCCACGAATTCCCCTTCCATATTTTCTCTTTTATGTTCTTTGGAACCCCTGAACCAAGTAGCTCGCCCTCGGGGGACATGGGTGATATGGTAGGAAGGCTTGCCGTAGCGCTTGCATTCTGACCTGGGTCTGGGACTAAAGCCCTGGTTGAATTATCACTGCAAAATACATGAGTTGTTAGACTAGGCCTAGTGTTACTGTCAGCTGTATTCCCTGGTTCATCCCCCTGAGTAACCATTGAATTAACCCTCATTGTATTTCTAGTTTCAGGCACAATAGATGGGAATGACACAAGTGCATCAGAGGCCTGGATTACAGGCCCTAGGCTGGTTAACTCACCGGATGATTGGTGGCTCGTCGGGGGTTGAAGTGAGTGGGAGGTGGTTGCTTGTTGAGCTATCTCTGGTCCATCGCCTAGTGAAGGCTCGATCACCCCCGGCCCGGTCGGCTGCTGGCTTGCCTGGCTCTCCGTTGTAGCTCTCGTTGCCCGTGTCTGACTGCGTAGACTCGTACTCCGTGGGCGTCCCCTTGAACCTCTTGCTCCTTTTCCCCTGCCTCCTCTGCTGGTTGATGCTTTATGTTTTCCCATCCTGAGGCATCGATTCTTTCATTGAGCCACTCAAGTTTTGATGTGAGCCGCGATATAATGGTCGACGAAATCGAGGAACACAAGCAGAAGGTAGACTGCTGTAGCACAGTGTAGCCTAGGCCTATCTCGTGTCGGCAGGTTACGGTAGCCTACCTGCGACTAAAATCGGAGTTTATTTTCACGTGTAGACCCTCTACGTGTCAGAAGTCTCCGAGGAATAATAAATTGGTTCCGTGGATCTATATCCGAATTAAAGGACTAGGCCGAGGCGATAAAGTACTAGGCCTAGGTATAACGTTAACAATAACAGTTTTAGACACAGATGTATCAGAGGAATATGTTCCGATGTTAGGTTTGAGTCCAGCTAGAGTCTTTTCCGTGTAGATCTACAGATCCCGATCGCGATAGAGTAGGGCTTATACAGTTCTATCTCAGATATCTCCGTGCGTGGGGTACGTGTTTCCGAATAATCCAAGTATAGGCCTAGCTCTACTAAAAGGTGTATGTACCGGGTAGTATCACCGTGATCTAAAAAAAAAAATGTCTTTCCCGGACGGAAATTAAAAAGTGAATGGCTCGATTTCATCCCCGCTGATCGCGCATTCCTCGCATTAGCGCGTTTCGGATGTATTAAATTACCGCGCACGCTTAAATGTGATACAATCCTTCCGGGTGCGCGTTTTGACCGCCTTCCCCCAACAGAAGTACAAGTGAACTTGACCTCCTTCTGAAGGGCAGTGAACTGGTTGACAGTCAGTATTTGTTTACATTCTAACCTTGTATTCTCTCCCAATAGAATTTATTCGATAATCGAATAAACATATTACTATCAATATTGATACTAATATCATTATCTTTAGTGTTCCTTTATCATTATCATCATCAGCATCATTATTATCATCATCTTTATTATGATGTATTCAAAGCCAATTATTAGCTCTTGCAGTAACCATATACACATGTATAATATTCCTAATTGACCATTTCCCTAATTAACGGAAATATCTAATCAGAAACTAATAAATAGTAACTAATAAACTCGTAAATTAATGTCCATTTGCTCCTAACTAATCAAATCACCTTGGAATGATATATCAATTTGCATGATTTGTACTCGTAATATTTTATGTTCCACTTAAAACTTTTTACCATCTTATTTTCTTATATCTTTGCAGTTGTGAGACCGTATTGTCCTCCCGACCTGTGGTGTTTTTAGGCTTAAAAATGACAGGTAAAAATTGCAGGGGTAAAAATTGCACAAAGTTTTTTTTTTAAGTCAGAGGTAAAAATCGCAATAATGGTAATTCCGTTTATACCTGGCACCTGTGGTGTGTCTGCTAGTACTCACGAAATAACAATATGATGTGGTTTTGTGGGTGTTTTATGGGGATTTTTTTGTTTAACTTGATTTTCTGATAATTGCGCTCCCTTTCTGCATAAAAGGGCAAGTTCACCCCCCCCCAAAAAAAAAAGTTGATTTTAATAACAAGAAAAAACCAATAACATTACGCTGGAAACTTCATAAAATTTGGATGGAAAGTATGAAAGATATGACATTTTTATTTTCGCTTATTTTCACAAAAACGTTATACGTACATCCTCGTCAGTACACTGTAAAAAAAAAGAAGTGCTAATTAGCACTTACGGTGCTATAGTATAGTGACTGCACTGTGAGTGCAATTTTTCTAGTTCAAATTTAAACTAAAAAATCAGCACTCGTAGTGCAGTCATTATACAAGCACCGTAAGTGCTAAATAAGCACTTCATTTTTTACAGTGTATGCAAATCAGGGGACTGACGATTTCTGGAAATCGCCGCGTACGATCGATATTGTATCAAATTGCGTTTTCATGAATTATAAGGCGAAAGAAGAGGACAATGGATGTATAAATCCTAGAAAGGTTAAATACACTTTTAGATATAATTTTGTGGTGAAAGCCTTCATTAATTATTCAATTTTTAACGATCGATTATCATTTTTTTTTGCACAGGAAATCCTGGAGGACCGAATGAGAACTGGAAATGGGATTATGATTGAATGTCGACAAATGTTATTAATAATCCAGAATGCATTCATACTCCATCATCAAAATCTTCAGTACTGCATTAACCAATATCATTTTTATTTAATCATTGTTGTTAATCATAAACTATTCATGCTTACAATGACCAACAAACACGATTAAAGCATCACTTTAACTTACTAACTTCGCAAACGAGCAATAATTTTAGCAATCCCAATCACAACAATCGTTATTGTTACAGACCTGCATTTTGGCAGCCTGTCACACTAATTTTCTTAAATGCAGAGACACCACAATATATTTAGCAAAGTGACATGAAATCATTAAATGAAATCATTAAAATGATACAAAAAGGTGAAAAATAATATATTTCGTCATTTCATATTGTCATATTTTCGAAAAGGTGTTCAAATATATCGCCCTCTTATGTGCTGACTTACATAGTGTGCTGGTATGCCATCCCTTATAAAGGCCTATCAGTGTAAAGTATACGGCATATTACAGCAAACTAATAACTTTACACTCAAATAGGAATACTTTGAAAAAGGGTGTGTGTGTGTGGGTGTGCGTGGGTGTGTGTGTGTATAGATGTGTGAGCGATTTTGTAATGAATTACTCCTTGATATATTTTTTTGCATTTTATCCAAACCCGGGGACGCGTCCTACCCCTGGCTTGGGGAGCTCCCGGTTGATGGATAAAATGCAAGAAACTTTGCGATCTCATTTAAAACCTTATCATTATAGTAAGAAAATTATTTGTATAAGTTCCCGTTCTGCCATTTAAATTCTAGTTGTGTGTAAAGTGGTAGGAAGTATTCTAAATTAGTGGGACTATACTCACGTTATGTTCGCAATGAGTCGGGTGAATGGAATTAATTCATTTTTTCGGTGAATGTGACCGCGAACGCACGTCTCCACTTTGGCCATTAGTGATAAAAGTGATTCTCCGATGGTCAAATTACAATGGTGTATGTGTGTGGGTGGGTGCGTGCATGCATGTGCGCCATTGTAAAATAAACGCTTTATGCCATACACATGAAAGTCCGGAGCTTGACCGTGCTATTTTATCCTACATTCAAATGAATGGAAATGCTATGTTAAAGCATTCTCGGTAACAATGTGTTTGTTTGTTTTCAAATGTGTATGCATGTGAGAGATACAGAGAGAGAGAAAAAAAGAGAGGGGAGAGAAAGAAAGAAAGGCGGAGGAGGAAGGTCGTGGAAAAGGGGGGTGAGAGCGTGAACATGGTGAAGGGCAGAAAACATGGAGAGAGTATGTTGCATCTTATATAGTATGAGTAGAAGCGATGACGTAGGACAGTTAAAGGTCAAGTCCACCCCAGAACAATGTTGATTTAAATAAATGGAGGAAAATCAAACTAGCATAACACTGAAAATATCATCAAAATCAGATGTATAATAAGAAAGTTATGACATTTTAAAGTTTCGCTTATTTTTCACAAAACAGTGACATGCACAACTCAGTGACATGCAAATGAGTCAGTCGATGATGTCCATCACTCACTGTTTTTGTTTTTTATTGTTTGAATCATGAAATATTTCAATTTTACGAGATTTGACAGTAAGGACCAACTTGTAACCAAAAACCTAAAATGATGGTAATTCCACATTTTCATGAGGAATAAAATTTTGTTTCACATGACAATGAGGTGAAAATTTGATTTTTTTCACATTTCATATTGTCACATGGCAACAACCAAATAAACACAATACTCACATCAGCCATGCCTTTAAATCAGATTCTTACTTTCTGAAGCATACTATGCTTTATTTCTCTCCAAACATCAATGTTCTTTCACCAATTTCCAGGCTACAAAACCGTAACTGCCACCAAGGCTCAAATTACAATATTCCTCCAACAATTTCCACATTGCATAACTGTATAACTGCCAAGGCTCTGCACAAAACGGATCCTGTATTGACCTGATCATGACCTCCCTAAATCTACTCCTAATCCAATACTAACACATTTACTTAAAGACATCATTCTGAACCATTTCCTTAAGTGCTAAAGAAGATCCACTCGCTCTTCGATAATTAACAGAAAATATGCGCCTATAATAATTTTCTCAAAATCCAATCACGCTCATTGTCTCAACAATTCTATACGTCACCATTCTTTGATGAATAGTTCAGACTCCGAAGAAGAATCAATGCTTTAAATCGACTTAGTCATGTACGTCGGAGCTAAGGATGGGTAGGCCTAGGGGGTGCATCCTGCCCCAGACTACGTGCCATATAAAATTAAATAGGGAGTTTTCGATTTGCACGTCGACTGGTGGACTGCGACGAAAGTACGTCATAATAGTCTGCTTTGTGTTGATGGTATGCAAAGTCAGTCGAGCACATGATTGGAAGATACTGAGCATGTGCAAGCCATTTCTGACACGTCACGTCACCTTCATGATGACGACCATGGACTTCGCTCAGATCACGCTCGTTCGAAATGTAGTAAACGAGCAATCAAATCCTTTCCCATTGATTGAAGCCACGTGGTGATTTACTCCAGCGGTTCTGTTTACTGCTGGTTCTGTATACCGTAAACACAAAGCAGACTATTATGACCCAATTTCGTCGCAGTCCACTAGTCGACGTGCACATCGAAAACTCGCTATTAACGGCCAGAAAACACTCTCTACTATATGGTTCAGATTCTACGAATAGTTATTCATGTCTAAAGCATTAAAGCATCTTACTAATTAATTACTAAATAATCTATGGCATCATTTCATATTCCATTTAAAGTCCAATGTCTTGCTATGAATATACAATCCCTTGAAATGCTGATACGAGTTTTCTTAAAGTTCAAACAATAAGGATAAAATTCCAACAACTCTAAGGGTTTACTCAAATACTTTAGAAACAGGTCACAAATAAATTATCCATTTACTATATTCGAGTATCCTTTTAAATATCAGTATTGTTTCTTTCACATACACTGTAATTTCTGTTACTTTCAAAACATACAAAAGCTCCTAAGTCAACTCACCGGTGGTGCTGAACTAACTACGTGTTTACAGAATCGATGAGATACCCTGTCAAAACAGGTTCTTCTCCCGTTCTAAAAATTGGAGAATTAGAAGACTAAACCATAAAATGTCACATTAATTGAACGAAATCTCCTGAGGATCCATGCCCAGGCTTGGCATGCCCTCTTTCTCTAACTGGCTGTGTGTGTCTGCCCCAAGTGTACCTTTCTACATGTTCACTCCAAGGAACATGTCCAAAGTTAATTTGCATATTTGCACCTGAAAATTCCTTAACACAAAAACCTATCCTGGGCTGAATAAAACAAGGCATGCAGCTCAATTAACTCTTGCATTAAAGACTCTATAGAGAATGCCCTTTTACACTAGGAAATTAAACCTCTTCCTCCAGTACTGATTAACATACATTTCAACTACCTCAGGCACAAGATGAACTTAATACAATATCACTTTCACAATAGAAAGTTCATCTTTAATTTTCTCACTAATCCCAACACTTGGTCTCTGTCACGGCCCTGTTAAGGAACCAGTAAATAAAAGGAGATCTTAGGACAAGAGATCAAATAATAGACTTTTAAGACTTAGAATTTAATTTGGGTACATTTAATTCAATTAAAATTCAGTTCTTTGATGTCACATACTCAGTGAAATTCCATTATCAATAAATTAACCATATCAAATTAAACAATGAATTTCTTTTTGGCCAAATTGATCTGAAATGAAATATAAATAAATCAACCAAACACTCACTCAATCAAGCACATTCATACAAGGGGAAAACCTGAAAAAGTTCAAGGATGGGCTCGATGTACATGTGGCATGCCAAAACACAAAAGTCCAACGATATCGATGTCACGCATGTGCAATGTCCTGATCCACCGACGCGACGACTCCTCGACGATTCCGTAGCGTCCAACCGGCCCTCTGACGTCTACATTGCGTGTATCGGTGAATGCTTTGACCGTCCTTCTGACGTCATACTATCAGCAGTTTTAAACCCCAAGTAAAACTCTGAAAGAATAATTCAAATTTTAATCTAGAAATCTCATTTGAAATCCGTTTTGATTTACCGAATGCCCTCTGAGCACAACCACTCGCATTCATACACAAACACACCAATTCCTATCTCTGATTAGAAAAAAAAAACAATTAAAATGTCGATAACAGGAATGCAATAAAATTCAATCATTCCTTGTTTCACACTATAACATTTCCAAAAAAGCTATTAAACCATAAGCGATACTTTCTATCATGCTTGTATAATAAGTATTAATAGATGAATGATTCAGAACCTCTAAATACACATTATTTTCTGATAAGCAATAAAGATTTCAATGAACGCTTACCACCGCATGTGAGTTTTCCAAGCAAAGGAATGTATTCGAACTGAAGTGTAGGTTTAGCTGTGTCATCTTCGACAACAGAAATTACCAAACACTGGCTTCAAACAAGAAAACAAAAAACATCACAGATTTCCTTAAGCTTGCTGGCAAGAATAGAAATTACCAAACACTGTGTTCAAACAAGAAAAAAAAAACATGACAGATTTCCTTAAGCTTGCTGGCAAGAACTGAAACAGAACATCTCCGAATAAAAACAAACGTTATGACGGGTTTCTAACCAAACACACGTAGCCTTGCCCGATCTAACGCGATGGGTGTGGCTCGTGACCTTTACCCCAAACTCATTTGCGTAATTTATGTTACCACGGATCCAGCTTTCGCCAATAGGGGGGGGGCGAAAATATTTTCATCAACATTTTTCTCGATTGGCCGCTATAAGCTGATTTTTTTTTTCAGGGGGTAGTCCGAATTAGCTAAAGACTGAAGTTTTAAGAACATGTTAATATTTATTGTAAAAAAACAAGATAAGGTATCTCATGTGGTCTTATATAAGGCGAGCGCGAAGTTCGAGCTCTTTTTTTTTTTTTTTTTACTTTTCTTTCTGTTTTTCATAGTTTCTATCAAGTTAAAGAGTACACTTTTTCTGCAGGTTATCAAAAATAGGGGGGCCGGTCTGTTACGTTTTCAAGCTTTGCTTTTTTGACTACCCTTGCTACCATCCTATTTATTGTGTAACATAAAATACCACTGAATATTTTTCATTTATGTAAGATATACTTGATGATTTATATACAAAATTATTGTTCATTATCTTGATGTCAAATTTCAGGTATAAATTTTCTTGTCCAGAATTTTGTTATAAAAATGTTGCAAAAACCAATAAATGAAATGAAATAATACGATGTCAACACGTCCTACCTCGCTCTCACTGCCTTTCTACTATTCACCCCCCCCCCCCACCAGAGGTTTCTCTCTCCCCCTCAACTCTATCTTTCTTTCTTTCTTTCTCTCTCTCTCTTTTTCTCTCTGTCATATACACACTTTAAAACAACAAAACAAAAACCAGTGCACATTTTACCAAGGATACTAAGAGCATTCTATTTATCTTCTTTTAATCAAACACATTTCTACCCCCAAAAATGAAAATGTGGTGAAAATAGTTCAAAATATTTCAGTCAATAGACCTATATGCTACCAAAGGATTTTTCTTTTAAAAATGAATATTGGGGAAGGGCCCATTCTCAATTTAGCATGAACTAATAGTAAGCACGTGATAAACAAACAAACAAAAGAATGGTGAAAAAGGAAACTCATTTAGATTTCGAAATAATCTTCAATCATAAATATGAAGTAAAGTTCGAGAAATAGGTATCTTTTGAAAGAATACTTAATATTCTGCAACTTTTCTTTTATATAAAAAACATGTCTGCAATGAAGTTACAATTAAAGATGTGTAGGCTAAGTTTCAAACTCTTGGGGACTGCATGAGTTAAATGGGTGCCGACCGTAGACGGAGATTAAAATCCGGACTACTATGCGTCTGGTGGCGATAGACCGCTTGACCACGAAACTGACACATACCCCCAATTGCAATTTGACCATCGGAGAATTATTTATTAATCGCCAAAATGGGGACGTGTGTTTGTGGCCACATTCACTAAAAAAATGAATTTATTCCACTCACCCGACTCATTTGCACATTTACTAACCGGGGACACTTCTGAAATGAGAAATTTTCGAGCATTTTACCCATCAACCGGGACGTCCCCGAGTGAAGGAAAGTTTACCAAGAAATAGATCATCACAAACTCGCTCACAAATCCACTTCCTCACACAAAGTACTCTCACCCCATTGTGATCTGACCATCGGAGATGAGATGACATTTATACACTGTAAATTTAGCACTTCATGTGCTTGTATAGTGACTGCACTATGAGCGCTGATTTTCAAGTCTAAATGTGAACTAGAAAATCAGCACTCGTAGTGCGGTCACTATACAAGCACTGTAAGTGCTAAATTAGCACTTCATTTTTACTGTGTAAGCATGGTTTCCGGACCGGGGACGTCCCCAATGGTGTAGGACGTCCCCGGTTGATGGGTAAATATACAAGAAAATTTACCAAGAAGTAGATCATTACAACTCGCTCACATACCCATCACACATCACATACACCCATTTTCAAAGTATTCCCAGTGGGAATAAAGTTGTTAGTTTGCGACAACATGCAGTATTCTTTAAGATTTCTCAATTTGAACATTGCTATTGAAATATACCATGCTATAGACCTACAGACATAGAGAGGGTAGCACAACAGCACAGTGGGAAAGTCAGCGCTTTAGATGGCGATACATGAGAATATCAGTTGAACAAAACATTCACGTCGGCAATATGACAATTTGAAATGACAAGAAACACATAACGTTTCACCTTTCTATATTATTTTAATGGATAACACATGATTTCATGTCATTTTTGCTAATAATATTTGGGCGTCTGAGCATTAATAAGAGAATTAATGTTGTAAGCTGCCAATTTATGTAGGTCTGCAAATTGAGATGATATTATTGATTTGAAAAAAAAATAATGTAATGTTGTAATTCGTACTTGTCGGTCAAAGTGAACATGATGAACATTTCGTGATTAACAACACTGATTCTAAATAATGACATTGCTTAATACAGTACTAAGGATTTCGATCGTGAAGCATGAGTGTATTTAGGATTATCGATTGTGATTGACATTATGACATATGTCAGTCAAAATCCCATTCCAAGTCCTCATTCGGTCCTCCAATATCGCCTGTGTAAAAAGAAAAGTTGATAAATCAATCGATCAAAAATTGAACGTTTAATTATGGCACGCGTTCAAGTAAAAAAAAAATCATGACAAATTGATATTATCTAAAAGTGTCTTTAAACTTTCGAGGCTGTAAACTTGCATTGTCCTCTTACATTCAGATTTATCTCCAACAGATTATAAAGAAAAATACAAATTACTGTATAACAAACATTTACAATGCAAATCAATGTCATTATAATTATATTCAATAACATCAATGATATTCAACATTATGTGGTACATTTTGTAGACAAATTATGATTTAAGTAGAAAAAAATTATTAGCATAACGTCGAGTCGCGTTATAGTAAAGACGCAAGTTGACGCACTACCGACCGTACACTTTACGGGAGAGCGATATTATCCTCAGAGGATGCTGTACAAAATTCAACATACGACGGATCTCCAGAAACATCACCCATGTTATAAGCCATAATAAGCCGTCTACACTGTTAAAAAAACGATGCTAAAAATGCTATTGAAGCCCGTCAATCTAACAACTGTTGCTTAAACTTTTAAACAACTTCTCAACTTTTAAACAATAGTCGTCTGAGTGACGGGTTAACTTATTTAAAAGTTTAAACAATGTTGTTGGAGTGACAGGATTAACCAGCGTTGCTTAACATTTTTAACAGTGCACTACTTAACTCTCGAGCAACTTTCGGCAAATGAACTTGCCCCTTTTTTCAACTAAATACATGTATGTACTTAACAGCAAAATTGTGTCCTCACCTAGGTACACCACAGGCCGACTTGATTACAATCATCTTTTTCCTCAAAAAGCACAACTGGAAAGATACAAGATAGGATGGTAATACTTCTAAAGTGGAAAAAAATATCAAGAGTACTTATTCATACATTATTTAAAACAGATTTTGAATAATTTGGAATGGACATTAATTTTCTGTTTCTGATGAAGGAACTCTCTTAAAGACGGAAATAGTCATGTATGATATTCCCTTTTTTTCCACTCACTCGCTTTGATTTCTCTCTTTCATTAAATATTGCACCTAAAACCATGGAAGCAAATAACAACGAAATTCAGAAGATGCATGACAATTTATCTTTTGGATATTACAAAGTCCTGCTCTGAACTTGATTACTATAATCGCTGAAGAATATAATGCTCACCAGATTCTTCAAGTTCCACGTTCCCGTATTCAGCTACATAAATGAAAAATAAGATTAATATAAGATTAATAAGGTGTCTAGACACTCAAACACTGAAAGTAGACCGCTGACCAATGTCGAAAATAAAAAACAAGAAAATTTACTGAATGTTCACCTCGCGTCTGGCACATTTGATGCATAATAACGAATCTGGCCGACTTTCCCATTCTAAAATTCGTTATTGCAAACCCTTGGGTAATCGCTTTTAGCTTGGCCTTTCATCGTATACTTGCCTGTTACAAAGCGTCTTGTTAATACATACAGCAATCGAGGAGTAAATTTACAATGTCCCCCAACTTTAATTCAATTCGCTTTTTGTAATCCTTGCCAACATAGGTAAATAAAGTCTTCTGTGTCACAGCCAAGGGGATCGAGGGTGTGATAGCTCGTTTGTCCAGAGGCAACTTCTGAAATACAGAACTCAGACAAAGTTACACCTGACAAAGATTTTAACGGAATTAAATTTTAATTCCAATCTTCAAATGCAAATGTTCATCGGAACAATGGTTCCATCGGTTCCATCAAATAATTCAGAACATAAAATATGGATAAGTATCCAGGGCGTCAAATTATTTTTTCTTCCTCAGGAGCAAGTTTTGAAGCTCAAAGTTTCCTCAATCAGCTGGTAAAAAACAACCACTTGTGGTTGATTTTTCATAATCAACATTATTCTGAAATGTCTACATTTTTGCGCATTGTGAAGAAAGATACAACATGAGTTACATATTCACATGGTTGTACTGTTACAAAGTCACCCCAATAATACTTTATAACTTATGTATAGACATGATAGACTTTCAGTACTCACTTTGGCTTTGTACTGTTACAGGTAGTGCATATAATTGAGCATCTAAATGGATGAAAGATCCATTCCCAATCAGAAACTATTAGTTTAATGATGGAGTTGGGTCGTTTAGACCTAGAGGTACAATACACCTTTCCAGCCTGGACGTTAGGACTTCTTACTGATACAAACTTACAGTATTTATTCTGTACTGATTTATGCTTAGACCTTGCAATTTTGTACAGTTGTAATCGTATATATTGTGTACTGCTTGCTAATGCTTATCTCTAACATCATACAACTTCTGTGTTGTTACAACTTACAGACTAAGAATACTTATTTTGCACTGGTAGAGTTTACATGGTGGGGGGGGGTCCAAAAAACGTATAGTTCACTTTTTCCCTAGGGAAAAAATGGACTATGCGTGACGTCAGCAAGGAAAATGAACTATATCACGACAAACGTTTATCGTAGTAAAACTATTCTTATTCTCCTTGTGTACACTCTCAATACAACAATCTTAAGTAAGGGATATAATATCGGATATATATATCAGAATCTCAAGTATCAATTAATAGATAAATAACATTGTTTTGCGCCTATACTCAATTTCCTCACTCAGACCTGTCCTCACCTCACTGGCACTGTGCAAGTGCAAGGTAAAATATGTATAAAAAATCCAGAATAAGTGTGCTCAGTATTACTGAATTACTCTGCTACGTTTTGCAAGCTAGTCTAGACGTAACTAAATGAATGAAAATATGGCACTTTTTTCTAAGTCTCACTGGCACTGTGCAAGTGCAAGGTAAAATATGTATAAAAAAATCCAGATTAAGTGTGCTCAGTATTACTGAATTACTCTGCTACGTTTTGCAAGCTAGTCTAGACGTAACTAAATGAATGAAAATATGGCACTTTTTTCTAAGTTTTCTCTTTTCTTCTTTTTTCCTCCTCCTCCTCTTCCCCTTTCTTGCCTTCCTCTTTTCTTTCTTTTCCTCTTCCTCTCCTTCTTTTTCCTCTACTTTTTTTCTTCTCCTTTTTCCCATTTTTATTTTTTCTCATGAAGGCACAATTTCCTCAATTTCTTTTGTTGCTTCCTGGGAGCAGTGCTCCCTGCTCCCGCACAATTTGACATCCTGTAAGTATCACTCAATACAGAACAGAAATCAAATGTTGAATTCAAGGATCAAACATTCGATATTTTAGCTTTGATATGAGATCTAAATTGCAAAACATTTTATAATACAATACCTCCTGATCAATGATTATTCAAGTATCGGAATATAACAAAACATTTAATACTGTGTTACTGCTACAGTTCCATTTTTTTAAGTTCTATTTTCTCGATTTCTTTAAATATGGAATCTGACTTGGACAACTTGTAGGGGATACTGAAATCAACTCATTGACCGTCTGACATGGTCGAAGTCCTTTGACGTTCGCCCTGACAACTTGACTAGCGTAGACTTTACATCATAGTTTACACCTCTATGTCTGAGTAACGCCTTCGGTCAAAGGACATCATTACCGTCATCGACGTCAACACCAGACTCGATGCCAGACTCAACGTCAGACTATATAATTGTAATCACGAAGACATTATTTATACGTCTGGGAGCAACGTGTAAGCTATCCTTTTACGGGTGTGTCAGATATGGTGACTTGAAATGAAATGCCGGGAGACACGGATTAAAATATCGTTAGGCCGTGAAACCAAAGGTCATCAATTTATTATCAAATGATGGAAATCAGCAAAAGAACAAATTTGGTTTCGTTGTCAACTTGACAATCATACATTTTTCATTTCATATATAACAAATCAAACAATTTTACTGACAACCTGGGTTAGCCCTTGCCTTTTAAATGAACATCGGTACAATTGGAGCAAAAGGCTTCACCAGATTGATCTCCTTGCAAATACAATGAAATGGTACAATATAATTTATTTTATGAAACGGAAGCCAATTTGAATATAAAAATAATCGTTTACAAGCTTCTAAATGGTTAACGTCTAATACCCTTGCATATTAGCAAATCATCAATTGTGACAGCGTCAGTTAGAATGCTGTAGTATAACAAGATGCAGTTTTCCATTAATTTTATCAAAGTTTGCCAGTCTGATCAAAATTCACATATCAATACTCAAATTTCGAAATACTAGACGGTATCTCTTATCCCGTCATACCAGTAATTATAATACCAAACTAATTTTGGGAAAATGTACGTACTTGTCAATAATCAATGTCAAAGAGTGCCAATAACAAAGTTTCATTTCTCATCGCCAAGATCAACTTACACCAATCCTCTTGTCACTAAGACATAACTATACCAATTCAACTGATCACCAAGATCATTAGAAACTTCGTTATCACCCTCGAGGACCAAACATGGAAGTGGAAAGATGATCACCAAGATCGATATTTCTTTTCTTTTGTCAAATCTCACTCCTTCTACCCATTTTACATACATTGCAAAAGATCACCGAGATCAATTGTTCACTAGTGCAGTGGTAGTACTCTCTCTCTTATCTCTGTCTATCTGAATTTTCCTTCTTCCTCGATCCTCTGCGTCATCGTGTTCCTTATCATTGCTCCATGTTGCTAATCGTGCCAGTTCTAACGATGACCGACATAAAAAACAAAATGGCCTACTTCTCTCACCCGGTAGGGTAGCTCTATCGGACATCCGCCCAAGGAGTTACCTGAAAAAATATTATGACTAACATCAACTACCCAGTCCTAATACCCAACTCTCATTAATAATGTTTCTGGTTTTGATCACTATTAATTAAACTTAAAAGACTAACATAAATCAATAAAATTGGCTTATCCATTGCTGTAATGTTTTTTTTAAACCGGATTTCACCTGCGATTTAAATTACTCAGTGAGAAATGATATTACTCAGTAATGTCCAATATTTACAATATCTACAATATGTTAGTTACTCCATTTATTTTACATTTTATATACCTGTGCTGAAGCTTATTTTTATTGATAATTTCAATTACATTTTGGTTGAGACAAATAAAAATGCACGAATTAGTTGACTTACATTTCCTCACAGGATGAAACTGCCCAGATCCAATTAGAGAATTTACCTGCCCATACAATCCAGCTACAGGTCAAAACTTGCTAAAATGAGGCCATATAATGCCATATAGTTGTAGGATCGCATGGCAGAAAACGAGTTTCAAGTCCAAAATGACAGGCTCTCATGGCTAGAAGCAATGGTGCACTGGAACTTCGGCGTGCCTCTGTCACTCCTTACACACCTTGCTCCAGCTTCTCACCCCATACACTAACACACACCTCTCCTCTTAATGAATTCACTCAAGCATATATCTCAATACCAGTTCAATTAGCATTAGCCTAACAACCTGCACTGAGGAATGTGGTAATGCCCTGGACGCCTTAAAAATTTCTGACTGCACCTGTAGGTCATTGCTTAAAACCCTTTTTACCTCTGACAGGGTGCAAGCTCTGCTTTATAGTTGCCCCGCACTCCGTTCCAATTATTTATATTTTGTTTCGATTATTGTTTATTTGTACTGTCTACGTTCATCTTTATAAATGCTCTTGATATGACGATCATGATACCATGTACCTACTACTGTATCATCACTGTAAATATGAAAAATTGAAAGTGGATCGTAACACAATTGACTTGAATGAACGCCACATTGCAAAAAATACCGGTACACCAGCTCGGTATCTATGTAAGAAACGGCACCAGAGAGGTCATAAATTAATAATAATAATAATTAACAACATTTATATAGCGCTTATTTATCACAAAGAATGTCTCTTAAGCGCTTAAGGTATTGAAACAGCACCACTTTGGCTTTAGATTGACACAAGATGGGCATTTTATAACAACACGAACATCAGCTTTAAACCAATGCCGGTTTAAATCTAAGCTGGTGTTGTTTTCAACACTTCCCTGGTGTCTTTCGACTTAGATACCGGACTGGTGTTTAATTAACACCGGTGTTTTTGCAGTGCAACATCCGAAAGAAGACCCACTTATTAATCAAAATTTCAATCAGACTAGGCAAACTGCTTGTTATGTTCTTTTTAGATTTATCTATTTATATGATAATAATAATCTATTATCATTATTCTTATTCTATTAATCCTCCATCTGTTCATTTGACCCATTTCTTCATTATTTTTTTAATAATATCTCCACAAAAGCACCAATGTTCCGTTATTTTTATAATACATGGCCATCCTTGAAATCCAATATCTGCTTACACTCTCCTATTTCCGTACTGTTCGAGCGATCAGCGTCATACAAGCCCCGCTTCCTGTCTCTTTTTTTTCACCTCTGTTCCTTCTTAAGCATACATGCATGTACAACTATTCTTTTAAAAAGGTTTTATTTATTATCGATGTTTGTTTGTTGCATATTATTTGTCATTACCAAATTGCAAGTATAAGCGCTTTGTTATGATTGATTTGTATAGATTTGTATTTATGTTTTCTCATTTGTATTACAGAAAAAAAATGGATATAGAAATGAAATAAATCAATAAATTAAATATAGATACTAGGATCGGAACTTACCAGATTCTACTTCTTCGGCGAAATCATTAGCAACAGAATCACTAAAACCTACATGTCGAACAGAAATCAAACATATTGAATAAAAACGGAGTATAACAATTGAAATTCTTATAAAAGAAACTGAATACGAGTATGCCTTCTCATTATGTCATTGAGTTGCATTCTGAAATTATCCATTAAAGGGGATTTAAAACTTTGAAATAAGTGCATGGGCTTGCGTGGAAAGAGAAAAATCAAAGAATAATATAAAAGAAAGTTTTAGAAAAATCGGACAAATAATGAGAAAGTTATGAGCATTTGAATATTGCTATCACTAATTCTATGGAGATCCTTCTATTGGCAATGCGAGAAAGATGTGTGATGTCATGAACAACTTTCCCTGTGATGGACTACAAAATACCCCCGAAATGTTCTTATGTTAATACAAACTTTTTATCCATAAAGTATTCTTTAATAAGCTGTATTACATGCCCTCCTATAGCCATGATCTACTAATAGATGTGATCAAAGAGGCAGTTTAAGTTATAGAAAGTTTAGGGGAAAGTTGTTCACATGAGACATGACACATCTTTGTCGCGTTGCTAACTGAGGGTTTTACATTATAATAATGATCTAAACTTCAAATGCTCATAACTTTCTTATCATTTATTCAATTTTTCTCAAACATTCGTTGATCTGTTTCTTTGATTTTTCTGTTTTCGCACAAGCTGTCTTCTTTCAAAGGTTTCATTTTCCTTTTAATAACTCAACTTCACGATTGCCGGTCACATTTCAACCTTCCCCCCAGTCATTTAGACCATTGTTTATGATAGAAAATGATATAAATTTTAAGATTTGAAAATAAAATCTAATCAATTCGGTTGGTGAAAAGTTTAGGCATTTATTCCTCTTGGGTAATTTCATACGTGCCGTACGGGAAACAGTTTTTAGTCCCTTAGCTGAATGCTTGAGCAATAAAATTTTCACTTTTTGTCAATGATAAAGTTAGAGTCGGTATATAGGCATGTTAAAAACTGATAACCAACAAAAATAGTTTAATTATAAGTGAATTAAAGATAAAAATGATGTGTGTCGTACGGGACTCAGAAATGTCCTGCACGACACGCAACATTTTCACCTCTAATTCCTCCATGGACAACCTATTTTTATTAGTTGTCATTTTTTATAGCTGCCCAGAAGTTCTTGAATATTACCACACTGACTGAAGTTCCTTGTTTGTTTGGACAGCAGGTTGAAAAATATTGTGAAAATTGATGATTTTCTAGCATGGAATCACCTTTTTGTAAATTTAGGGAAACCATTGCGACTTCAAGGAGAAACACTTTTTTTCAGATCTTATTATAGAATAAAATAATGAATAATGAAATTCAATTTTATTACATTTTTCGTAAACATTACCTCATACAAAAAACAATTTGTTATGAAAAATATAAATATGTACATGTTGGGTTTAAAGAAGAAGGCGTATACCCTAAAAGCTGAGGCTTGTGGCGGGATACGCATCAATACAATACAACGAAATGACACGAAATGAACGGGAAGTCTCAAAGTTCATTCAAAACTTTTGAATTTCAATTCCACTTTTAAAAAGCAGGATTGAATGGAACGAAAATTATATAAATTTCATATCTGCTTAGAAATCTGATACCAATTATATAGATTTAGTTTTTGATAGCAAATGTCCAACTAGCTATTAATGAATAATAGATATACTCAAAATATGACTTGTAAAGGGCAAAAACCACTCTTAAGAGAGTGCCCGAGGCCTGTAAAGAGCTATAAATGGAATAAAATGGTTGTGAGGAGATTTCTTAAAGATATAAATTATTCTATTTCTTCAGAAAGGCTATTACACAATGTGGGGGTATGCATGAGCGTAGGCCGGATCTTCCCCAAAATTTGAAACTTTTTGAATTACAAGGTAGCCAGTGGTTGATTGTGATGAGCTTAGATACCTCTTGGTACCGACCAATGAGGAATTTAAGTCATAAAGTAATGTACAAAGTACTTCATTAAGAGGAAGTGTGAAATGGGATCTGATCCATGAATGCAATGAAAAGTGAGTGACAAAATCAGTATCATATCGCAATCTAACCATTAACATAACATGTCACAGTTTAATCATTTTAAACAATAGATGGAATATTCAGGATTCAATTATCATCAATTATTGCTCCCCTCAATGGAGAATGAAACCATGGGATACTAGATAACTTGTATATGAAAACAGAAAAGTCAAGAAAATACCAAAGAAGGCTGTAGAAAAATTGGATTAAAAAAAAGCTATGAGCATTTGAGCATTTAAATGTCGAGAGTACTATTTTCACTATCATTATCAGCTTTATTCTTTTCCCATTTCCCCCAGGACACATACATTTCATACATAATTATATCCTGTTTCACTTGACAAGCATGCATATACTTCTTAACAGTATTCCGACATTATAGATTTATATTCATTAGCACTGTAATACTACTCTGTTTAATGATCTCAGCTATTATGTATTTATAGTATCATTCTATAATTGTTAATTTTGAGGTGTCTGGCACATACATGTATACTCATTAGTCTCAACACCATCTATTCCTAAATTATCTATGTTATACTTGATTTTTATTATTTCCTTATTTCAAAATAATAACTTTACATACATGGCCTAGCCTAGAAATCCACAAAATCCTTGTATGATTGTTTACCCTTACAAGGCTTTATACTTAGTCTTTCTTCAGGTGCATGTATTACCCTTATCAGTTTTAGCATTTTTCCGTTTTGTTCTTTCGTTGAATTATGTATTTCTGTAGTTGTATTTCCACATTATCTTTTACATGATCTGGGGCCCGTTGCAGAAAGAGTTGCGTTTAAACGCAAGCCAAAAATCCATCGCAAGTCCCAAATGCGCGCTGTTGATTGGTTGAAAATCAAGTTGCGCATGATTTTTAGAGTTGCGATTGATTGCAACTCTTTCTGCAACGGGCCCCAGTATACCTTGTACCTTTCTGCCTACACAGAAGGTATCTTAGGTTATGTATTGTAAATATGCTGGCATCAAACCAATAAAGTATATTTGCTTGGGGGAAAATCAATTTAATTCTATGACCCCCCGCCCCTTCATGCCCATTAGCAATGCTGTCAAGACTTGTGATGTCATAGATGTACGACTCTCCACTATGTATTTACACTAAAATATACCAACACAACATGTAATTTTATCACTTTATCACACTTATAATAGTAGACACTCTTTGTCTATAAAGTAGTCTACGAGACTTCTGGCACGTCCACCCATGAAAAAAAAAAGTACACCCGAGCTCAGACTTCGGGACTTCATTTAATTAAAATATGTAAAAAAGTAATATAGGGGAGTTGTACAAGCGTGAATTCAAGCATTTTGGTGGCATTGCCAATAGAAGGATGTCCATATCATTATAGCGATCTCCACTTTCAAATGCTCGTAACTTTCTTATTATTTGGTATTTTTCCCAAAAAACTTGCATCGATTTGATAATTTTATTTTGTTTCTGTCTTAAATCAAGCTTACTTTTTACCAGGTTTCCATTCTCCTTTACCGTAATGAAGCGTGTTGGTTTTTTAAGAAAAAAAATGTGATTGTATACTTACCACTAGATGAAGAAGCTTGGTAAACAATGAAGATGAGTACCATGAAGAGAGGAATGGCGAATCGTGTGGACTTCATCTTGTTTCAAGACTTGAACAAAAGTTGCAGGATCGTACAGGGTCAGATTAACTTGTTAAAAGCGAATACCGTTGTCGTCTTTGATGTCTGAATATGTATCTCTAGACAATCCTCTATATGTAGCTTCAACGATTATGTTGTTCTCCGTCGAGTCATTTTCGATTACAAAACTCATTTATTGTGGAAGAATGAATAATACCTGCATAATAATGATGTGATTGCCCTTTCTTTCCTTTCTCATATCTTGAGAGAGTTTGTTTTTCTTTTATTTGCGGCTTCACTGACGAGATTGAAAGTTGTTGGCAACGCCGGAAGATTGATTTTGTTTCTGAATATTTTTTTTTTAGAGATATTTCAAATATATTTAAGAAAACCGAATAATTGGATTGATCTCACTGCTCCCAACCATTTCAACCGCATTCCGTATGGTTCCATGTGGCACATGAAGGCTCAGCTGCTAAGAGACTAGAAATTTCCTTTTCGAACTTTGTAATATCAATCACAACTTTTTTAGATAAAAAGTTGTGAAAGTTGTAGAATGGTTATTGCTAGATGTAATACTAATCCCCTTTATGGCTTGTGATGTTTTCTTTTATAGTTATTTTTATTTTCACACATTATGTTTATATTAGGCTGATACTCTTTACAAATGGACAATTCCATAAAAAATGATCAACCCTTCTGTACGTCCGACCCCCATTTTTCTTACATGTTACTTCACTTCATAAACTGACCAAGTCATGGTCCTTTGATAACATTACAGACTGTCAAAAGAACAAGAATTCAGAGACAGATAATTTCATGAAGGTCCCACAAATAGGGGGCTGGACGTACATTGCCCAGATGTGAGTGTGTGTGTGTGGGGGGGGAGGCGGAGTCTTGTGGGGGGTGCTATGTGATGAGGTAGGCCTATGTAAGGATGCATGCGTGCTGGGGCCCGTTGCAGAAAGTGTTGCAATCAATCGCAACTCCAAAAATCATGCGCAACTTGATTTTCAACCAATCAACAGCGCGCATTTTTGACTTGCGTTTAAACGCAACTCTTTCTGCAACAGGGCCCCTGGTGCGTGAGGATGTGTGTGTGTGTGTGTGTGTGAGTGAGAGAGAGGGGGGGGGGGGGTATGATCGAATGGCTATGAATTTGTTACCGTGTGAAAGGGCGGTGAGGCTTTACACTCATTAACCGCCCTTTCACACGGTAAATAAAATCGTAATTTGAATGAGTCCAATAAAAAATAAGGCTAATGACGAATATTTAGCACGTGTGAAACCAAACTAGAACATGATTAGAATTACGAACGCTAATCACAGTCACGATTACAATAGCAATCATCATTCAAGATTCACGTGTGAAAATTAAGGCCCTACTTGGATCAAGCCAGACATTTGATAGGCCAGATTGATTTAACGTATTTTCAATAAATTTCAGCCAAGAAGAACTGTTATAATCTGTAAGCTCATCATTGTGCAACCTAAGTCAATTTCAATAGCACACTTGAGTAATTGCTCTCTCGTCCTTTTTAAAATTTTCAAACATAAGCCAATTACTCTACATTTAACATGATTTCGGGCCTTTTCAAGAATGTAATTTTAAAACAAATCAGTTAAAATGACTAAACAATTAACAACAATTAATTTCTATCTCATAATTTTTCTGAATTCTTGGTAATGCCCTTTAAAAAATGGTGTAAATATATAAGATCATACAATATACAATGAAAATGATATTCAATATGCTTCAAAAAATGCAATTTTAAAACAATGAGTTGAAATGACTAAAGACTAAATAATAATCTACGACAATTTGTCTGAATTCTTGCAAATGAACTTTTATTCTAATAAAATGGTGTGAATATATAAGATCATACAATACACAATGAATATGATATTCAATTTGCTTCAGAAATGCACTTTAAAACAAACGAGTTAAAATGACTAAATAATAAAGAACAATTATTTTCTATCGAATAATTTTCTGAATTCTTGGTAATGCCCGGTTTTTTTCTAAATGGTGTAAATATATATAAGATCATACAATATACAATGAATATGATATTCAATTTGCTTCAGAAATGCACTTTAAAACAAACGAGTTAAAATGACTAAATAGTAAACAACAATTTACAACAATTATTTTCTATCGAATAATTTTTCTGAATTCTTGGTAATGCCCGTTTTTTCTTATAAAATGGTGTAAATATATAAGATCATAAATATACAATGAAAATTATATTGAAAATGCTTTAAAAAATGCACTTTTAAAACAAATCAGTAAAAATGAGTAAACAGTTAACAACAATCTACAACAATTAATTTCTATCTAATAATTTTTCTGAATTCTTGGTAATGCCCGTTTCTTTAATAAAATGGTATAATATACAAGGTCAAACAATACACGATAAATATGATATTCAATATGCTTCAAAAATGCACTTTTAAAACAAACGAGTTAAAATGACTAAATAGTAAACAACAGTTTACAACAATTATTTTCTATCAAATAATTTTTCTGAATTCTTGGTAGTGCCCGTTTTTTTTCTTATAAAATGATGTAAATATATAAGATCAAACAATATACAATGAAAATTATATTCAATATGCTTCAAAAATGCATTTTTCAAACAAATCAGTAAAAATGACTTTACAGTTAACAACAATCTACAACAATTGATTAATTGATTGCTATCTAATAATTTTTCTGAATTCTTGGTAATGCCCGTTTTTTTAATAAAATGGTATAAATATACAAGGTCATACAATCCACAATAAATATGATATTCAATGTGCTTCAAATATGCATTTTAAAAGAAACGAGTTAAAATGACTAAATAGTAAACAACAATTTACAACAATTATTTTCTATCGAATAATTTTTCTGAATTCTTGGTAATTGCCCGTTTCTTTAAAAAAAATGGTATAATATACAAGGTCAAACAATATACGATAAATATGATATTCAATATGCTTCAAAAATGCATTTTAAAAGAAACGAGTTAAAATGACTAAATAGTAAACAACAATTTACAACAATTATTTTCTATCGAATAATTTTTCTGAATTCTTGGTAATGCCCGTTTTTTCTTATAAAATGATGTAAATATATATTAAGATCAAACAAAATACAATGAAAATTATATTCAATATGCTTCAAAAATGCGCTTTTCAAACAAATCAGTAAAAATGACTAAACAGTAAACAATCTCCAACGATTAATTTATATCAAATATTTTTTTCTGAATTCTTGGTAATGCCCTTTATCATAAAATGGTATTGGAAAAAAGTCAACCCTCCTCCCCCTGAGGAGGAAAAAGGGGTTTATTGCCAAATAATGTAGACAGAAACGAACAAAATAATGAAATATATCAACCAACTATTGACATGATAGAAAAAACTTTCCTTCTGAGGTATGTGGAGCCTATAGGACTGTAAAGGTTTGCTGACTCTCTCCGAGATTGTCATGATGGCATTTCTGGCACCACTCCACTGACCTGGTCCAACTAGACGGTACTGATAGGGTGTAAATGGACCGGAAACGCACTTCAGAGCTAGGATTGGATCACGGAGCAACATCTTCCCGAAATCCGGCTTCACCCCAAACTCAATCGCAACATCATCCATGTACTTGATGAAATCCACTTGGAGTGTATGGCGCTGGGAGGAGACGAAACGTTTGGACATAGCTCCTTCTTTACTCACCATGTCGGCTTTCATCGCCTCTGGAGAGGGTAGCTTTGCAAGACCTTTAAAGACTCTTGCTGCCCATCTAGCTTGTAACTCTGATATGGGAATAACAGAACCCGCAGGTTTGGTGTATCCCACGAAAGCGATGGTAGCATGTTGGAGGTTCATTGGGAACACGTACTTGTAGAGTGGAAGCTTATTCTTCTCTACCGTCACCACCGAATCTTGAAGAAAGGGAAATTCAAAGACGTACCCAGTTGCAAGGATGACAGCATCCAGATCTTCGACGGTTCCATCCTTGAACACGACACCAGTAGGTGTGAAGCGCTTTACATCTGGTTTGATAATGACGGATCCATTTACAATGCAGGTAGGGAGAACATCGTTTATTGTTACCTGTTGGCCTAGCACTGAGTGATCGGGTCGGATACCAAGAAATTTGTGATCCACTCTTTTCCTAAACAAATACATCATTGGAAATATGGAATTGTAATTAACATGCAGATTGCATGCATTGACAGCGTTGCAATCTTGTAAACTGAGGATATTTTTAGAGTAGTACGCAAATTCATACTTAAGTATCACCCTGTTTGTAGGTTTTGTTAAGTCAAATTATTTTTATCATACTCGTACTGAGGGATATACCGTATAGGGACATAAAGTAATAGCGTGATTTGCTGCAAAGCACGATCGATCCTTTTAAATTTAGGGATAAGTTAGATTGAGAAAATCACCCTTCCAACAATAAAATAAATCATAGATGGTAAGTGCAAAATGTTAACAGCGCCCATGCTCTGTCATCTTGTACGATATTAACTTGACGGATCAACCTTGTTTTGGGGCCAGTTTTATTTTCATAAATGGACAACACCGGCAATCTGCATTTTTTCGAGAAAAAAAATTAGGAGATGGACATGATATCATTCTAGCGTTAAAATCCTTGAGGGTCTTTGCCAGATCTCCTATTCCTGTAGTTTTACTATGCACAAAGACATGTACCTTTTGAGCAACCCCAATCTCTTCAGCTAGATCGAACGACAACGTAAATGTGCATTGGACAGTTAGCCGATATCATAATAAATTGCCTCCCGCCATTTCTTGTCAAAGAATTCCAACCAATATAATAACACTTACTCCACAAAAGCCCTGATTCCCCTTTCCTTCACTGGATGGGGAAGGAGATCCAACAGTCTATAATGGAAAAATATATCTCCATTTCCAAAACGGGAGACTATCCACATCCCTCTACGTGTACTCAAATAAACCTGAAAATGGGGAAGAAGAGAGCGGGAGAGAGAGGGCCGGGGAGGGGGATGGGAGAGGGTGGGGGCCGGAGGGGGGATGGGACATTATGAATATATAATACAAAATGTCAGGATTGATCCAATCAATCGTAATTCCATGGAAATCCACCAGTGTCATAAATTTTTCTACAGGAAATTTGCACAATGTCCTTTGTAAACAAAATGAAGCACAGCTAGTGAAGTTTTAAGAAAGCAATAATGAATATACAGGGGCCGCGGAACCGGGGGGGCTTCAGCCCCCCCCCCCCCCACTTTTTTCCAAAACCGTGTACAAAAACGCAAAAATTATCATACAATTGTGATTTTTTCAGCCCCCCCCCCCACTTTTGGCTCAGCCCCCCCCCCCACTTTGAAAACCGTTTGAATATCGAGTTAATTATGCATGTGCGGAAGTTTGCAGATTGAAGGCATGGCCTTTGTGAGGTGATGTCCTGTATCAGACCTTTATGATTTAGATTTAGAGCGGTAAACATTGAGAAGCAGACAATTTTTGTGCAATAAAATGTTATTATTCGAGCCGCAATAGGATCAATGTAAACTAATATTCATTCCGATGACAATGACAGCCAAACAGTGAATTTATTCAATCCATCTTTTTGTAGGTCCATTGTTTTGGTTGGCTGGATGGGCCTGCATTGGTTGGTTGGGCTTGTAATGGTTAGTTGGTTGGGCTTGAACATTTATCATAATACTCACCTCTGATGCATGTTGACTCAATTCCACTGCAGCATCACAACCAGAATTACCCACTCCAATTATCAAGACGCGCTTGTTCTCAAAATTTCCGGGTGTCGAGTAATCATGCGTGTGAAGAACCCGACCCCTGAACTCGTTCATTCCTTGAAATGACAATTATGAAAACATAAGCCATAAAAATGATATGTTTTACCATATTGTATATGTTATACTTATGGCGTGTTTCATGAACATTTAAGTGTGACTTCAGTCATACTTAAGTGCCGACATGACATACGCACAGCCACAATTCCGTGTGTCTTCGTCATCTGAGTATATGATTTGACCAATTAATACAGTGATACGTTTTTAAATATACCAAGCATAGCTAGGAAATTAAGTGCAACTTCAAGTCACACTTAATCGTTTTGAGACACACATCCTCGGTTGATCAGTAGCGGGGTGACACTTTGGAAAAATTATCATGTTATATTGATTTTAGGGTGGGTGACTGACCCCGGTTTCGGCTCGGTCTGAGTCCACCTGCCGATGTGTTTTGAAGCCAGCGTCGAGCCGGCTTCAGTCCTTCAATTGGTATGTACCTGAAGTGGACTCAGGCCGACTTGACCCTTGAACTAGAAATAACTAACTAATCTTGCAAGAACATGTTTACATCAAAAGTCATGTAACAAGAAGATAGTGATCTGGAGGCGCGCGGCTCCAACTTGCAGGTGTGCAGGCTGCTCCAAAGACGGCATCGCAGCTGGCTTACAACCCGACACATTGTGTATCAGAGCGCATTCATTCGTAATTCCGAAGCTTCGTTATTCCGAAGGTTTGGAAATTCTGAAGGTTCGTTAGTCCGAAAACGAAATGAGGTTCGTAATTCCGAAGGTTCGTTAGTCCAAAACGAAATGATTAACGAACCTTATTTCGTTTTCGGAATAACGAACCTTCGGAACAACGAACCTTATTTTGTTTTCGCAGTATCAAACCTTCGGAACAACGAACCTTATTTTGCTTTCGGAATAACGAACCTTCGGAACATCGAACCTTATTTTGTTTTCGCAGTATCAAACCTTCGGAACAACGAACCTTATTTTGCTTTCGGAATAACGAACCTTCGGAACATCGAACCTTATTTTGTTTTCGCAGTATCAAACCTTCGGAACAACGAACCTTATTTTGCTTTCGGAATAACGAACCTTCGGAACATCGAACCTTATTTTGTTTTCGCAGTATCAAACCTTCGGAACAACGAACCTTATTTTGCTTTCGGAATAACGAACCTTCGGAACATCGAACCTTATTTTGTTTTCGCAGTATCAAACCTTCGGAACAACGAACCTTATTTTGCTTTCGGAATAACGAACCTTCGGAACATCGAACCTTATTTTGTTTTCGCAGTATCAAACCTTCGGAACAACGAACCTTATTTTGCTTTCGGAATAACGAACCTTCGGAACATCGAACCTTATTTTGTTTTCGCATTATCTAACCTTCGGAATAAAGAACCTTCGGAATTACGAAGTGGTACCATATCAGAGGCCTTAGATATGTTTCTGTTAAAGAACTCCCGAGGAACTTCTCTAATAAAAGCAGCTTTCCGCCGCATCAACGCCAAGCTGGTCTACACTTCATAACAAAGGAAACATTGTAGGTCAGCTGAGCCGCCTTCACGCCTGCAATTATTTGCAGCCTCCTCGAATTCTTTATCCCCCCCCCCTCTTTTATTTTTTACACATGGTCTGAGGCCTGCACTGTCTACACTGACGCCGGCTTCACGTTGTCTATTCAAGCGACATGAGTCGCCTGACTTTTCACGTCAACATTTTACACTGTTCTTGCGCCATGCATGTGCACAGATTATTGTTATTATAGCTAACAATTATTGTTCGTTGTTTCTGTGGTCGAGCCAATCTTGGGGTGTTACACGTACCAATTACGAGGGTGAAGCCGACGTGTTGCCGGCTTTAAGTCACATTTAGAGAGATAGACTCAGTCCGAGCCGGCGTCAATTCGGCTTTTAAAAAAAGGGGGCGTGTAACATACAAGTCGAGCCGTCTCCAACGCCGGCCTCAGTCCACTTTCGGCGTATATACATATGTGCATCAATTCACCACTCTACCTTAACGAGTCATAGAGCTGTCCTTAAAGTCTTGGGCCGTTCAGTTAAAATTGAGAACATAACAGCCGAGCTGGGATTTCAAATTTACAACCTTGCAATCAATTGAGTCCAATGCTCTCAAAACCACTACACCACGCGACCTTTTCAAATATGGATTGTTTGTTATAGTTCGTTCGATACAATTAGCAAAGGTAACATGAATTGTCCGAGAAAATATATAGTGGAGAAATTTCATCATCCAGAGGGAAATATTTTACATCACCCTCTCACCTTCAATCTCTGGAATATGTGGTGTAGAGTATTGTCCCGTGCATACAAGAACAGCGTCGTAGATTTCAGTAACGGACCTGCTGCAAGTACCTTGATGATTTGTTGTAACCTTCCATCGGCCCGTTTCTTTGTAGTCATCCCCCAAAACCACAGAGTCCACTTTAGTGTGAAAGTGAATGTACTTCCGAAGATGGAATCGGTCACAGAAGAGGTGAAGGTACTTGAACATTAGTTTATTGTGCATGAAGTTTGGGAAGTCGTCTGGAATGGGGAAGTCACTTGATTGAAGATAAATTATACAGAATTGAAGAAAAAAGACGAATTAGCATAATATTAAAACGGCTTAAGCTAAATCAAGTTAAGCGGTTTTTCAGAGGATACAATGTTGAGATGAACCATCAACATCATATTTAATTCAAACCATAATAGACATGCGAGGGCAACAACTGAATTATGGAAAATGTCTCCACATGGCGTCGCAAGGGATGCATGTTTGAAGCCCAGGAATCCTGACAAAGCAGAGGCTACGAATTAAAAAAAAAACAAGAAAATTAAAAAAGGGCAGTCTAATTAAATATTTAAACGCATTTTTTATGTTATTGCATTGACAGGACCCCAATTATAGTGACGACGGTATTTGTAACTATTCACTTCTTATTCTAGAACATTTTGAAATGTTCTCGATGAAATTTAAAGGTCGGAAAATGATTTGTGCCTTAGGAAAAACAAAGTACTGTAAGTAGTATCAAACCTCACCTGAAACATGTGATCTCTTTGCAAGTGTTGATTACTGTCGACTTGAAAACACTAGCTTGATCGTGCCGTTCCTCTCGATAGCACCATAAGCCTCCAATATCACCCGATTTCTCGAAGCACACTGGTTCGAGACCCTCGTCCAGACAACACTTAATGGCAGCCAGCCCACTAGCTCCAGCACCGATGATTGCAACCCTTTTAGCCATTATAGACCTACAGTCTCGTCACTCTCGTTGTCAGCAAAATCTATATGATAAAGAAAATGATAAGTTCCGCAACTTATTTCTATGTCCATCCCAAAAGAAGCACTTTAACTGTGTGTGCGTGTGTGAGAGGGTGCGTGCGTGTGTGTGAGGGGTGTTTGGGAGTGGGTGTGTGGGCTGTGAGGATGTGTGTGTGTGTTGATGCGTGAGGGAGGGTGTGTGGGCGTGTGTATGTGTGGGTGTCTGTGTGTGGAAGTATGGGTAGATGTCCTGCGTGCACAATTAGTTTCATTCTTTACCCAGAAGCTTAGTGCAATGGTGCAACTGAGATTTTAAGACCTTCTGGGGCCCATCACACAAAACTTAGAAATGATCGTAGAACATTTTTTTCGATTGATTCCATAACTACAATGTACAATCAATCATACAAATCAATCGCTAACCTTTGTGTTACGGGACATGCATGCAAATATGAAAATTGTACAAAAATATATGAGGAAAATAATTCAGGACATATCAAAAAATCCGACAATGATTAAAATGTCATAAGAAATCCACCGCAGGAAATTTTTGAGCGCTCCGCTCACTGACTTATTAATTTCAAGTCCAAGTCTCCAACAACTTTGGGGACCAAATTTGCGACGCTCGGGTACACAGTTACGAAAAACGCAACATTATGTAAGTGCAAGTCAGACCCCAGATTTCTTGTACAAACTCAATACTAACTGTGTTTTAAAAAAACACAGGCATCTAAATTGATGCTACTTATGGCCGATATAATGTCGCCGACAAATTAATAAAAAAAAGAAAGAAAAGAACCAAAAATTAATAATACATGAATATATATATCAAAAAAGAACGATTAAAAAGTAAAATACTTAAGAAATCAATTCAGGTACGGGATTCTTTTCCACTTACAATTGTTAGGAATGCTATGATTCATTAAGAATATTAACATCTCAAAGTAGCATTTTAGGAGCGTTATTTAGTGAATTAGAGAAAATGGATAATTTCATGAATAGATTAGCACAGTTGATTAGTAATCCTAATGGAATTTGCCTATGCGACCATCTAGATTAGGTCATTTTTATCCATCATGCAAATTTTGGACGCGATCGCAAAATCTGCGGCCAAGATCTTCCCGGTTGACAAGAATCACATACCCCGGCACTATAACGGTTCAAATAGTTCATGTTAATGATAATATTTGCCTTTCATTAATGAGGCCTATCATTAATGATGCTTTTCGTTAATGATAATAGATGCTATTCATTTTGTTCATGTACTTTGTATTCCACTTTGAATTTTATTGCTCTCTCTCTCTTTTCCCCGTTTTCACCCTTTATCTTCTTCTCCTTTTCTTTCTTCTCGCTTCTCACACTTTTCCTACCTCCTTCTTTCCCTTCAATTTCGATCTTTTTTATCTCCCCGCATCCCTGCTCTCTTCATTCAAATGTCGGGTGTGCTTGACAATGACATACTTTTTTCTTTTCTGTATTCACAAATGTCTAATCGTTTCATGTAAATTCTCTTGCCTTATCTTTAATCTGTAATTAATTTTTTGTCTCACCTGCATAGCAGAGTGAGACTATAGGCGCCGCTTTTCCGACGGCGACGGCGGCGGCGGCGTCAACATCAAATCTTAACCTCAGATTAAGTTTTTGAAATGACATCAGAAAGTATATGGACCTAGTTCATGAAACTTGGCCATAAGGTTAATCAAGTATTACTGAACATCCTATTAGAGTTTCATGTCACATGACCAAGGTCAAAGGTCATTTAGGGTCAATGAACTTAGACCATGTTGGAGGAATCAACATCAAAATCTTAACCTGAGGTTAAGTTTTTGAAATTACGTCATAACTTAGAAAGTATATGGACCTAGTTCATGAAACTTGGCCATAAGGTTAATCAAGTATCACTGAACATCCTGCATGAGTTTTATGTCACATGACCAAGGTCAAAGGTCATTTAGGGTCAATGAACTTTGGCCGAATTGGGGGTATCTGTTGAATTCCCATCATAACTTCGAAAGTTTATGGATCTGATTCATGAAACTTGGACATAATAGTAATCAAGCATCACTGAACATTTTGTGCAAGTTTCAGGTCTCATGATTAAGGTCAAAGGTCATTTAGGGTCAATGAACTTTGGCCGAATCGGGGGTATCTGTTGAATTACCATCATAACTTTGAAAGTTTATGGATCTGATTCATGAAACTTGGACATTAGAGTAATCAAGTATCAATGAACATCCTGTGCGCATTTCAAGTCACATGACCAAGGTCAAAGGTCAATTAACATTGGCCGAATTGGGTGTATCTGTTGTATTACCATCATAACTTTGAAAGTTTATGGATCTGATTCATGAAACTTGGACATAAGAGTAATCAAGTATCACTGAACATCCTGTGCGAGTTTCAGGTCACATGATCAAGGTCAAAGGTCATGTAAGGTCAATGAACTTTGGCCATGTTGGGGTTTTTTGTTGAATAACCATCATATCTCTGTAAGTTTATTGGTCTAGTTCATAAAAAGTGGACATAATAGTAACCATGTATCACTGAACATCTTGTGCGAGTTAGAGTAGTTTTCAAAGTCAGCACTGCTGCTATATTGAACTGCGTGATGCAGGTGAGACGGCCAGAGGCATTCCACTTGTTAATCATTAGTCCCCTACTTTTTTTTTAAAAGAAAAGAGTAAGCTGGACATTTTGTAAGGGTGTTTTTAATCTACTATTTCATTTTTTCTGCAATCACCAATGTCTAATCGTTTCATGTAAATTTTCTCGTCATATCGTTTATCTGTAATCCATTTTGGGGGGCCAATAGTCCTGTACTTTGTTCTAAAACACAGAGTAACCTGGCCTTATTTTAACTATAAATACTTTCCTTTGTATTATACTGAACAAACGTGATATACAAGAAATAAGTTTTGTATTTAGTTTATCATGTATGGAGCTGAATAGTCCAAATATTATGTAATTATTTTTGTATGAACTTTTTAATTCTACAGATAGGCCTATTTCTTTCATTTAATGTATTTTGTTTCGAACTAGGCCTTTAAGTATAGGTTTCGCTACTGTGGAAAATATGTAAAAAAAAAATGAATAAACAGATACGAGTGTCGGTTTGTGTTACCAACACTGATCCTTACCCCTCGCTCATGAGCATTACTTTTATCTTTCAGTGTGATTCGCGTTCGGACTGTTCTTTAAGCACCTCCTAAGTCCAAAACAATCACCTAACAACGCACATGACTCATTCACCAAACCTTCACTTGCACGCTCCTCCATCACACCCGATCACGAGTGCAAATAAGAATGGCGATAGTACATACTCCTGATGCACACCATCCTTACCTCCAAGCTCCTCTGACAACTTATTTCATGTTATTGTTTGTTTGTTTAAATGCAGTGTAGCTCGTCTACCCAATCAATAGGCAAAATGCCATAACATTCAGAAAACGACTGAGAAACATCGTGTTCAATGTAAAAACCTACACAAAAATAAGTTTCTGAAAATGGGTTTTCACAGCGTATCTGATTTAATCCGTCTTTAAGAATTTTTTTTTTAATCTGATTAGTTTATTGGGAAGAAGTTGATTGGGTGTGACTTACTTTTTAAAAAGATTTGAATACCAGTGTCACATGGGCGGACTCCAAATAAAATTCAAGTAAAACTCAATGTGTACCAAATCACAATTTAAAATTTATTTCAATATACAAAACTACAATATCAAAACATCTCTCTTCGAAGTTCAATATTGTCCAACGTATGAAGTTTAAAAGGTAAATAAAACACCTCTAAATGATAAAGTATTCTGAAAAGTACTCTGATGCACAAATTTACAATCAAAGGATCCTGCATTGATCCAAGCTATGATATTCAACTCTCGATCTGTCTCTAACTCCAATATAATTGAAAAGATCCTGCACTGATCTAATCACCAACTTCAACGTTCAGTGTGTTACATTTCACCTGCAAAATTACCTCCAAAAATATCAATTAAACCTTTAACTTTGTTTCATTTTGTTTTCACAATAACGACTACCAAAAATTCCTATGAACGGATCCTGCATTAATCCACCTACATAAAATTCTATTCTCACCACTTTGTATCTCTAATCACAACACTTTTGTGATTACATCTCAAAATCCTTCTAACTCCTGAACTTGAGCTAACAAAAATATATGCACCTAAATTCTATATCAAAACTCTGTTAATCGACGTCATATCTTACCAGGATCCAAATTCGAATAAACTCTTCTCACTATTAAACTGTTCATGTTCAGTGATTTTCATAATCAGTGTCTATTTTCTTGAAATGTCAATTTGCAAGACTTTCTGGTATTTAGAAAGCTAGTTCAAATTTAACGAAAAGGTCTCCTGCTTTCTCTCTCACTACTATTTACAAACTTATCTGTCAGGTGACATGTTGACCAAAAACCTCAAGAGTCAGCACTTTATAATGTTCAGCTTAAATCAATTCACCAGTCTCCAAAGCGACCCGGTCTTTGGAAATGTCACGATCCTGGAAATTATCCGGTCTTGGAATATATCCCGATCTTAGAACCATCGATGGCTTCTTCAATACAAGCATAAAAATAACAGCATAAATTCAGCTAAATCTGACCTCTTACAGGTATCTAAAAGTTCCAGCCAATATCCAACAGGAAAGGCTGCTTTTCTGTTTAAAGTTGAAATTCAAAAATTATCAAGATGGCAGCTAAAATTGCGACTGCCCCAAAATTGCATAGGTGTGTGTTACACAAAGTCTCCAAGATGCAATGCCAGAAAACTAGTGGAAAGCTATAAAGGGGTCTCCTCCCAAATTTACAATTTCCCAAAAGTATCTAAAGCAGCTGTCAAAAAGAAATGCTCACTGGAAATTATTCGGTCTTGGAATATATCCCGATCTTAGAACCATCGATGGCTTCTTCAATACAAGCATAAAAATAACAGCATAAATTCAGCTAAATCTGACCTCTTACAGGTATCTAAAAGTTCCAGCCAATATCCAACAGGAAAGGCTGCTTTTCTGTTTAAAGTTGAAATTCAAAAATTATCAAGATGGCAGCTAAAATTGCGACTGCCCCAAAATTGCATAGGTGTGTGTTACATAAAGTCTCCAAGATGCAATGCCAGAAAACTAGTGGAAAGCTATAAAGGGGTCTCCTCCAAATTTACAATTTCCCCAAAAGTATCTTAAGCAGCTGTCAAAAAGAAAGGCTAACTAAGCTCATTATAAAGGGACCTATACAAATCTACCACCCTGGATACAACACACAATAGATATGCAAATTATCTTAATTCAATTCTAGCAAAAAAGAATCTCACACACACTTCTCTCCCATCCTACTCACTCTTGCATAAGATCTACTCCTTGTCTCTTAGCAACCTGGCTGTGGAGTGAAACTTAGATAAAATAAGGAAGCTTTGCTGAAGAAAAAAATGAAATGAAATAAATGCATTTTCAATGTGACAACCAGATCACCATAAAAAGAAAACGAAAAACAAAACGCAAATATGATTACAATGTAACAATACACAATATAATCAAAGTCCATACAGTAATGGGGGAACTTAAATTCAATGCGACGAAGTCCTTTAGGTATTTGTAACTTTTCTCCACCTCTCCCATTTTGGTGAACTGCCATGATATTTGTCACTTTTGCCGAGAGTCTTGTCAACATTTTAAAAATTATATGGTCTCCGAATACTATCCGAGATAGAAAGTGTAGCCTAGATAAATTTAAAAAGATGGTAGAATTAAAAAACGGACGAAACATGATTTCTTGACCATACTTACATCTATAAAATCTTTGGGGAATCGAGTGAAAGACAAAAGTTTATCGGATCTGTTGGGCGACGTGTTGATGTTTCAGTTAAGGCCAGAAATCTGTAGTCAAGCTCAACAAGCAACGTTCATGTCCAAATCATATCGGTTTCATCTTATGAAATGACTGATAGAATTTACGTAATTAAAGCTAAGGCTGCTGAGGCAATTCAGAAGTCCGGGCTCCAATAACTAAATGCATTTGTTCATATGTAATCCTGCAATGTACTTGAAAATGAGATTAGGTATAGATAGTAAATTCATTCAATAACGCGCGGACCGTGAGAGTAAAACTTTTAACACGTGTGACCTATACAAAAGACCTTTTTGACGCCTGAATATATGCATTCAGACCCCCCCCCCCGCCGCATCACCTTTTATATTGTTATATACCCAGTGATCTGTTGGCCTTCTTGCGTTTATGATATCTTTTGTTATTTTCAGGGAATATGTTAAAAAAAAGTATTTACAACAGATCTTATACGTTCACAAATACTTTTCATTTTCTAAATTCAAACCAATATGGATTTAGCTTTTAAAAAATTTAAAACTATATCCAGGAAAGGCACCAGCATGGTTTGAGAGTTATTTGTCAGATAGAAAACAATTATTTTATTCACAATAATGTTTCTTCTAAATTCCATGCAATAAAATGCAGAGTTCCAGAATGATTGAGCTTAGGCCCCCAGTTTTTTTTATATCATATATTAAGTATTTGACTACTGTAATGCCTTTATTATCATTTGTATTATTTGCAGATTACACAAACATTGCCAAAACTATCTTTTTGGTTTACGTGTTTCATTTAATATAGATAAGACAAGATTGTGCTTTTTTTTAACCACACAAGTTCACATATTGCTGAATTTCCCCACAATATAACAATAGACAACATTCCTCTAAAAAATGTAGGTGTCACAAGAGATGTTTCGAATGAATAAACTTTAAATAAGTTACGTCGGTCATCTATCACCATATTTTTGCTCGCTCGCTGAAACGGCTCTCTGAAATTAGACAAGAAAAAATAAAATGTTCTCCACAAAGTGAATTTCATATTGTTCCCAAAAAATTGACCACAAAAAAACCCAATCCATTTAAGCACGAGTTAACCCATCCAATAGACATGTATATTGTATTACCAGTTGTGAGAATTATGTTTTCTATTTGCAATTGTCTGCTTCCCTTGCTTTATCTTCCTATACCTTGTATAGCTCTGACTACCTTTTTTCTATATATTTGATTCATCCCTCTTTCATACTTTCTTATACACTCGACCTTGTTTTATCTCTCTCTCTCCTATTATTTTTCTCCCGACTCTTTTTCTCGATCATTCGTTTGTTTTCCCCTCTCAATTTATTTTTCTTTTGTAAGTGCACATTCTATTTATACTTCTTAATATTTAATTGTAATACATATTTGGAATTTGTTACAGGCCACCTATTGTGTAAACATTGTTACTACAATTCAGGATTTCTGCTTTTGTAATAATGTTTTGTATTTTAATCATTTTATACAGTACTCTGTAAATCATTTTGTATCTGCTTGCTCGAGATTACGATGATGAATAAATATACCATTATTATTATCAAAAGACAAAAGGGGGGTCATTACAAATTAACGGTTGTTTTGGTCCCGAAATTTTTGACAAACAAAAAGAAAATAAAATAATTCACTATAAAATATAGATCAAGTTGGTTACAATACTCCATTTTAACACCTACCAGAATTCCAGGGGGTGCTGCCTTTGGAGAATAATAAATGCAGAAACCCCAAGGAAAATCTTGGGGGCTGCTCATTGGCGGCGGAAGCCCAAAAAATTAGAGGGGGTCTACCTGAAATTTTGTGATGGACACATGTACAAAAAATTGACAAGCAAAAAAAAAAGAAAAAAAGGTCATCAACCTAAATTTTAGGGGGGGAGACATTTTTAAGAGGGGTCCACCATAATTTCAAAATTGACAAGCAAAAAAAAAAAGGTTTCAACTAAAATTTTTTTGGGGGGGATCGTCCCCCCACCTCAAATTTTTTGGGGGACCTGTCCCCCCTCCCCCCCCCCCCGCTTCCGCCGCCTATGGGCAGCTGAAGCACCCCTAGCACCCCCCCTCCGCTTCCCAGGGCCGTGATCCTTATCTTGCGTCATATAAATTGTTTTAATTACGGAACCGCATTTAAATGAATTTGAATTAAATCAGTTTATATTTTATGAAATGATATTGGAAGTACATGTGTATGAAAATGTTTTGCACTTTTTGTTTATAAAATGATGTTGGAAGCACATGTATAAAACAGTTTTGAACTGTATTGTTGCCAAACTGAAAGGTATCTAAAAGCGTGTCAACGGAAGGAAGAATTAATCAGTGGACATAAGGATAAAGAGAAAAGGAAGCTAATGAACCTTACAAAAGGGTTATGCAATTATGATCATTGTTGTGAAGGAAGGATATTGTGCCTACAATGTCAAGTATTCAAGTAGACAACTTCTGACCCATCCTGCAAATACGATTTGGGCCTGGGGCCCGTTGCAGAAAGAGTTGCAATCAATCGCAACTCTAAAAATCACGCGCAACTTGATTTTCAACCAATCAACAGCGCGCATTTGGGACTTGCGATTGATTTTTTGACTTGCGTTTAAACACAACTCTTTCTGCAACGGGCCCCTGGTCTTACAAAGAGTTATGATTAGGCGCGGATCCAAGGCGGGGGGGGGGGGGGGGAGGGCGAGCCGGCTCCCCCCTAATTTTTGGCAAAAAAAAGCTTTTTAACTTGAGAGATAAGCTGAAAAACAGGAAGAAAAATGCGAAGGAGGTATATACCCGTGTTTTAATTTACGGCCTCGTAACGGCCGGCCCGATCCCCACAGGCCTATACTCGAGTGGCACCGCATTCCGTTGGTTCACCGCAACTGCGCGCATCAAGACATTCTCCTGCACTCCATCAACGGCCGATTAGCTCTGCATAGGAGGATATGCGCATCAAGTAGTGTAACCACTATTTTCCTATTCCTCTTCCTAAGCGCGAGATGAAACTTGTCGATATCGATATTCCATTCTGAAAAAGGGACAATTTCATTATTAGGAATTCATGAAACTGTTGCCTTATTTATCAATCTAATATTAATGAGAGCTCGAAATTGTTTGATATTAAGGCCTAAGAACCGGATAATTGAAGCATTTAATAAAAATTGTTTTACGGCCTATATAGGTACATTTTTTTCATGATCACAATCATTGCTCAGAATGTTCAATTTTCAGGACAAAATACATGAAATTTCCTTTAAAAATTAGATTGCGTTTCGCGCTCGTATTATTCAATTAGGGCTTATATGAGATTATTATTTATTTATGTTTTGTGAGAATAAAGCTAAGAACGATAGGACTACCCCTTCAAAGAAAGAAATAAAAATCAACTTCGAGCGGCCGATCGTCGGGGGAAAATATGGGTAATTCCTCCCCCCCCCCATAAGCGAAAGCTGGATCCGCCCCTGACGATTGATTCGGTCAACCTCAAGTATTATGGGAATCCGTCAATATATTTTTTTCTTTAGGAAATTTGCACATATCCTTTGAAAACAAAGATAAGCTTACTGAATTGTCAAGAAAACAGGGACTGTATGAATAATCATCATAGTAAGTTAATATTTTGAACATGCATTTTAGATGTGGGCGTTGCTGGCTTTCCATAGTTGTGGCTGATCAGATCAATCGCAACTCTTTGTAAGACGAGGCCCATGGCAAACTTGCAAATGGGCATATCCAATTCGCTTGCATACGTTTCTTTCCACAGTCCAGCCCCTCTGCTAACACATTAATGTATTTATTTATATATTTATTCATTCATTCAATCATTTATTTGTTTATTTAATATTCATTTACTTACTTACGTACTTGCTAACATAATAACTCACTTACTTAGTGATTTGTTGATTGATGCAGGATAAAGAAAAATGTATCGCAAAAGAAGTTTTTTTTTCAGATATGTCTTGTTGCCATATTCATAAAAAAATCAGTTCCAATTTCTAACATTGGGGGTCTCCAAAGTAAAGTATAATAGGTTTATTCCAAATGATCTAATGTCATTTCGTCCATATTACCTACTCGTCTACCATCATTTGGTCTACCATCAGTTTGTCCACATGGTCTAAAGGCCATCATTGGACTAAGCATAGAGCTATTAACAGAGCTCCATGGACTAAGTGTTAATTGGGTCAAATTAATGAAAATGTAATGGGTACTAGACCAATTGGTTATGGGACGAAATGATCATAGACGAACTGGTGATTTAAACGAAGTGATTATTGGACCAAATGGTTATTGTACCAAATGGCAGTTAATTAGAAGAAATGTTGATGAACCGAATTGCATTAGACTTAATGAAGACTTAACCATGATCATGGGTGGATGAGTTGGCAATAGACCAGTTGGTCGTATAATAAATGCGAAGTAAAAATATCAAATATTTTAGAATGTCCAGCAACGCCCATGACATTTATACAGTTTTAAAACGTTTTCTTGGATATACATGTAGTTAGAGATATGATAATCATTTTTATATAGCGCTTAACTACGTCTCTCACAGCAAAAACAGTGGTGTTAACCGGTGTACATAGAGGACCACACCACTTATTTTACACCGGTGTTAAATTGACAGTGTTAGTTTAACACCTATAGGTGTTATTACAACACCTTCGGTTGTTACATTTACACTCTTTGGTGCTATATTCAATCTCTAGGGTGTAATTCTAACACCTCAGGGTGTGGTCCTCTATTGGAGCGTGACGAGTCCTCCCATCACATGAATTTCCCTTTTGCTAATTGCTATGAATGATAATGAGGTTTGTTGATGTAATGACAACCTACCCGTAGATTATTGTTATTATTATTAATATTTTGAATATTATTTTTTGTTATTATTAATTATCATTGTTATTATTATTCTATTATTATTACTATTATTATCATAATTATTATTGATTATCATTATCTATTCAACCTTCAAAGTAAAATATATAAAATAGAGGAATATACGAAAGAGTGACGTGGGAGGGGGGGGGGTCAGAATTCACAAAAGGGAAGTTTTTCTCTCTTGCTCTTGGGCATGTGAGCCCTCACATGTCACTCTGTGTGAGTTACATAATAAGCATTACCATGATTCAAGTGTAGTAAAAATGAATAAGTTCCTATTTTATATATATGAATAGCAATGAAAACTAAAACAACAATATGCGAGTCACAGTCAGTGTAATTTTACGATCGATGACTTGACGGCAGGAGAATCTTTCATGAAAGGAGTTTTATCCGACAGTTACCATAGTAACATTGTCCCTCGGCCAATAAGAATCAAGAAAATTCGTCAGATCTGACAACTTTAAAATGAAAATGTCAATAGAATGCTCCCCCGGGTCTACCTCGAGCGAAGTTCGTGCAGGCTCCACTCCACCTACCCGAACTTCGGGACCGTTAACTCGCTCGGATACTCCTAGAGGCAAAGGTGAGATAAAAAGTTATTTATTGCAAATATTTATAGAAAAAATATAACGAGGAAGAAAAATAGCTTAATTTCTTACTCTATACACCCGTATTTCACTCCGGCTCCGGTTATCCTCAAAATTGGTGATTTTGGGCCAGTATCTAATTTCTCACACGTATTATTCACGGCATCGGTCGCAGGTCAATCAGCACAAATATTTATATCTATGCTGGATGGCTCAGAAAATACCAGAAATATTCTAAGAGTTTGGGAAAATATTCCACGAATCAGTGGAAAAAATAGTGGAGAGATATAGTGGTATGTTTTCAGCCGGTCCTGGAGGTGTGTCCTCATACTCGAAGCTGATTGGCTTAGCGTGACGAGCCCATAAATTTTGCGATGAGCATGAGCTACGTGCATTATGCGCCGCGAGTTTGCATCAATACAATTGTCCTTCACGCGACATTCATGTGTGTGTGGATGCTGGCTGCTATCTAACGTTACATTTCTATAGATTGATCTCAATTTACTGCGAGTTTTAAAGTAATCTTCGTCATCATGTCTTCCCAAGGGGTGCAGACTGATTTTGTAACGTTGACAAGCTTTGTTCTTGCCGAGCAAAGACGTTTTCCCGAAGCAACTGGAGAGCTCACGACATTGCTTAATTCACTGCTCACTGCCATCAAAGCCATTTCATCAGCAGTAAGAAAGGCCGGCATTTCACGCCTGTGAGTACACGCAATTGACTGTTTAGTGTACTGTTAGTATTTAGTATTACAATACATGTACATGATCTTTAATGAAATTAGACATAAGTCCGGGGCATGAGTGTGATGGGACAAGATGAAAGAGAGATTTCTGCTCTGTTCTGTATTCATCTTAGACCAGCTTCGGTCTCTGTTTTGTTGGTTGTTCAGCTGAACTCCGTTGGCTTCACTCACCAAATACAGAGACCGAAGTTCTAGCGCGATCTGTACAGGGGACTCAATGGCCATATGTTTATGTACTTAAGATCGGATAAAACGGGGAAGTGAATTTGCGTGACAGCCGAGCTAAGTCACTGTTTTTGTTCCTTTCAAGTTCATTTTTCTCTGTTTTTTGGCAATTAATGCCAAGAGGAAATATAAATTTGCATTTTGGTCGCGTTAATTTTCGAAATTTTTATTCATTAAAGACAAAAATAGAAGAGCCCCGACGGGGGGATTTTGCATTGCAAGTCCCCTAATGGTGGCTGCACGATAGCGAGCCGTCTGTGTACGAGGAGAAATTTAAAAAAAAGTGTTAAAAAACTCCTCGAAACTGACGGATGCCAGCTGTCTATATTCAACTCAGCTATGCCTCGTCATGCTCATACTCGTTGCAGAGGATGCCTCTTTAATTCTTTTGATAATTTTACCAAATGAGAAATTTTGACCATATGATTGGCATTGCACAAATAGCAATATTTGCTATTTGTGTTGTGTTATGCCTCAGAAGTTAATGAAAATGCGAACAATTATATAGACTTTTAGGCCTATGAGCTAGACAGAAAGTTTGGTTGTTCCGCTGAAATGTGTTGTCAGAAATTGTTTATTAAATCCCCAGAAACGATGGTTATTTCTGTCTAACATATTTGGTGCTTTGTATTTTCTTACATATGACCTGAACATATTTTTTCAAGAAAATTATTGATATTTAAAGATAAATGCTAGTTTTGGTAACGATATAAAAATGAGTTTGTACAGAATCCAATGAAATGACCACCAAAGTGTCTGTTTGTATTTTAATAAAATGTATGTGCCAAAGGATTCTGGAAGAAATTGTGTAATTGCTGAGAAATCAGCAAATAAGCACAGGATTCGGGTAGAGCGTCGGGCCCGACATTCAAAGCAATAATTATAAACTGTCCCACGTGCGCTCATCTGTGTTGGGGATCTCCGGTGTGAACATTTTTCAGCGTAGATTTCAAGATTTCACAATGTTCAGTGTATGTAACTGTACCAGATATAGATCCTCGATGATATACTGACAATTAAGCCTTGTTTTACAGACTTTCTCATGAAATCAGTGTTTACTGCAACTACTGGAATTTCTCTTTAAAACTATTCATTTCACAAGGAGTAGATCTAAAGGACAAAATAATTGTTGGATACATCTACATGTAGTTTGAATAGAGGTTTATATTGTTATACTTATGCAAACTTTTAGCAATGAATTCTCTCTTTTCTCAGGTACGGTATCCAAGGTTCGGTGAACACGACCGGAGATGAACAGAAGAAGCTGGACGTGATCTCAAACGATCTCTTCATCAATGCACTGAAGGGCTCCTACACAACATGTGCCCTCATCTCGGAGGAGAACGAGAACATGATCGAGGTGGAGACAGAGAAGCAGGGGAAGTACATCGTGGCTTTCGACCCCTTGGACGGCTCGTCAAACATTGATTGTCTCGTTTCGATCGGTTCCATCTTTGGTATTTGGAAGAAGGTTTGTAATTGTATATGAGTCTCTTCTTTAGGATTAAATTTGTGTAGTTGATTATTTGTTTTCAACAAGACCTTGGATCCTTTTTTCCTCTTCTCTTGCTACTTTGGACGGTTCCATGACATTTACTCCGGCAGCAATCGCTCTGCTCTAATTTCCACTTACTAATCAAATGACCAACTTCAACCCTGGGTTAAACACTATACCCTTCCCTAACCATAACATAAAACCCTATTAAACCTAATGCTACAAAATTAAGCCTGGAGCAATTGTCGCAGGAGCAAATGTCGTGTCACTACCATGGACATATTGCCTGTATAGGCCACAGACTATAAACTGTGGGTTATATGATGGGAAACTATGATGTCGAAATTCATGTTTAAATTGAATGTTTATTATTATGTATACTGTGTTCTTTCCCCATGCTTTAAAGCAGATATGAACCAATAGCGTCATCTAGAGTCCTCAACTACTCATACCTGGCCAATTTTCTGACCCATAATGCCAGTGTAGCCTTGTAATTTATAGAACCACTTGAATGATAGCATGTTATTTAATTTTTATCAGCACCAGACCAGCGCCATCCCTTATCTGCCGAGTATTTGAATGGGTGATCATAAAAGTAGCGTGGCTCTGCTATGTTGTTACTTAAAAGGTTTTGTACGGACTATTTTAGTACGGGCCCTGTGAAGATCAATAAATCCTGAGTTACTGAACACAGTATTAGATCTTTAAATGATGTTTGCAACAATGATTAAGAACCAGAAGTTCAGCTTTTCAAAGGATATAACTAATTTTGATATCTGTGGACAGAGCCAAAACATGGAAATTCAATTTAGCATGTAAAGAGGAAAAACAGGAAAATAATACAAACCAAAGTGGCAAAGCCTCAACTTACATATACATGTAGTTCCTGGCTACCTCATGATAACGAAAACAACATCTATTTGAAAATGTGGTTATTCATATTGTTGTACAATATCAGTTGGAAAATAAGAATGTTATCCGATTTATTTATTGTATTTATTCAGGTTTTGTTTCCACAGGGTAGCCCTTTCAGTAGCAAACTGAGTTACAACTTAGGGACCCTGCAAAACAACACAATTTTGATAGTACAAGTATGCAAAAATCTGAAATAGAATGAAAACATTACATACAATAACAAATATGCAATATGGAAAAGAGTTTTAGAAAGAAAAAAGAAGCTCCAAAGAATTACAAAATGTACCAAAATATCAAGATTACAAAAATTTATGACTAAGACAATTGTCGAGAGGAAGTATTTTGCACAATTTAGATTTAAATGATTAGAATGATGTGGCATTTCTGACAAAAAGAGGGAGCAGCTTCTTTCATTTGCAATATGCACAAGTTCTTTGATTTATTTGATGGTAAAGTGGTTAAATGATTTTCTTCATCTGTTCATCAATATATTTCCACAACATTGTTTCTTTACAGACAAGTGAGGGCGCTGTGACAGAGAAGGATTATCTTCAACCTGGCCGACAAATGGTTGCTGCTGGTTATGCCCTCTACGGTAGCGCCACCATGGTTGTACTCAGTACAGGAAATGGCGTCAACGGATTCCAGCTGGATCCCGTAAGAAATCTTCCACTACTGATTTAGACATTTGAAAACCTCACTTGTAATACTCTTTATGCACATTTAAGTTTAGTATTATGCCCATTTATGTCAGTGGCATGTTTAAACTAATCAGTCTTTTTATTAATATCATTAGTTTATTCAACAGATACAGTATCAAGCATACAATGTAAAACAAATGAATTCAACAAACAATTCAAATGCATAGACAAAAATAACTGTTGCAGTAACACAGAAATATTTTAACAGACACTTGATGAGCCCAGATGAGCCGCTTAAAAGTTAACCAAATAACTGTAGTAGAGGGACTGCGGTACTATCACTTTGTTAAGAACATCGCAATGGTCCATGGCCCACTAGTAAGCCACCTTGCGCTTCCTATGGTGGATCGTGAAATCAAAAAATAATTTTGGAAAAAAATTGGCTAAAACCTCCAGTTGTGACAGCACTATTTCATGCAGCAAAGTGTATTTTAACAGAATCTCCTGCCGATGCGACAGATGACTAGACGGACAGGTCAGCTGCTGAGGTGTGTCCTTATGTAAGAGTGAAGACCAGTTTGTAATGTGCACTATTGGTCACAGCTGCTACATGGGATGGGAAGGAAAGTGAAGAGGGGTTTTGTTTCTTTCTCTCCTTTTACTGGATGGCAGCTGCTATGTTGGTTTTAAAGTCCTTTTGCCTTGTACAGTTGGGCACATCTACTTCTATATACTGTGAAAGACCACCACCCTACAAAGGCCTGCATGGAGGGTCATGGCTATGAACTGCCAGCAGCATCCTGTCGCCTGTCCTCGTCATCTTCTCTTCATCGTGATGGTCTAACGGGGCTTGGAGATGAGTTGGTTAGGTACTAAGAGGTGCCTACTTTGTTATTTGGCGACCTGTATGCCTGAGCTGCACATGAGTGAAAAAGGGATGTGCAGGCAGTTCTCCGCCCTCTCACCTACTGACGCTCAATGTCCAACAGGGCCCCGTTGCATGAAAAGTTACTACTATTGTGGTAACTTTGCCATGAATGGTGTCTTTAGTAACAATCAAATCCTTGATTGTGATTGGCTGTTTGGTCATGTTACCATGGTAGTTACTGCTGGAAGGCAAAATTACCATAATAGTAACGTTTTTGCAACAGGCCCCAGGTGCAGAAACTACCATGTGTAAGACACTCCTGGTTGGTGCGGCTTTGTTTTTTGGAGTTTCAGTCTCCTAGGAAGACTTGCAGTCAAGGATGATGAGCTCTTCCTGCCCTGCTAGATGGCCGCCAATGGCTCACTTGAGCCAGCACCCTTTGATAAATCTTGTTTTTGTTTCCATCAGGGACGCTTAATGTCCAACAAGTGCAGAAATGTCCCCAGCAGGTGCAACTCTATTGTTTGAGTTTCAGTCTCGTAGGAAGCCTTCCAGTCAAGGATGATGAGCTCTTCCTGCCCTGCTAGATGGCTGCTACTGGCTCCCTTGAGCCAGCACCCTTTGATAAATCTTGTTTTTGTTTCCATCAGGGACGCTCAATGTCCAACAAATGCAGAAACGTCCCCAGCAGGTGCAGCTCTATTGTTTGGAGTTTCAGTCTCGTAGGAAGCCTTCCAGTCAAGGATGATGAGCTCTTCCTGCCCTGCTAGATGGCTGCCAATGGCTCTCCTGAGCCCACTCCCTGTGATGACTCTTGTATCTGTTTCCATCAGGGTGCCTCATCACCCACCTCACCAGCCTTGGACTGGTACTGATGCCAGTGCCAGTTTAGCCGCCGGCAGCTCAACCCTGAGACAGGTTGTACTGGGTTACAGGTTACCAGTAGCAGATCAAACAACTAGACCTGACCTGACATGGCTATAAAAAGTAAGATACAAAATGCAGTCGTAGCATATTGAATTTCGGTACCTAGTATTAAAAGTTAACATGCAGCCTATGTACCCTATGTTGTATTTGCAGGCGATTGGAGAATTTGTGTTGACAGATCGTGACATGAAGATCAAACCTAGAGGAAAGATCTTCAGTATCAACGAAGGATACGCCATGTACTGGGATGAAAGCATCAAAGAATACGTCAAGTCAAAGAAATTCCCTGAGGTGGGTCTTCATTTAGTCTGCTCAGTTATGGTTAATGTAATATTTACCCCAAAATATAAAACCTTACCTTGTTTTCCTATTCGAAAATGTGACAAAAACATTATTTTTCAGGGTATACAGTTTTTTTGGGAGAATATGCATCCATAATTCATGTGATGATGCACTTATTAGATTATTTGTCATTTATTGATCTACAGTATAAGACAGTTTTTTAATGTTTATTCATTCATTCATCTTTTGTTATGATGCACTTAAAGCTGTTGGTAGTGATTATAAGGATTTTTCTTTTCAGTCACAAGATTAAAGAATACTCAAGTAGAAATACATTTCTTCTGTGATATATTTTATATGTAAAAGTAAAGAGAAAATCTGCTTGAAGATTAATTGTAGCTTTGAAAAAAAAATCATGATATTAAAAATGATGGGGTAAATTCTTGTAGTTAGTGTTTCTGAATTGGTTCCCTTTTTTTATCATGAGATGATCACATGACTTGACTGCTTGATATTAACTGTATTTTGCAGCTACCGGTACTTTTTTTCATATAACCTTTGAAATGTTGTTTGTTTCATTGTTTTTTATTAATGTAGGATGGTAAGGCTCCGTATGGTGCTCGATACATTGGATCTATGGTAGCGGACATGCACAGAACACTTAAATATGGAGGCATCTTCATGTACCCTGCCCACAAGAAGAGTCCCAAGGGAAAGGTGAATAGTCTGTAGTATTCATGGACTTTATGCATATAATGTCATAGCGCCCTCCCTCAGAGGATATAGGAATGCAGAGTTTTCAGAAATTTACCAGTTGCAGGTCACCAACGCATGGCCTCAGCCTCTAAGAATGCAGCGTGATCATGTCAATGCATAAGCTTTATTCCTTGTAGAGAACCCCCGAGGAAGTGGGGGGGGGGCTTCCAAATATACATTACACAGGGTTTTTGCATAAATAGGTAACTTTTTCACAAAAAATTTCTATATATTGTTTTGCATGTTATTTAAATGAGTAAACAAGTGATTTCCCCAAAACCTGTGTGTCAAACGGTCATGAATTTTTTTTTTTGGGGGGGGGGGTTGAGGAAAGAAATATCCAAAAAGGTGCAAAAGAAAATGTTTGTTTTTATGACAAATCCTCTAATACCACTCTGCATATTATGAGAAAGCTCTTTACATGGCTACAAAATATTGCTTGAAGTTTGACTGAAAAAATATCTGAATTGCTGTAGAAAAGGTCAAGAATTTATGACAAACCCCTAAACATGGATCTTACATTTTATAAGATATCCCTAAACATAGGAACCATGTTTGCCCCTAAATATTGTAAAGGGGTTCAAGGTTCCAGGCCTCAAACCCCTGTCAAATAATACACTCTTTTGAATTACCGGTATTCCATTTTCATATCATGTACTAAGAGAAATATAACTCTAGCCTTGTTAAACTCTTCTAATCTTCTAAACAATTTCCTACCTTCCCAAAATTATACAATTTGTTACTCAGACTGTCATAATCCATTTTTTCTTCTGACGATATGACAATAAAGCATGTGTTGTCTCAATCTTTCCTCAGCTGAGGCTGCTTTACGAGTGCAACCCGATGGCATACGTCATTGAAAAGGCTGGAGGGAAGGCTATCGCCGGTCTGGATAGGATTCTGGACATCCAACCAACGGCCATTCATCAGCGATGTCCTGTTGTCATGGGCTCCATAGAGGATGTCGATGACTTCCTGACCATTGCACAGAAACACTCCAGCTAAGGAATGATCTCACGGTGGATAAGTTCCAATTTTTTTTTTAAATTAAGATGTAGATAATACTGTACATTCAGTATTTCATTGTGATCCCAGTCGTTGTTGATAAAATGTAGAGTGTGACAATATGGCAATAGAACCCTACTTTGGCGAAAACCCCTTTTACTTCACCAGAATCTGTTTGGACATTTTTCTTATATCCAGAAATTATAGGTGAAGAATTATGTAGCTGATTAATGTGTAAGAGACCGTGCTGTTCATCATTGGTTTCCTATCACAGATAATGTGTCTCCTGTGAAATTATAGATATTTTTATATAATAGAAACCATTTGGTGAATGTTTTTTTGGTTCCCCAAAATGTTGGGTAAATCGTCAGTGATTTTACAAACTGGCACAAACTTTGGCTGGTCTCCAGAACACCATTTTGACATAATGACATTCAAAGTTCTGGTGTTTTTCTCATAACTTCCATGCTTTGAAAGAAACCAGAGCAATTATTTGTACCTATATAAAACATGCATTTCAACCTTTTATGATATGCAAGACTTTGATTGCAATTAAAATTTCTTCTATCAATATTTGAAATGAAGCGCAGGTATGCATTTTTATGAAAAACGGGGTATAGGTCACTTCGTGAAATCATGTGTACCATGCGCATTAGTTTTTTAGCCACACAAACCATGGTTTCAGCTAGTTTGTATAATCAATAAATGCATATGCACAACTTCAGTTGGGTTATTGACTTTTGCGGGCCATTCCAGAGACTGCTATAAGACAGAAAGAATGGTTTGTGCCACTTTGTACTATCAAAGGAAGGGTACATGTTTGTGTCATTTCACGCAAAATTCAAATATGCTCTTATTTTTTTATCTGAAATTTGGTCATTCTAATTTCTATGAATTTAATGATGGGCTTTCAGAATATCGACAAACTCAGTTTCAAAATTTGACCAAAAATTAGGGTTGTGCCAGTTCGTAAAATGAAGAAATGACAGGAACATGTCCTTATAGTATAGAGGGAAATTATACCACGTTGGTACTATAGAATGCTTTTGTTGGTGTTCGAATCTTTTTGTCAAACAACCTAAGCTTGGCAAAATTTGACTAATACATTGTAAATTTGCAAGGTGAGAAAGACATGGATGCATGTAAGTCATGCATCAGTGAGACACTTCTACTCAAGTTCAAAATGACAAACATTTACACATGTACACAATTTAATGTATTAAAGTATGAAACTTTGAATTTTCTCAATTCGGAAAGGGGAGTAAAAGATCCGTGCTGCAATATGTGACGTGCAAGCTGGGTATTGGTGTACTACTAATGGGATTGATTCGACGGCCAGTCATGTTGTAATTTTTAAAGTGCTATTTATAATGTTAAGCAGTCATCATTAGTATTATCAGTATAAGATGTGACGAATGGTTCATTACTGAGCTACATGTAGCTGTGCCGTAGCAAAATTTGCAATGTCTTTAACCAAAGTTTTATACTATTATACTGCCTCTTGAAATGATTTAAAATTATTTTCTTAATCCCTGAAATCTGATATTCACTGATTATATTCAGTAACTGTATAATTGTTGGTGTAAATTTGTCGCTGTTGTGAAACAACACTTTATAATGGAGCTTTAATGTGTAGAAATGATTCAGATTCATTATAAATCCAAGGATCCGGTTGCTTGAATGGGTCTTCAAAAGGCAGCACCTTATGTATTGCTGATTCTTTATGAAGTGCCATATTAAACAACTTGTGTTGATATATATTAAAAACCTATAACATTCTGTATTCATATAAATAGATTTAAAAAAACTAACCATATAATTTGTCATAATCCAGGGCTCCGTTACGCAAAGGTTTGCAATGAATTGCTGATATGAAAGAACAGCACTGATTGGTCCCTGGTCAGTATTTTAAACAAAATGCGCGTGTAACATTGATATTGATTGGTCAGTCCATTTAACGATTGAGCGCTAATCTTGGTGTTACGGAGCCCTGGGGACTGTTTCATGAGAGTTGTCAGCACTGAAAAGTTGTCTTTCTCCGACAGTTACCATATACAGTCAGAGACCAGTGTCTCTCAGCCAATCAAATCCAAGGATTTCACTGAATTAGTCGGCACCGACATTTTAGTCAGTGCTGACAACTTTCATGAAGCACCCACCAGATCTGTAAATTATTGTACGTATGTATTTCTCAAAAGTTCAATGATAATTTCACAAACGGCACTCCATACACCGTCTCTTGATACAAATCAGCGATATGAAAGACTATCCAGAGAAAGAACCTTTATTGAAACTGGTCCCAAACTTTATTGAATTGACAACAGTTCTTCCCTCATTTGAGGGATCTTCTTATTTGAATAATCTTACTCTTCCACTTTGCCAAGCTTTCTTTGTTCTTTTAAGATGTTCAACAGAATTTTATTTTTCTTTAGTATAACACCTGTTTTTCCAGAGACCATATCTCAAATCATTCTGGGCATAGTCAAACTCAATGAGTTAAGCATTTACATGTACATGTACTGCAAACACATATTTTCCCTTTGTTAAAGTTATGTTGGTTAAACCAGTGCTCTTATTATATACTCAGTATTCCTTGTGTATTTTTTTAATTTGCTCTTGACAACTGTCATCTATCTTGGCACTGAGAGTTTTTGTATCATTTGGAATCTTTCTATTTTTTCACTCAAGTGATTGATTTTCTAGTTGCCTTGGGAAAAATATTCATTAATTCTACTGAGATTTATCTCATTTGCTTATCTGTGGACTAAATACATATACCTTCTCATTGATGTACAAACATGGCATCTTTAGTTGTTTACAACTATATTTGAAAAAAAATATTACTGTTAGAGGGATGGTCTGGGCTGAAAATATTTATATCTAAATAAAAGAGTAAAATTCACAGACCAATATGCTGAAAGTTTCATCAAAATCGGATCACAAATAACAAAGTTATTGAATTTCAATTTGAAGTTTATCAATATTTTGTGAGAACAGTTATATGTGCATCGTCATGAATATTCATTAAGTTGGCTGATGATGTCACATCCCATCTTTCCCTTTACTTATGTTATTACAGGAAATACTAAATGTTTCATTATTTTATACATGTGTAAATGATGTGTCTCCATTATGATAAGTTGCGGCAATAAATAACTAATGCACTAGTTTTCAATCTGATTGTTTCAGTTTTTGGTAGAAAATTTTTGAATAAACCTAGTTTCATCTAATGAAATACAAAAGAACAAGTGGGGATATGACATCATCAGCCTACCTAATGAATATTCATAAAGACATGCCTAGAACTGTTTCACAGGAATAATGCAAATCTTTAAAATTCAATAACTTTGTTATCTAAAATTCAATAACTGTTGTATTTGTTATCCGATTTTGATGAAAATTTTCAGCATTTTGCTTTGTGAATTTTACTCTTTCTATTGAAATATAAATATCTCTAGCCTGGACCATCCCTTTAAGGTTTCTATGGCCCATGGGCCTGGATTTTGAATGGGGGGGTTGAAATCTGGGGCTTGTTTCATATAAAAATGTTGAAAATGTTGTAACTTTGCCATTATGGCAAGTACCATGGTAACCTTGATTTTGATTGGCTGCTGAGCCCTGTTACAACAGTTGTAAGTCCTTTATGAAACGAGCCCCTTGTGGTTTAACCATGGAAAGTCGATTGTGACGGGTATCTCTCACAGACCAAGTTCAATTATCAGATTAAATGACACTCAGATCATTCATAACGGACTGTGAATAATTACTGAAATAGTTATCTTAATCATTAAAACATGAGGAAAAGACCCAAGTAAAGATAGGAAATGTAATAATTTTTTTAATTTTGACATTTATGGCTTCTTAAAATTTTCATGAAGAGTTTGACCATGGCTGAATTTATACCAGACTTCAGAGTACAGGCCATTGTCCATCAGACTTTCCCTTATTCACTTGGAATTCTGATGCTTTAGAATTACTGGTGTGATTTATAAAGCAAATTTCATCAATTTGAGTGCATTGTGATTGTATATTTCTTTGTTAAGTTTTAAACTTTTATATGAATAAAAGGAGATGAGAAGAAATTCAAAAGAGACGGGGCTAAAAAGGAAATGGTTGTCTAACATTCAAAACATAGCAATCATCAAATTGGCATCTTTGTCAGTTGTAAATCTGGTTGCTTACTTCAAGCTATCTTCTTGGTATCTTTAAAAGTGAGAGTAATTCCCATTCGTAGATATATGTCTGCTGTACTTCTTGTATATGCCCTTTTTTAAAGAATAGAAATGATCAAGGCTGAAAGAATGTTTTTGAAGACCGGATTCTTTGTTTAATATCTGGCAATTATATGATGTATTTGCATGAGTTTTCATGTGGCATAGTGGCAATCCTTTTGTAAATTGTATTTCTTATACAAGTAGAAATTATCTTGATTGCTTTTGATATGATTTTACTGAAATATTCAATCAATATTTGATGAGAGGAAATTGCCTTGGTAATTATGTGCCACTTCAATGAATTTGGGAGCATTTAGTGATGATATGAACAGTTATGTTACATTCCTTGTAGTAATAGATGAAGTGCATGCTTGTGATCAGAAATGTTTACAAAACCTTAGGATCTTGGTTTCCGGCAATGAGACAAGCTTTCACTCGTAGGTCTCATGTTACATTGTTCACAGATTGATCACATGATGGCTTTTAATGATTCATTTTTACATTGTGGTCAATGCATTCAGATGTATAATGATCGATTGATAAGTTTTGCGCGACAGCTTCCTGTGAAATGTTATCTCTCCTTAGCTTTGCTTTGGAAATAAATCTTCATTCAGATAGACGCGATTCTTTTCACTGCTTCTGGTCGTCTAGTTCTAGACGATCTTAATTGAATTCTATTCTATTCTCACATCTGACGTAATCCTGTGCGTATGCCGAGCAGAGTGAGTGTGTTAAATCGAGAACCTGTACACCCAAACGAAAGTTTTTCACTCGGACAGGTACTTCGTTTTGCATGCTCACTCGGTACATCAGATGCGCGAATATAATTCAATTAAATCTTCTAGAACTGGACTATGTTAAATCTTCTAGAACTGGACTATGTTGCCAGCAACAATCATTAGCTTAATAGTATATCCGTCTAAACCTTGAAATCAGTAGTTTATGAATACTGGATAGTTGTTGCCAAAGGTAGGATAATGTATAAGTTTCTTGCAGTATTTTGTGTCTATTTTGCCAGAAATTCATTGAATAAATGAAGATTAAATTTCAAATCATACCTGATGGCTTTGTGGTTATTCTGAATGTTATATAGTATTCATACAGCAGTCTTTGTAGCTCATATCATGATTGATTGATTTTTTTTTTATTGCTGTTGAATTCTCTTTCATGCAACATAATTTATGATTGATATTTTTAACCAATTACGAGGAACACTATCAAACTGATATTTTTCTCATAATTTAATATACATGGATTCGGTCCTGAGCGAGCATTGCATCTTAGCTGATTGATTTGTTACAACTTTTCACACCATTTTATCGCAACAATTTATCTCTTTTTTTTTCTCTCTCTCTTGACTCCCTTTTATTAATTTCTTTTCGCTGTTATTTTCCATATCTCCACCGTTTGTTGTATTGTTCTCTTTCACTTGTTCCCCCTCTCCCACCCCCTTCTCTTTCCACTTTAAATGTACTTTCCCCTCACTCACACCCCCTCCACACACACTGCAAAAACTCTGGTGTTGATTTAACACCAGCCCGGTATCTATATATGTCCACACCAGAGAAGTATTAAAAAACACCAGTTTTGATTTGGTCTAACACCAGATAGGTGTTTATACAACATCATTTAGTATTAAAACAGCATTGGTTTGATTCCAAACTGGTGTTGTTTCAATACTTCTCTGGTGTGGACTTATATAGATTCCAGGCTGGTGTTAAATCAACACCAGAGTTTTTGCAGTGCACACACAAACACCCTCACATCTCATTCTTTCTCCTCCCTCTACATCTTCCAAAATATGATGAATCAACAACCAAAACAAACAAAGAAAACACAGTTTGATCAGATCACCTTTCTTTTAGTTAGAGCATAGTAGAAATTTATTGCCCATGCCGATACCCTCCTGAGCAAAAACACAAAATGAAAAAAAAAATCAAATGACAAACAGAAATACTACAGCCACCGATGGGAAATCGGTGTATATGAAAATATAATCTTTCTTTTTCTCTCTTGCTACCATATCTTTCCTGATTCTAGTACCATGCTTTAACGATAGCGTGATTTAGGCAGTGAACAGAATGCTAACATAGTCATCACTTACACTGAAATGATTTCAAAATAAGACCCTTTTAAAGACATATCTGCAGACTGCTTAATCTTTGCATCTCAAGATCAAACAATTTTGAGGACAGTTCACAAAAAGCTCTACTTCAAACATATGGCAATGGTAATAACCTTATTTTGTCTGAAAATGGTCTTGTAATCTAAGGAAAAAAGGTTGCCACTGATGTCTTTACTATAAAAAAAAAGCCTCCCTGAGCTGTCCTCCAAGTGTTTTTTTTTTCTTTGTGGTATGGTGTTTTTACAGCCCATCAACGATAGCACTCATTTCATATTTTTTGTTGTGCAAATTAAATGAATAATCCAATAATTTTGGAATTTACATCAGAAATGTAAGAGATTTTTTTTTTACTTGCAAACAAAACACTGAAAGAACAACAAATTTTGGCCCTATTTCATTAGCACAGATCTAACAAGAGAAGAGAATGTCAGACAAATGTGCTCTCAACAAGTCGTCCATTTTTGAGGACTTAAACATGTGTGCCCTAAAACTTTGTCGATGAAGCACAAAAATAAAAGGGATTCACTAGACCTCTGTTTGGGATAGTGGTGGATATAATGCAAGACGATTTCCACTTTCACACACAATAAAAAGAACGAAATTTGGCCCCCGTTTCCAGGTACTTGCTACCAAAAACAAATAGAGGAAATCTAAGAAAAAATAGTTCTCTCGACTAATTGTGTTGCCTTATCCTCATGTTTTCTTACAGCAGTAGACACATGATGCTGCCAAAATCAAAATTGAATTTCTGTAATACACATCTCAAGATTCATATTAAAGTAATATAATTGTTTACTCTAGTTGAAAATTTTCTTGAAAGATAAAGAAGCCTCACTTTTTTTAAGAAAGAGATTGATAGGATTCAGTATTCACATTGATCTACAAAGTACAGTTTTGTGTTACGCTTTCCTACAAGAAAAAGAAATGTTCACCATGCATATCAGAGTGACTATTCAAATATCAGTTAAATCTTACATTTAAGTATTTGATTTTTTTTTAACATTGATATTTGTTGATTAACACTGCCCCTCTTCAATGATGCAACTTTAAATCAGACTGTTACAAAAACCTGGAAAAAGACACAAAAAAAGTTATAGAAACAGACCAAACAAATACATTGGTAAAAGAAATCAATCTCTGTACACAAAGACGTCATATTCAGGGAGAGTATAGGATATTGAAGGTTAATGGAAAAACAAGGAAAATTGTTTTGTTTTTCTTTTCTTTTTATAAGAGACAAATACGCTAAGGTATGATAGATTTTGCTCTGAACTTAGCCTTTTAAAAACACAAATGTGGTGATTGAGACTGAAAAATTGCAGTAAAAAAAATATAAGTCATCAATCAATAAATCTTGTGGGGTGAGAATCCTATTTTGTCTTCGTAAAGAAAATTGTAAACACTATAAATTGAAATGTAGAATCGGGTTGTATATAAAACAACAAGAGGAGGAAAATATGAATGTTACTTCATCAATTTATGAGAAAAAAATATGAACGAAAGTCTGCATCATAAACGTCACCAGCTGAACAACATATATTCAGAATATTTTCATAAATTCTCCAACACGCATGATTTCTTTTAATTGTCAAATTCATGGCATAATTATTCACAGATTCATGATAAAAAGTAAAGCATTTCATAGTGCTCCTGTACGTGGACAAGTGTCAAAACACCCGGGGCAATGAGTAATAAAATTTGACTCTGCATACAATTTACTGTACACTGTTTTAATGTAAATGTACATTTGTGTAATACAGTATCAATATTTTGACACTGGAGACAAGTTCGTGTCAGAATGTTGAATATGCAGAGGCATATTATAAATCAGAAAATAAAATTGTTAATTAATTATAAGAATCACACACACAACAAAAAACTAAATGTCCAATTCAGGCATTCATACCCATTTGTTTAAGACTGGCCAACATGCACACTCTCCATACCTGTCTTCAAGACATGTAATGGATTCCAAAACTTGCTCGCTGACTATGCCATCATAAGTTAAAAATATGCCATAACTTCTTTTTAAAAACATGTTACCATGGATGTGCAGGCAATATCTGCTAGAAAAGAAAGTGAATCTCAAATTGTTTTAAAAAAAGAGAGATAATAAATTCTTTGTGAAAAATGCAGTTCAAACCTTAAGATCCAGAGGAAAGGCTGAATCGGTTAGACTACCTCAACCCTTCAAGTATATCTTCATACTTCAATCACTTCCTTCTTTGCATTGTACTCGTTTTATATATATGTTTTAGATATGTTAAATCTGTTCGAATATATTTCCATATCTGAAAATTTCTCATTTCTCCCCTTTAGCAGTTTCTTTGATAGTCTGGTCTTAACATTGATTACAGATCCCAAATGATAACATGTTATGGCAGCGCAGATCAACATCATTCGTTTCTCAGTCTAACATAGCTTCCATTTACAAGTGCATACAGAGACATAATTTAGCGCTCAAAGAATACACAGTCCTTTCAATAATTAAAATGCAATAAAAAGATTAAAAACTATCATGATACAAGTATAATGTTAAGATTGCAACTGTCCGCAATTCAGCAACAAAAAAACATTACTTCTCTTCCTCTTTCTTCGCACGTTAAACTTTGTTTGAAAGACTAACTGTAAATATATGAAGACTTAGTCATTTATCATCATCCTATGATATTTAAATACATGTTAGGAAAACACCCCCATGCACTTTACATTCTAGGCATTATGCAATATAATATATTTATACAATTTACATCACTTCAAAACAAGCATGACTATATACAAGGAGAATTGTAGAAAATATATACAAATCGCTACTTAAAGATAATGAAACTATGTCAAGCAAGCCAAAGCGTTGCTTCATAGCTCTATATAAAGTACTACTGACTGGACATGTTATGTACTTACAAACTTTGGTTAAACTGTGCACAGAGATCAGTATACTTTCTTGAAACTTGCTACATTTGCACACATATGCTGAGCATATTCAATAAATATATATGTATATAAATAACAACATTCAAGTTTGATGCATAGATGAGAGAGATTAATAAAAACAACTCTAAAATTTGACAATTTCATGATAAAGACAATGTTTTTCTTACTTACTGGAACGCATATGTGAATAGAATACAATCTTATCACAAAATCTTGAATGAAGCATCAAGTCAAGTTCTCTACACTTTCCATTTTCAAATAAATACTTGGAAATAGAATAATCCATATATGGCAATAAATCCATAGGCAGCTACCAAGCATTTTAATTTCATAAAGGTCATTTGCGGCAATTAAACTGTAATCTCAATGTATTACATGTATTATCTCACCATCTTAATAATTCCTATATATAGTAAATTATTCATTAGTTCCAAGCTGACAGATAAAATATCCCTTTCATAAAATATGACATCCAAAAGTTACATAATCAATTTATGTTTTTAGAATGTAGAGAAGTGTAATGATCTATATCATATAGCAGGAGACACCAAGTCGAGTTGGGAAAAATCGAGAAATATTACACAAACATAATACTGAAAATTTCATCAAATTTGAATGAAATTATGGTCTCTTTATGTTTTATTTTTTTCATAAAATAGCTGCATGGACAACAAAAGTAGAAAACGAGAGAGGGGCAGCTCATGGTGTCATACTATCACCATATATTTTGTATTTAAAAGAATAAAAATCTTCACTATCCTACCTTGTTTTTAGGTATATATATATATATGAACATAATCATTAAGAAAGTAAAATATTTGATATCCAATATATTACAATAGAAATAGTGGGTGTGTGATGTCATTATTCCCCTAATTATATTGTACATATTACTAATTGTAAAACATAAGCAAAACAGAAAAAAACCTTTCTAAGCCTACATCTGATTTTGATGAAATTTTCAAGAAAACGCTCGTGTGATTTTCCTCTGTTCATTCAAATCAAACTGATCTTGGGTTGGATTTGGCATTGAAGAAAATCAACAATTTACAAGTAACATGGACTAATTGACACAACCTAAGTTGGCTTGAATAATTTGTTTCCAAACAAAAGGTAAACTTGACCATATTTGGTAATACACCTTCAAGTATGAAGGTTTATAATACCATGAAGCTAAATGCAAAGTAACAACTTCTGCTTATTAATTTCCTACACTTTCAAAACTCAAGAAATTTTTTGTAAAAGTATGTATACATGTAACTCACAAAATATATATCATGATAATGCCATAAATTTCTTTAAAACATCTGCTATTTATACATTGCTTTCTAGAAGACTATGTGAATCATGTTGATTAATAAGGCAGATAGAATGTGTTATACACTGTATTTACATGTCGTACATTTTTCAGTTATTCATCAAAACGTAAAAAAAATCAACAAACTCATTCTACATAACCTTCTCTATAATTCTTAAAAATCTGTCCAATTATCTTGTTTAGAACTTGTCAGCAGGTACGTATTTGCTTCACTTCACGACATTTCACCTTTGATATTCGATTTATAACAAGATTAAAAACCATGACAGCTTTTAATACTATCACAGGAGAATAAACAAATATATAGTTGCATGGTTTTTTTTTATCCATTTCCTATAATATCTCAGCAAAATAATCAATACTCAATTTCTTAAATACATTATCTATCCCAATAAGCAAATGGATTTCAGAGACAGAGATTTGTTGTACTAAAGTGTATATCTATGATATCTCAACTGGAATGTCATATCTCACTATACAAGTTCAATATCTATGCAGGGTATATTTCAATATCATCTAACATATGATTTTATGTCGTATTGGAGGAATCGGCAGATACAATACAATTTATACACTTAAAAATGGAATGTTTCTGAAAAGATAACAAAAAAATATTCACACAGAGGAATGAAAAATATTCAGAAAAATAAAACTGCAACAGCACACATAGATGATGTCATAATAGAGATAAAATGCAAAGTAGTATACGAATAGGCTCTGAATAAAATGATTCGTAGTTTTCTAGTTTGCATAACATAAAATGTCTTACCATGAATTGGTTTGGCAATAATAGCTTTGCATTTTAGGACACTAACTGCCAATGGCTATATGGTGGTTAGATAAATATACAAAGGAACAGAATTTTGCAAGATGCCTGTAAGGGGAATCCAGATTACAGTGGGAACCTTTGAGGAGGTGGTACTCCGGGCTGGGAAATCGGATTGGGTATCAGTGGATTCATTTTGATTGTCCTGTATTTATTAATGATATTATATTGTATTAGATTTTGGATTTCATTTTCCTTTAAAGTTATCTGAATTCTCCCTAAAAGAGAATTCAGATACCTTTAGGGGAAAAAGATACCTTTAAGGAGAATCTCCATACCTTTAGGAAGAATTCAGATACCTTTAGGAAGAATCAGATACCTTAAGGGAGAATCCAGATACCTTTATGGAGAACCAAGATACCTTTTGAGAATGCAGATACCTTCAAAGAGAATCCAGATACTTTTAGGGAGAATCAGATACCTTAAGGGAGAATTCAGTTATTTTTAGGGAGAAACCAGACAGATACCTTTTGAAGAATGCAGATATCTTTAAGGAGAATCCAGATACCTTTAGGAAGAATCCAGATACCAATAGGGAGAATCCAGATACCAATAGGGAGAATCCAGATACCTTTAAGGAGAATCCAGATACCTTTAGGGAGAATCCAGATACCTTTAAAGAAAATCCAGTTGACTTTAGGGAGAATCCATATTACTTGAGGGGAAAGACAGTGCGAAGATTGTTTCAAGTCTGATTATACCACCATTTAGCCATGGAATTCCATCCCTAATCTGTTTTTATTCCGATTAGGAATTAGAATTACAGGTACATCAATAAACATTCCTCTGTAAGTTCACAAGTCGGTCTGCGTTGCATATTAACAGGTTAGTCTTGGACATCAGTGAACCCTCGTCAGTGTCAGTTCCATCATCTTTAAACCAACTCCCACCATATCTCCCGGGCTTGTCATCAGATTGTCTTCTGGTGATGGTCTAATGCTAATTTCTAATGTCCTCTCTGCAGCATTTCTTGGATGACCTTCTCATAAACCTTACTTGGTGACCTCTTGCTGACCTTTGTAGTTGACCTTTAGATGATACGGTATGACCTGAGGGATGCAACGATGATATATACAACCCAGAGGAGGCAGAGAAAGAATCCAGTCACCCACTTGGTCACCTTTTTACCTCCCAACTCACCTCCAACAATCTGAAAAACAAAATCAAATGATTATAAATATTTAACAATGAAGAAAAAAACTGTCATGTACCACATGCAATACACTTCATAATTTACAATATCACAAGCTTAATTCAATACAACAATCAACCCGATTTTCTCATTCAGGGTCCCGTTGCACGGATGATACTACTACAGTAACTTTGCCAACCAATGGTCATTTCACTCAAATCCTAGATCCTGATTGGCAAGAAGAATGCAACTAACTTTGGGCAATTTTTTCGAATATCGTACACAAAAAAAAATCAGGAATGCTGACAGCCTCTGAAAAGCATAAAGCTTTAACTCAATTCAACTTGCTCTTTCCAACAATGCACATTAACACCGACATCTCATAGATTTGCTAGGCAGAAAATCATCAAACATCACTCTTCTCAAAATTTTTTCCTATTAAGGGTTTCTGTTTGCCAACTTTTGATTTATGATATCATGCATTTGAAGAGACCGGTGCACTTACATATCTCCTCCCGATGATGATGCATATACAACATGTACCGACCCCTGCAAACAGGATGACAGCCAGGTCAAGGTTCTCTGTTCCTACAAGGTAAGGTGAGTCTGTGTTGACGTACAGGTACATGACCTTGATGATCCAGGGGAGACCAAGGCCAAGGAACACGTTCACACTGTTACTACCTGTAGCAGGGGAGAGAACGTAAACAATGAACAATGTGAACATGCCCATGTGAGATGATAATGATAATCTGGTTATTTTAATGTAATGCACATGAGAAATACATTGTACGTAATATCTAAGTGATCACAGATTTATCATTGGATTCAGTCAGTCATTCCTGCATACAATGTAAGCACATCCTCTACTCCATGGGGAGTATTCCAATCAGTCGCCGCCGAGGCGCACAGTACTGGGCAAGCTACAATGACTTTCACATCCTACCGGGTACCTATTTAGCTAGCAACAGGTTGGAGAGTAGCAAAGTGGGCATTGACGCCTTGCCATTTTTTTTAAGTATAGAACATGAAAGAAATTTTACCTGTTATATTGCCGATGGCAGCATCAGCATGTTGGTCCTGAATGGCGGCCGTTCTACTCGCAAACATGTCTGGTACGCTGGTTCCGAGGGCTATGATTGTGATACCAGCAACACTGGGCTCTATCAATGCAACACAGCTCAGCAAAGTAGCGATCTGAAGAGGAATGTAAAGGAAGTAGAAGGAGTTTTGCATTCTTATAACTTGAAAATCATGAAGAATCACAGCTCAGTGACAACAAGTACTATGAATTTCGGTGCAGGCATTTTCCTGCTTAAGCATTTACATGTTCAAGGTATAGCATTATAATTTTTGAATAAATGCACTCGCCCATCGTCAGTAGGAGAAAGTTCAACTACTAATCTTAATTCAAATACTTATTCATGCTACAATCTTGGGAAAGACGATCATTATAAAGGAATATTGTCTCTAACTATCAATTAACAAGTAAAAAGTCATAAATTAGGCATGAAAGAGAAACATGGAAATTATGAGAGAATATCAAGCTTTTTACAAGTAAACCAAATATCGAAAATGCAAGTATATACCTGTTCTACCACAGCCGTGAGAGCAAAGATAAATAGCAGAGATCCAAAGAATGCAGGCCATCCTCCCCAGTAATTCCTTGGTAAAAAAAGAAATATTATATATATATACATCACTTAAAACATGGCAATCGTGCTTACAGATATTACATTGTTCATTTGGTAAAGTGAGATACCCCAGCACTGCCACCCATGCTTTTAATGGCAAAGTCGTATAACACACCACTGCCACCATTATTTGTCATGGTATAGAGTCATATCCTATTGTTGCCCCCATCGTCTTTCATAGAATCGAGTCATATCCCCCCGCTGCCACCATCTTTCATGGAGCAGAGTTACATCCCACCGCTGCCACCATTATCTTTCAAGGAGCACAGTTCTATCCCACCGCTGCCACCATCATCTTTCATGGAGCAGAGTCATATCCCACCGCTGCCACCATCATCTTTCATGGAACAGAGTCATATCCCACTGCTGCCACCATTATCTTTCATGGAGCAGAGTCATATCCCACCGCTGCCACCATCATCTTTCATGGAGCAGAGTCATATCCCACCGCTGCCACCATCATCTTTCATGGAGCAGAGTCATATCCCACCTCTGCCACCATCATCTTTCATGGAGCAGAGTCATATCCTCCAGCTGCCACCATCATCTTTCATGGAGCAGAGTCACATCCCACCTCTTCCACCATCATCTTTCATGGAGCAGAGTCATATCCCTCCGCTGCCACCATCATCTTTCATGGAGCAGAGTCATATCCCACCTCTGCCACCATCATCTTTCATGGAGCAGAGTCATATCCCTCCGCTGCCACCATCATCTTTCAAGGAGCACACCTATCCCACTGCTGCCACCATTATCTTTCATGGAGCAGAGTCATATCCCACTGCTGCCACCATTATCTTTCATGGAGCAGAGTCATATCCCACCACTGCCACCATCATCTTTCAAGGTGCAGAGTCATATCCCACTGCTGCCACCATTATCTTTCATGGAGCAGAGTCATATCCCACTGCTGCCACCATCATCTTTCATAGAGCAGAGTCATATCCCACCACTGCTATCATCATCTTTCATAGAGCAGAGTCATAACCCACAACTGCCACCACCACCTTCCAAGGAGTTGAGTCATATTCTATCATTAACATTATAATCTTTCATGGAACCGACCTATATCCCACCGTTTCCACCATTGTCTTTATTAGAACGGACTAATATCCCACCACTGCCATATCATCTTTCATGGAACTGAGTAATAACCCAATGCTGCCACTGTTACTTTTTTTGTGGATCCAAGTCATATCCCACTCCTGCCATCATTATTTTTTATGGAAAAAGAATCTTGGTAAAAAATTACTGCCACCATTTTTTTTACTATGTCATACATATCCCACTACTGCTATCATTATTTTCTTATGCAAAAATGTCATCCCAAATCACAGCTACTATCGCCTAAATAGTCCTATTCCACCAGCACTTGCCCATTAATGGTAAAACTGAGTCTTATCCCACTGGCAAAATACAGAATTAATTTTAATGTGAAATACAAAACTCATGAAATTTTAAACAAACAATAAGTATATATCAAACTGTAATCACTACTCAAGCTGTTGACTTACTTAGGAGGAACTATGGCAAAGATGACTTTCCAAAAAAATGTGATGAAATGCATGATGCAGTCCAACTTAGAAGGTGGGACCTCCTTGCCATCGTCATCGATATCACCTCCAAGGGTCATTGCACTGTAGAGAAATAAGATTAATACTATGAGCCTCAAAAATGCTATTCCTAATGACCACATAAATCAACATCATCACCATTTCCTTCATTAGGAATAATATAATCATTATGCCAAACATCACCATCATCACAAAATATTATGATAACCATCAACAATCGCTTGTACGCCTGACACCAACATTTTCATATCATTCCACAAACTACTTGTACTCAAGCCATGATAATGTGGGAACATTATACCTATTCAAATGATGCAAAAAATAGACACTAGTCATTTCAGGAAGGTCTTGCTTATGGGGGCTAGATGAGGTCATTTTACCTACTTACTGGAATGGTCCACCAATGTCATTATCATCACCAATGTAACATAAGAAACATGGAAGATGAATAAGATATCATTGGAATTCCACTTACTTTTTGATCTGTCCAAACCATGTCTCGGCATCCTCCTCATCTTCAAGGATCTGGGCAACCCTCTCACCAATGTCATCTACAGGAGAAACAAGACAAATATGGTGGTCAGCTCATACCATTGTGACTTAGAGGAAAAGTCAACCCCAACAAAAAATTGAAAAAACATAACACTGAATATTTCATCAAAATTAGATGTAAAATAAGAAAGTTATGACATTTTAAAGTTTCGCTTCATTTCACAAAACAGTTATATGCACATCTCGGTCGGAATGCAAATGAGGGAACTGATGACATCACTCACTCACTATTTCTTTTATATTTTATTACATGAAATATTCTAATTTTCTCCTCATTGTCCTGTGAAACAAAGTTCTTTTCCTCTCTGAACATGCGGCATTACCATTGTTATAACATTTTATGGTTCAGTTAAGTTGGTCCTTGATGTCAAATAGGTAAAAATTGAAATATTGTATAATTCAAACAATAAGAAACAAAAGAAATAGTGAGTGATAGAGATCATCAACTGTCCCATTTGCATGTAACCTAATTGTACATATCACTGTTTTTGTGAAAAATAGGTGGAACTTAAAAATGTCATAACTTTCTTATTTTATATCAGATTTTGATGAAGTTTTCACCGTTATGCTAGTTTGATTTTTCTCTATTAATTCAAATCAACATTTTTCTGGGAAGGACTTGATCTTTATAGCATGGAGCTCATACAATGATAGTGCCACCTCTAAAGAAATTGTTTCTAACATTTTCTGTATGAACCGGAAATCATACTAGCTTCCTTGACAAGAGCTTTTAAGTATTTCCAGCTAACAGTTCTACTGGAGCTCATTGCCATGAGATCCTCACGCCTCAACAATTGCAGTCGGAGAAGACCGCCCTCTCAAGTCTTACATTATGAAGTGGCTGAATCATAACTGGCTCTCAGCAATATCAAAATGTTAGCTATGAAAGAATGTGATAGATACTGACCTGGTCTGAGGTTGGCTACAGCAGCACTGTGTTCCCCAAGCTTGGCTCCGATACTAGGATTCCTCAAAACTATCACAAAGTTCTTCAAACCCTGAAATTAAAGATAATCAAAAGATTAGATCAGTCCTCAACCAAATACAAAAATATGAAATATCATGCAGTCTTGACAGTACTCTTTCAATATAATTCTCAAACCCTTTTTAAAAAAAGGACAACACAATATTAATCAATAAATTATCACACACATAACATACATTAACATAAAACATCATCAAGTCTTGGCAGTATTCATTTCAAGACACAGCTCCAACAAGTCTGGTCAGCTACAATGTTAATTCTTTACAAGGATGGACTGTTGACTTAAAAGAACGAAACTGGACTTTAACAGATTTGAAGACCAATAGAAAATATCCTACCCGTAGCTCGCTAGTAACTGTTATAACACAATAACTGTTCTGTTTTGTTGAGCTTTACAACAACAACTCAAGACTGATTATCATTTTCTTAACTGACTTAAAACTTATTTAAATTGATTTAAACTTGATTTATTGGTGCATTATAACAAAATTCTATTCTATTTATAAGTAATAGAAAATATTATGTGATAAAAGGAAATTGCAATCATCTTAACATTCTCTAAAATACAATGTTACAGTTTGGGGTGGGTAGGACTAGGAGCAACAAGTAGATGGGACTTAATTCGAAGGCTCTTGATCTATTAAACATTCTGTAAATAGAAGGTAGGAGTTGGCCCTATTTATCCTTACTGGATTTGACTATTCATAATCAATCCAATTGATTCCAGCTGATGGAGGACCTTGATCGGGAAATGTCGAAAAGATGTAGATCTGACTGAATCTAGGGACTTTAGGACTAGTGACAATAGAAGGATGGGCCTTACCACTGATTCTTTGTTGACTGGTATCTCGATGGTCTTAGACTTCTCCTCGTGTTTGAAGCACAACGTTCCTGACATGGATTTATAGTCGGCTCCGCCTTCCAAATGTAGATCGCCCCTTGCATTACCATCCCTGCAAGAAAAAAAATTACAGATTAAAGGTAAATGCCAGTTTTTGGTAACGATGTCAAAATGAGTTTGTACAGAATCCAATGAAATGACCACCAAAGTGTCTGTTTGTATAAATAAGAAATATGTGCCACAGGATTCGTGTCAAGCGTCGGGCACGACATTCAAAGCAATAATAATACACTGTCCCACATGCGCTTATGTGTGTTGGTGATCTTCAGTGTGAATATTATTCAGCGTAGATTTCAAGATTTCACAAAGTTCAGTTTATGTGACCGTACCAGATCTAGATCCTCGATGATATACTGACAATTAAGCCTGGTTTTACAGACTTTCTCATGAAATCAGTGTTTACTGCAACTACAGGCATTTATCTTTAATGAGAGAGACATTACCAACAGAGATTAAAATAAAACATTGTCTAAACATGCGATTTTTAGATATAGCCTGCCAAACAATTCAAATATAATTCATGCAATTGATATGGTTATTTGCATGTGCACATCAGGTATGCGCATGTTTGTGTGAGGGTGGGTGTTTTGGGTTTATTTACAAATATTTCTGAATTAGATGTGAAAATGTCAACATCTTCAGCACATGACGACCCAGGGCATGAATTAAACCATGTATCCCAGAACCAGTGTTTAGCTGCCACATGCATGCACATGACTTACACCTGCATGCCCTGCATTTGAACTTTTCGCCTCTAATTTAAGACAATCTACTTATCATTTCCCTCATCAATCCAATTAGTTTGAGTACCATAAATTACCATAAATTGAAAATTATTTGAGCATTATATCATATTGGCAACCATTAAAGGAAATCTGGAATTATGACCATTATCCAAGGAGACAAAGTAATCTACGCTTTCCAATATTGAATATTTAATTGATTCTTTAGGAGCATTTCAAAATATACTCCAGCAATACTCTCCACATAAATATAGCAAGCACAATGATCATATATACAGAAGATATTTAACTTCATTTCAAACAATATGGAGAATATAATATAAAGAACCAAGAAAAAAAAACATTTTCACAATCAGTACTGTCCACAATTACCAACAATCACTTAGCTTCATAAAGGTTATGATGAAAATGTAGAATTGTAGCATTGACTTACAATGTAAAACAGTAATTCACTTTAGCTAATCTTCACAATCAAACCAAACACAATTGTTTTGGGGGTAAAGGTTTGGTTTAAAATACACATTTGAAGATATGAATAAAATGTTTTTTGCACTAAGAATATCAATTTACCGGCTTTGTGAAATTCCATAATTAGACTTTTTTTCTGCCAATGATGTTTTCTTCCATTCTATCAGTTTTATATTTATCTTAATCAAATTCTGCAACCTATCCATTCTACTTGCATCTGTGCAATGAGATTTCGTCATTATATTGTCTATGATTAATAGATTGATAGTAATACAGCCATGCTTACTAGACCAAGTATAAAATGTCCACAAATCATTCCTATTTTAGGCATCTCAATTTGTTCCCACATAATACCTCCAGACAATGGCTCCCCAGGCAGGCATTGTTTATACACCTGACTAAAACCCAATAATGGCATGTTTGCACGATTACTTAACACAGTATAATCCAAACTAATTATACAGAGAAACCCCCACTTTAGTGAGGATGCAGGACTCTCTATAGATGCATGTAAACGTCCCACCCGAGCGGTCGCCACAGCAACCCTTCCAAGAGAGCAATGTAGGAGAAGTTGCGAAACGTTACTGTGTCTATACGAAGAAATTATTTAATTAGTAGATTACCTTCAAAGCAACTCCGGAATGTAATTAAGTATACAGGATGTACGTAAGTATACAGGATATTAGTATTTTTTAAATCAGAATCCTATTCTAGCCACTCGTATTTTGTAAGGACTCATCTCAATCAACACAAGAATTTGTTGGATATTATATTTTCAGATTCATTTTTCATTGACTAGCTTCATCAATGAACCAAGGCTCAACACAGGGATTGTCAAGTGCTACACTTATATGACCACTAAGAGAAGACTTTCGATGAACTATCAATATGATTGCTTAAAGATCCTTAATTCTAATTAAAACTTGCATATTTGTGATCAGAGCTTAGAGGGATGGTCTGAGCTGAAAATATATTTACATCTAAATCTCTAACTTCACAGAGCAAAATGCTGAAAATTTCAGCAAAATTGGATAACAATAACAAAGTTATTGAATTTTAAAGTTTTTCAATATTTTGTGTAAACAGTTATATGCACATCGTTATGAACATTCATTAAGACGGCTAATGATGTCACATCCCCCCTTTCCCTTTTCTTATGTTATTACATGAAATTATAAGTGTTTCATTTTTTACACATGTGTAAATGATGTGTCTCCATTATGATGAAATAAGTTGCAGCAATAAATATCTGATGCACTTAATCAGTTGTCAATCCAATTTGTTTTAGTTCTTGATAGAAAAAATGGGAATAAACCTAATTTCATATAATAAAATACAAAAAGAACAAGTGGGGATATGACATCATCAGCCCACCTAATGAATATTCATAATGGCATGCCTAGAACTGTTTCACCGGAATAACGCAAATCTTCAAAAACCAATAACTTTATTATATGTTATCCAATTTTGATCAAATTTTCAGCTATTTGCTTTGTGAATTTTACTCTATTTACCGAGATATAAATATCTCCAGCCTAGACCATCCCATTAAAGGGGGATCGAGCAAACTGACCACTGCTGTGTGAGGTCTCTCACTGACTGTGTATTATTAATGGCTAGTCTAAAAATTTAAATTTTTAAAGACAATTATCAATAATGCAGAGAATGAATTAGCCTATACTTCTAATGGTTTTGAAAAACTTAACTTTTTTGTGAGAGGAAAGTACTTGTTTTGGTAGCATAATTATGGCAGCATGCCCCAGAGACATTTGCTGCGGTCTTCAGATTTCAGAGGGCATGGGGTTTGAGTTGGGATGGTACTACAGTTTTTGGCTTAGAATAATGTGAAGATACTGATCAGGGTTTATTCGGTTTTGAAGATAAGATTTCTAATGTTTGGCTTGAAGTGCAGATTTTCCATTGGAGAAATTGTCGCCAGAGAAAATGTCATCAGAGAAAATGTCATAGAACCCATTTTATGGATTTGCTCTATAGTCAGTGGTAGCTCTAGGGACTTACATGGTGGCGTATTGTAGGGTAACAGTGCCATCGAATCCTTTTGATCTTACGACCGTTGCCGTCACCAGACCCTTCTCAAGATCAGCTGTGTAGTTAGGAGATTCGAATGTGAACTCGCCAGGCTCTGAGATGGAATCATATCAAATGATTTTATGAAGTGAGTTAACAGTAACAATAAATGATCTTGATGTATTCAATGTGAGTTTTAATAATAATCCTTGTGTTTTTCTTTGTAGGAAACCATTGTTACCAAGTTGGAGATATTCTAATCATTGTAAAAAAAGAAGTGATACATTCCAGTCATTTTCATCAATGTCCTCCTCCTCTTCAAAAACTCAACCATCATTCTGAACTTATCTATCAGTATCACTACCATAATAAACCATCTTCATCTCTAATCACCCCCATCACCATAACATTCATCATCATCGACATCACCATCATCATCAGAACAACATCATCACCATATTCATCACCATCACCATCATCACCCTAATCATCATCACCCTCATCATCATCACCATGATCATCATCATCTTCACCATCATCATCATCACCATAATCATCATCATCATCACTATCATCATCATTATCATCATCATCATCACTATCATCACCATCATCATCATCACCACCATCATCATCACCATCATCATCATCACCATCACCGTAAACTTCATCATTATCACTATCATCATCATTATCATCAACACCATCATCTTTACCATCATCATCACCACCATCACCATAATCTTCATCATCACCCTCATCATCATCATCATAATCATCATTATCATCATCATCACCCTCATCATCATCATCACCCTCATCATTCATCATCATTATCATCATCATCATTCATCATTATCATCATCATCATCATTCATCATCACCCTCATCATCATTATCATCACCAACACCGTAATCATCATCATCATCATCATCACCATCATCATCATCATCATCTTCATCATGATCATCACCATCATCACCATCATCATCACTATCATCATCATCATCATCATTACCACCATCACCGTAATCTTCATCATCGTCACTATCATCATCATCATAATCCTCATCATCATCGTCATCATCATCACTATCATCATTACCACCATCACCGTAATCTTCATCATCGTCACTATCATCATCATCATAATCTTCATCATCATCGTCATCATCATCACCATCACCACCACCACCACCACAATAAGGCTAATCACTACCACTCACCGTCATCATCAATGATTGTCACCCTGGTGATGCTAGGATCCCCCAACGCACCCCCTCCCTCGGGCGATTTGAGCAGGATGTAGAAGTCCATGTTGGCTTCGTACTGGGTGTCGTTGATGATCGGAATGGTGATCGTCTTCCTCCATTCTGTCTCCGTGAAAACCTGAAAGAGTAGCATTAAAAAAAAGTTAAAGTACAACCAATTAACCATATAAAATGATGAAAATAATAATAGAACAATCTAACATAGAGGTACTTTGGGAACATTTCTAACATGAAAGGCAAAAGTGAGGGTATTTTAAACTGTTTGAAAGGACACACACATGTGTAATTATTCTAATGCCCAAGCATAATGTGTATTACTTATTTAATACATGTAACATATAGGTGTAGATACTAAATATTTGCTGAACCATCCCATCTAAAGAAAAAAGAGCTGTCATTAATACTAGTCACTAGTACTAGTTATTAGCACGTTTTTAAGCTAAAATAAATGACTGGTCACATGACAGAATTCAGCCAATCACTTGATTAGGATCCATTGTCCCGTGACGCAAAGGTTAGCGATTGATCATACGCTTGATTTTCGCGATTGATTGTACACTGTAGTCAATGGAACCAATCGTGAAAAGTGTTCTACGATGACTGTTCAGCTCTTTGTTACCGGCTCCATATCATCATTTTATATAAGTACGTAACAACATACCAATTTGCCCTGTGCATGCGTGAATTCGGTCCCTTGCTTAGCGGTGCCATCTCGTGTCTCGTAGGTCACGTAGACGGTACCCTTGATGCAATCATCGTAGGCATCGCTACGGCTGATCTCATCAACGATGTCGTGGTGGTGCCCCGCGATGCCGTTCTCCTGTGAAATGATGAAGATGCGCAATAACATGTGGATGGTGGAATACAAATAGTGAAAAGTAGAGTAGAAAGAGAAGAAGAAGGAGGAGGAGCAGAAGGTTACAGGAGGAGATGGTGTGAAAAAAAGAGTAGGAGAAAGAGGAGACAGAGAAAGAAAAGGAAAAGAAGGAAAGAGAGGAGGAAAATGAGAAAGGAAGAGAAAGAGAAAGGAGAAAGAGACGGAAGGAGAAAGAGAAGGAAGGAGGTGAAAGAGAAGGAAGAAAGAGAAAGAGAAGGAGAAAAAGAATGAAAAAGAGGAGAAAGAGAAGGAGAAAAAGAAGAAAAAATAGGAGAAAGAGGAGAAAAAGGAGGAGAATGTGGGGAGAAAAGAATAAGGAGAAATGGAAGAAGGAAAAGAGGTTTTACAATACTGATCTCTTTTTTTCTTGCCATCTATAGTTAAGCCAGATATTCTTTATACCATGGACCTACTAGTAAGTCCATGTTTACCATCATTGAATATAAATAAATGCTAGTAAAGCATGTCTTAAAAGCAAATATATGCATCCCAGCCATAGCATTATTTCCTTCTGCAAGAATTTATCCACATTGTGCTGCACTCGACCCAGGTGAGGTGAATGGGTACTCGGTAGGAATGCTTTAGTGCCTAATATTACAGTGGCTAAGCTACAGCTGGGGTAGTAATATGATAACAAGTATCAAAACGCAGTTGAGTATATGCACATAGTAACTGCGCTATATAAATGGACATATAATCATTATTTTATATCACAACAACAACAAATCATTTCGACATACCTGGGTGAGCTGGCGAGTTCTTCTCCTGAAATTAGATGTGACAAATAAAAAAGGGATATTAATGTCTGAATAAAATTTGAATAAAACACATGTCTATATAAATATATATTTTTTTACAATTAGACAATTCCCTAAAGTAATCATAGCCTTTGTGAATAAGATCCCCAGTTAATTTTTGAAGTGAACTTTTTATTTCATTTCAAGAACTTCTCAAGCAATGACAGTATAAAAATCTCTTAAAAACCTTAAAACCTTTAAACCTTTTTTTTCAAAAACCTTAAGTAGACAGTAAAGATAAGGGGGTCAGAAGTATATACTTAACAGAATTACCAGCATAATCCTTAATCATTGTTAAGAATGAGTTCTTTCGTGAGATTCAACCATAATTTGTCTGACTAATATTCTACGATTTGAGAACAAATATGATCGCCACATTCCATTCCAAGATATACAAAAGAAATTAATTCAGCAGAAAAGTAGAATTGATCATCTTCAGTGATTTACAATGCATAATCATTCTAATCATTATGAACGTTGATAATGTATGGACAATACATTTCAATCTTTATGTTTTGCTTTAAAAAAATGTGATTAATTTCTATAAATCTATAAACATAAAGCATGAATGTATTGAAAACTGGAGTAAATTCAAGCAGTAAATCTAGTGTTCGGGGGGGGGGGGGGTAACTATTGTGTCATCCCCTACTTAAATAGCATGTTGTCATTAATTTATGCCCATGGTATTGAACATGATGTACTTAGTTTGCTCATAAATTTGAAATATCTCTATCAAAATCCATTTCATTCATGTATCTGCAAATAAATGTGAACTATGTATATACGTACATAGGTAGGGTGTTTTATTACAGCAATCATTAACTCAATACAATATAAAACAAGCCCTGTCGTTCCCCGTGATACAAAATGCTGCTGTCAAAACCAGGTAGCATGATGGTAGATAAAAAGGACTCAGATATTGATTTTGACGATCGCCGCTGAAAGCGAATTCATTATGGGTATGGATTTTTTTTCCCGAAGCTATTTACCATTTTCTCACGACTCCTTTCATCTATTGTAAGAACTTTGTCAAACATCGAATAAGTGGCAGGAAGAAAAATTAAGGGAGGTCACCGCTTGCCCTCCCCCTAAAACCCCTTTCTCCCCCTCCCCCTCTCTTCTTTCCCCCAACATTCATATAGACCTAATTATTAGATAATCTCTTTTTAATCATATGAAATACTTCCTAAATTGCTCTATCCAACAAAACTGTATAAAAATAAAGTTCACTGCTGATCTTGCCAAGCAAATAAAAAAGATGTAGATTAAAAATATTAAATTGTCTTGATTTTTTTTATTTAATACGTATATGCATCAACTTCCATTGTATTAAGTCAACCAATACAAAGGGTTGAAAGTATCAGAAGTAGATTATTAATTTCAAATGTCATAATGTGATCTCATTTCCATGACAACTCTGCCATATACATAAAAGTAATTTAATACTAGAAATGACGACTCTTACAGAGCTTCTAAAACCCAGCTTGCATTTAAGTTCACCGTGACGCTGCCTTTTTGTCCTCTAGCTTCCTTTCCCCTGACTCCCGCCAGACCTTGATACAACACATAGCAACTACAAGCAATAGGTGCGCTCCCGTCTTGTATGGAAATCAATAATCCATTATTGGCGGGTGTTATACAATATACACGGTTGTCAGAAACTGAGCATTGGTACACATGTACTGATCTATAATACGCAACCACATGGGAATTAGTCCCAGGCTACTCGAACGACAAGCTGTGGTGAATAAAACAATGGCATTTCAAGATTTAAAATGGAAAAGTTGTTGGTGTCTTTATAGTTGAAAACACCTTGTGGTCAGAGAATGAGAGGGAGGATGGTGATAGAAGAAAAAGATGTGGAATGGTTTCATTTTTGTTTTGGCTGGATAAGAGGAATTCAAATTCAATGCATTTTAACTTACAAGAAAAATAGGAAATCAAATGCAAATATTTAAATGAGTGATATGGTATGATTTCAAAGAAATATATTCACTAAATTCATTTCCCCTTACAAAAAGATAAGGGATGCCTATTTAAAGTTTACAGAAAATAAAAGATATTGTAGGAAATGTCTGCAAGAAGAAAGCACTCAATATGGATGTAAAAAAGGTTCATGAAGTTCAACTAGCAAGATATTCATCAATTAAGAAAATAGATCAGGAAAATGTTAAGAATGAATAAAAGAATATCTTGAATGCATCATATGATATATAATTACATAAATGGAACATTACTTAAAAAAATGTGCTTGCTTCCCTTCCGACACAGTTCTAACCTGATTCCAACTTTCTAACTTTGTGTGGCATTGCATGGTTTAATTCAACCATTCAAACTTCTAATTGTAAACTTAAATGAGGTGAAAGTTTAATATCACAGCACAATTTCACGGATTTTAAAACGAAAATTGATGAACCTCTTCTTTGTTGATCTTCTTAAATCATTTGCATCCACAATGAGTAATTTATTCATCAGGAATTTTCCTTTGATTTATTGATTTCTATTTTTAATCATTCTAACAGATTTTCTATGTGTAATTAGAACTTTTTGTGATAATGTCATATTTCCATGTATATATTCCCTGTTCTTATTCATAGTTTTTCTGTCATGAAAAATATTTCACAAACAAATTGATAAAATCAAAGTTATTAATCTATTCAAGGAAATAGTATGAGGATATTTCATAAAGAGGCAATAATACAACATGTATCAAGTTTGTTGTGATCATGTCAGATGCTACGGAAACCATTCATATCTGAGAATATTCAGTGAGTATATGCTCCAGTCCATGATAATCAGTATTGATGTCTAACGTGGACAAGCTTCCATAGCCACGGTCATCATCATGATAATCATATCAGACCCTTCTGGGTAGCTTCCAACAAAAACAAGACACGACTAACATCACTACATTACAATGAAGCGGTCAAGAGGAATTTGATTAAGAAAGTGACCAACGACAACAAATTTCCTGTCGGTACCGGTCAACGTTGTGGCGTTGGCTGGAAGAGGGATATTTTATTTGATCAGTGCGGATGAGAAGCGGAAGGAATTCAATCAAAATTTCATGGACGTGGAAGGTGTTTATTCTATTAATCATTCCAATATTGGTTTGAAACACAACATCGTCAAAGAGTTTAGAGGCCCCCTCTTTCCTTTAAATGTTGTATGTGTGTATCTTTCACACATTCTGGGTTATTCTTAATTATTGAAATTAAGGGGGAAGGAAAAAGACTCCGAGTTTGTTGCCCATTCCCCCAAGAATTTGAAGAAAACTGTGAACCCTTTTATACATCCCAGCTGATCTATAAACTAATTGTTTTAACAAAAAAAAAACAATGATTCAATTCAAGAATTTCAATCAAGTGGTCTCTTCCCAATAAATAAATTATGCCAAAATTATTCTCTGACAAAATTATGTTGTATTTTTAAAGATTGCATGTAAGGGACAAGACATCAATCAAAATTATTCTCTGACAAAGTTATGTTGCATTTTTAAAGATTGCATGTAAGGGACAAGATATCAATACAGAGACAATATATAAAGCAAAATAATACGTGCTTGTTTCCCATCCCCCCACACACACACAGATTTTTTTTCTTCTAAATACTAATAACCACTAACTTAATTATTAAGATGATAAATATATTAATTATTGAATTGTTTCTTCAAGGGGGAATGAAGTTTCAAGTACCTTCATGCCTCTCCCCTTGACCTCCGTAGTTTACACACAAAAAAATACATAAAGGTAACGTAGCAATATCAAAGTAATATCTTCTCTCACTTGAACTAGCTCTTAGAGCGCATTAATCATTGACCAATTTTTATTACCCGGAAGTGGTCAAAATAATTAAAAGATTGTTGCTTGCTTCTGACATCACTGAACTGATCATTCCCTTCTCATCCTCCAATGCATGATTTCACTTTTTTTTTTCATTTTGCCTGTCATACCAATCTACCCCTCTGTTTAATCTCACACAGAATGATCTCTGGTATTGCCATAGCAACATCAAGCTTTGTCCGTGAATTTGTTCTACCTCGGATGAAAAGTGGAAAGTTTAATTATTATCTGCTGTCTCTGGTGGCCTCATGCCGAGCCATGCATTCAGCTTTGGAATTATTAATATCATTCATTAAAATGAAAGGGTGATATCCGAAGATATAGAAGGATACAACCGACCCCCCAAATAACGTTCTTCTCATACGTGCATTTCATCCATTATACATGTTTCGGGGAATCATATACGCCAGTCAATTAAAATACAATACCGAACAGTTACAGCTTTAATGGTATTTGGAATGTATTGTCTGGCTCTGCGGAGCAGTTAGACAAATTTAGAATTCAATTGTCTTGATAATGAACGGATGATCAGAAAATTGCTCTGACAAAAACCTTTACGTGCGGACAAGTTATGACGTAAAATAATTTTGCATTTCTTTTTATCAACTGCATATTTTCTTGCTTATAAATTGAATTTCCTTCACAATGCCTCCATCAAAATTACAATACTACCATTAACAAAGCCCCAATTTTCTATTCTTCTTGATAATTCCCATTTCTAGATTCTCAGAAATATTGTGCAGATAAAATGGGGGGGGAAAAGGTAAGTTTCAAGTAACATTGATTACTGAAATTTCAATTTGTTTTCTTCAAAGCACTATAAATATACACTGTTGAATTTTACATCTCTAAAACAGAAATAATTACTGTTGTAAGACTTTCTGGTAATGAGGATTTTTTTCATTTTCTCTTCTAATTTATGTCTCTCATATTAGAATTTCCTCCCGCTGGTAAATGGTGGAAAATAAATAGAAATTGATGAAATAATAATCACAGATCATATTATTTGTAAAATGCACATCGTATAAATAATAATACTACCAGTATATAGCTTCAATAGGCAGGGGCATATAATACAAATCCATGTTGGAATGCTATTCAAAACTACCAATGAAGCTCAACATCTATAACATTACAACTAAAATTAAACACGCAAGCCTCAAGATTTTTGCCCCCGAAACAACACTGCTACTTATAATACAAGTTGTGAAACAGACTTCTCAATTTGCCTAAATTCAAAATAGGTATTACATATGGAGTGATACATTCCTAATGTAAGAAAATAAAAGACTAGAAATAGCTTCAATTAATCAAATCAAGCTAAAAGATGGCAAGCCGGCAACACCATCATCAAGAATGCATGTGCCCTTCAAAGAGTTCACTATTTTCACATAAAATTGGGGGCAGCTCAAGTTGCTATGTTCTTAAGTCTAGAAAGAGTTATCCGCATGAACAATATGTGGTAACTACCATTGTTTTAATTCTAAAATACAACTTTTTTCTGAGCTACTCTCAAATTCTGTAAATGTTTAGATGAGGTTTCAACACACAATCGGCAATATGCCTTGTAAATAAAAAAATATTATGACATTAGTGGCTTTCCATACTTGTTACTGATTGGATCAATCGCAACTCTTTGCATGACCAACATTAGGCCCTGAGGTATAAGTATGAAAAAAGAAGACTTACGGAGTTGATCTGTGAAAGAGGACATCAACCTCCAGCTTGCCGCAACTTTCCATCACGGTGTAATTTGGCGATGCAAAGGTGAACTTTCCCTTTAAGTCCTCTGTATACAGGAGAAACAATTACAGCCAATTAATAATGCAATGGATTTCAAGCGAGTGCTGTATCAAACCAAACAGAACAAACTTTCAGCTAGAAGGAAAGAGACAGTTCAGCAACTAACACCACTGCAATGCAAGATAATATTTGCGATCAATTGCAAATATTCTGTCGCAATTTTACAACTGACAGATCAACGTTAGCTATAGCAAATCCGATTAAACTTCTTGTTTCAAGGAGCAGATTAACAATCAATCACGAATTTGCAATTAATTGCAAGACATATGATTGATTTAGGGACCAAATATAGACTTGCAATTGATCACAAGTTTCCTGCAACACACCTTAAGTCAATTGCATCTAATTACGATTGGTTTTAAGAAACCTTTTGCCTCAATTCCCTCATGGATAGAACACAGTGTTCCGTAATGTGTGCCACAGTGTGTTCACAGTGTGGAACACAATGTGAAATCACCTTCACACTGCTAAAATTTGAGCCTGACAACAGTGTGTATCACGTATTCACATAGTGGACCATGTGAACGCGCTGTGGAACAGTCACACACTGTCAAGGTGCTCACCGTGGGGTATAAATATCTTCACACTGTTGAATGGAACATTTTGACATAACAGTGTGAACAATACTTTTCACAGTGTGAAGACACTGTGTGACACTGTGTCCTTTCCAGCATTGTCCCCTCCAAACAAAAGAAAACGAAGAAGAAATAAGCTTACCTGACAACGCGCCATCACTGGCCTTCTGCATAGCTTGTACCTTGTCCACCAGGGCTAGTAGCCGGGGCTGGTGTCCGCCTGCCCCACCGGCTGCTATCCTCTGGGCCATGAAATGCTTCTTGCCCCCGATCATGGACCGTACCACAGCGTGTCTGAATCTGAAGAACCAATCAATGGAGCACGTCATCAAAATGTGAAATAAGAACGACAATCAGCAATCTTTTATTCAATTTCACTACCCCCGTGAATCCTGTTATTACTAGAAAAGAATTTGAGTGAATTAAGTTGTGTTGATTTGTTTTATTCAATTTTCAAAACTTTGATCTCTGATTAATCTGTATTTTCTATCATTTTTTTTTACATAAGCATTGCTGCTCCTTCGACTAAATCAGGGCGTGTTTCCCAACACTGTTCATATAGTTCGGTATCACTTTACCTACAAATTGGTAAATAACCAAGTGAAATGCAAAAGGTGTTTCTGATGGAGGTGTAACTGTAATCTTAATTGAACTATAGCATATTAAAATTTCTTCTAATAAGCAGCCTTATAATTCAAAGGGACGCTATTCCCTTTCAATTCAAATTAATATTTTGCTTATTTTCAAACACAAACAAGCACAAAATATATTCATTATGTAATATGTACCTGACCTTTAAGTATATTTGGTAAATTAAAATACACAAAATGAAAGCATCCATGGAAATAATCAAAATAATAAGTCGAACATATGATACAGCAATCAATGGAATTGAGCGAAATGATCAGATATGCTGGATATGAGATGAAAAATGATTTTTATTTACATGCAGCATAAGGAAAGATGAAACACGATGAAAATTTACTTCATAAATGATAAATTTCTTTTTGATGAAAGAGTAGCAATAGATGATGAAAAATGCATCTGCCAAAAAATAATATCATCCAAACTGCATGCCAGAATAAAAAATACCATCTATACAAATATATCACAAGACAAAATCAAATTAAGTTGATACTCTAGCATGGAATCACATCTTGCATTCACCATACAATCATCATGCATTCATCATGCAATCATATGTAAACAAATGAGAATAGGATATATCGGGTTAGTCCGCAAAAGAATGAATTTTGAAGAGCGATAGATGATATGGCAATCATATAAATGCAAGATGAAACAATTTCTTGGATCATTCTTTTCTAAAAAGTAAGAATGGTGAGCTTTTCCTATTATTGCGTTTTTTCTCCAATGTAACTTGAGATGGTCATGCCATGCGGGAAGGGAGAACATGATTTAATGGACGGTTTCCATGACAACAGTTTGGATACCATAGATTAAACATGAAGGGTAACAAATATTCCCATTTCTTCCTCTCTCCAGTTCATCCCAGGTTCATTTGTCATCATGAGCTTTGTGAAATTGGAGACGACTTCCAACTCCACGTCCAAATGACTAGTTATATAGATTTGCTTTCAGTGGGATAACATTTCACTTGGAAGTAACATTGACGCAGCAACAGAAAAAAATGCCTACATTCATCTCTTTAAAGGTACAATGAATATGTAAAACGGGATATGTATATAAGCATATAATTCAATTACACATGCACATGCATATATACATGTAGTATAGTGATGCACAATGTCCGAAAAGAAAATTCAAGGTGGATGAATAAGAATGACTGCATGAGAATTTAGAAAAAATAATATATTATTTTAACAAACTAACAATCTAGACCACTGTTTTTTATTGCCAAAGAGTGATATAAGAAGATTGATAATTGCCAAAGTCAAATCAAAATAAAGTATTTTTTCAAGAATGATTGATAATCTAGCAATAAAATTTACCTGACAGACTCTCTGCTGGGAACAAGGTTATTTTTTGTTATGGTTTTATGTTTTCCCATTTTTAGTAGTCACTTAAACATAATCATCCAACATGTTCCACATCTCAATCCCTTCAAACCCAAAGTCTGTCTTGTCTTTGTATGAAATTAATGGAAATTACTTCATATTGCAGGAATGAATGGATTGAATTTGGGAGACAAATACCGAAAATGACATTTCAGGTGAGAGCAGAGTCACCAAACGGTCAATTCATTTACAAAACTTGTCTAGCGCATGAAGTTCCAGCCTGTCAACATTAGAATTCCTTATTATTTGTTTATTCATGTTGCTATGGAGATGACCTTTATTCCCTGACCCTGACTTTCAAAGAGAACACTTGTATAAATGAGGCATAAAATGGGATCATCATCATCAGGAAAGCTGTCATCACAAAGACTCTTCTGGTATGGCAAGACAGATGAAAGCAAGGAAGAATAAAATTGGGGATAAAGAAGGTGAAGGGAAGAAAAGGAAAAAGGAGATAGGGAGAGATAGAAAAAAATGGAATAAAGGAATGAGATAGGACTTAGACATGAAGTCATGTATATTCTCTTTAAAATTATATCATGATATTCATATATTTTTCTCATTCACATTCATGGTCAAATATTCATCCTGTAGACATTGCATGTCACAATTCACAATCAGATCTAAGTACAGGGGTTTGCATAAAGAATTGACCCCCCCCAAAAAAAAAAAAGTATTAATAATAATAATAATGATAATAATTAATAAATAAATAAAATAAAATAAAATGAAAAAATTAGAATTAAATGAAACAAAACAAAATAAAACGAATAAATAAATGAATAAATAAATAAAAATAAACTTTACAAAACTAATAACAATAATATTAATAAACAAAAATTAAAATTAAAACAGCTGATGATTTTTGTTACATAATATTGATAATCAAAGCCAAATTTTAAAAATAAAGGAAAAAAAAACAATGAAAAATAAAACAAAACAATGAAGAAAAAACAATAAACAAATTAAAAAAATAATAATAATAATGATAAAAAGAAATATTAATTTTTAACAAGAAAATTAAGGAATCTTTTGAAAATAAATGCAAGGAATGAGAAGGAGATACAATGTGATATACAGCCCCCCCCCCCTTCAACGAAAGGAGAAACTAAATGACTCTAACATCACATCAATATGCACAAATCTGTCAAGATATCCTTCTTTTGCACCTCATCCGTGACACGCACATCTTCCAGTTGGATAGCCAAGTAAACCCATGATAATACAGGGGGTCAGAGAACGTGGCATTCTACACCAAACACTTTCGCATCAGGGATCACCCATCTCCTCAGAAATCTTCTCTGCCAAGACCAGACAAATGACGATTGTTTCTGCATCAGTTGCACCTCGAGCACGAGTGAATCTTCCAGAAACTCAGGTATAGTTGAAGAATTTTTCGCCTAACCCAATCACACCCGCACCGCTAATTAGGAGCTACAAATCTTCCCACGTTACCGCTTTTAGACCTGGATGAAATGTCTGCTCCAACTCACAGTATATTCCTACACGCTGAACATATCCCTTTTAACGGTCACTCATAGAACTTACCACAACTTTGTCTAAAACCTGCATCTATTTCACCTTTACAGTTGTTTTTTTAAAGATTTAGAACTTGTACAGCTATATCACAAAAAAAATTCTGATAAGCAAAAAAAACCCCTCAAATTATCCCCTACCCTTTGACAATATGGAAGGGGCAAAAAAAGTTGCAAGCACTTTTGCATTTTCTTCTTTTTTAAGCTTTCACATTTTTCCTACAGAAAGGGTGGTTGCGCGCGCGCCCCCTACAGAAATTTAAGCGTGCCACATGCTAGTTACTAGCATGCGACTAGCAGGGCGCTCGCTTAATAAGCGAGTGCACGCTAGCAAACAGTCTCTGTTCGCTAAAAGATCGCGTAACTATTACTCTGCACGCATATTACACGCTTATTAAGCTAGCCGCATGCGAGTTACTAGCATGCCGCAAGCTTGCCGCAAGCTTGAAAATTTCTGTGGGCCCCTCCCCCTGGATCTACCAACATCCACTGGTATCTCTTTGTATTTTCTTGCCACACATAAACTACATATAAAAATATAAACAATTATTTCCAAGGTGTATCTTTCATATCTACAAGAGTTTGGGATCTAAAAATAGTGTATTGAACTCACTTTATGGAAGTTTACTTTTTTACCCAGATACATCTTTTTTAATTGTTATTGTGAACCACTCAACATTAGATCGAAGTAGATTTCCCCTTCAAGCAGTTATCTGGATGGGATTGCTTTCAAGCCAGTGGTTTTAAAAAATCTGGCTTTTTTTTACAGGGAATAAACATTCTTGATTCATTGGAGGTCTAATGCACCAGAAAATTGAATTTCCTAAGTGAACTGCCATCTTAAAACACGTGCAGCACGTCACATGTTAGGTCTACTGAAAATCACAAGAAATCTCAGAAAGTATGCATTTTATTTCATCTTATACTCTCGTCAGTAATTAATCAAATTCATAATGCATTTTCTACACTCATAATGCCTGGAGTGAGATAATCGCTTAAAAAATCATTGAATTTTCATTTCATTTTCTTGGAGATGTATCTAGATAAAATCTGATGCTTTAGAAGGTCACCCATATAGTACTGCAGCTTTGATTTTAATTTTGTAAGTAGTGATATTCAGGAATTATAAGTCAACTTCAATGTGGGTTTAATTGCAAAAGATATACACAACACTGACCTTTTACTTCATGGATCAAGCTCAACAATCTGCGATACGTGGTTGGTAGTCTTACATAAGGGAGAAAACAAGTGTCTAAATGCTTTCCCAAAGAAACCATGTTTCATGAATATGTTTACACTTTGAATTTAGGGTATCATTGGTGATTTGAGCTAAGAAATGTTGTTCTCTTCAAATACAAATCTGCATTAAGCCATTAGTCAACAGGGTTACCAACTTTTCAAGAAAACAAAATTCCCTGATTTTTCTCTGATGAAGTTTAAAGATTCCCTGATAATCATTTGAACCCACTCCCAGTTACGCATGTTTTCTAAGTTGTTGCAGTGAATTACATGTATTTTCAGTGTAAAAACAATAACATAAAACTTATTAATACCACCATAACAAGTCATTCAATGGATGTTGTTTGGATATGCATCAAAATATAACAGAGTCTGACTGACGACCGTGCTTTCGACTTTTGGGTCAATCAAAATTCCATGATTTCTCCCCCGACTGGAAAAAAGTAAAATAATTTTGCCTGATGGGCTGGGAACCCTGACAAGTAAAATCTTCCGTTATAATTTAACATACAATATTTTACTACAAGTCACCAAGCTCCCCTCTCTCCAATGTTATTTCAATACTAACGTCATATACGGCTGCTCATCAATCCATTTCACCTTGGCATTTTTCATCAACAGGTAACCGCCCCTATGTACCTCTTCAAAAGTTAGTCTGCATAGTACAGACACTATAAGGAAATTAACGTGGTATATCTTACGCGGAACTGCCTGAATCATTGTCCAACGCTCGTTATTACTAGTATGCACATTATCAATAATAAAGCTTGTAAAGTTGGGAGAGTTTAATGATTTAATTGAAGAAATTTTTGTAAGTTATATCGTGCTTTATAGCATGTCTACATAGGGTCTGTACTTGGAAACTACAATTAATCAGACATTTACATCATCGAGGCAGCGAGCAGAAAACATGATGAATCAGCAGACAGTCTACCTCATCCCGAGTAAATGATAATTTTTGAAGTCTCATTCCCGATTTCTTGCTTCCGTTTTTGAAAGGCGAAAAGGGGGCAATACCAGCACACATACACGTAAGGGAATGTTAGAGGGAAATTGAGGACAACCTGAAATAATGCCTGAGACTTTCTAATCTTCAAGTTACGGTATTATCATTGCTATAACCATTATCATCATCATCATCATCATCATCATCATCATCATCATCATCATTTTCATCAGCATCATCATTGTCATCATCACCATCATCATCATCACCACCATCAACACATCTAATATTCTATAACACTTTACACTTGTTTTAAAGTTTCTTTCTTGTAAGAACATCTTTTACAAACAATCATCATAAACATTGCAACTTGTTATGAATAAAGGACACTGGTATATTTAAAATCAAAATAATTCAATTTTTTACAGTAACATTCACAGGAGCATGTAAACTATTTTTCATGAATTAAGACCATACACGAATTTGTATTAATGGGTGTGTTAGGATGGATGCGCGATGATCAACTCACCTCAAGATTGGAGTGCTCGGCCGTTTACTGTGAGGGGTGGGTGCAGTGTGTTTTTACAACATTAACATGCAGTCAAAAAATGGATGCAGCACACATCACAATGAAAACATGGATGGGTCACATATCAGAGGCATGCATTGGTTCAAAAAGGAAACAAGATGGGATGAGATGGGTTAAAGCAAAAATGAATGGGTGTGGTGATGGTGACGATGGTGGTGGTGGTGGTGATGATGATGATGATGATGTTGATGGTGGTGGTGGTGGTGGTGGTGATGATGATGATGATAATGGTGATGGTGATGATGAAAATGATGGTGATTGTAATGATGATGGTGGTGACGATGATGAAAATGATTGTGATGATGATGATGGTGGTGGTGGTGGTGGTGGTGATGATGATGATGATGATGATGATGATGATGATGATGATGATGATGGTGAAGATGATGATGATGATGATGGTGAAGATGATGATGATTATGATTATGATTATGATGATGCAGCTGCTGCTGCTGCTGCTGATGATGATAAAGATGAAGATGATGATGAAGATGATGATGATGATGATGATGATGATGATGGTGATAAAGATGATGATGATGATGATAATGATGATTGTGATGATGGTGATGATGGTGATGATGATGATGGTGATGATGGTGATGATGATGATGGTGATAAAGATGATGATGATGATGATAATGATGATTGTGATGATGGTGATGATGATGATGACGATGATAGTGATGATGATGATGATGATGATGGTGATGATGATGATGACGATGATAGTGATGATGATGATGACGATGATAGTGATGATGATGATGAATTATATGGGATGTTCACTCTAACATGGTATGCTACACAACTGATTCAATATCGAGACTGCAAAAAAATCACTCATTTTGCAGAAAACATGCTCATTTTCTCTCTCACAAGTACTCACAGAGATATATATCATTATTTTCATTATTCAATTTTAGCAAGCATTAATGCTGTTGGCACTTTTTGGCAATATCAGCTTTTTTTCTTACATTATGTGATCATAAATTCTGAAAGCTGTATCTTCTTTCTTTAATCTGACATTCGTTTCCTGCAGAAAATATCCCTGATTAATTCTGTGCATCTTTGTCACTAACCATCTCTTTTTTCAGTGTTTTTATTTGGTGAATGCAACCCCTTTCTCAGAAATTGAAAAAGCCGTGCTTACCATTCCACCCTACAATGGCAAAAGGAAGTAAAAGACGTAAGAGCCAAAACTGAGTTGCTGATATTTCCATTTCTACTACATGTATTACTATCAGAATTTTCAATAATTCAAAGCCTTCAGATTGCAGTAGTAGCCACATAGGCTAAAAATTGTAGTTCCAAACATTACAATGACGTCATTACGATTCCGAATTTAATTCATTTTCACATCTGTGTAGAGGAATGTAATAACAATATTTGATATTTTCTTAATCGAGTTTGTTCGATCAGTTTTACCTCACCAATTTTTGTTTTATTCTGAATTTGGGTTGTTGGCCAATGGTAGGAGGTGCTGACGCAACCATCCAAGATATGCAGAGCAAGGACTTGCATCACACATTTGAAAGGACGATAAATGAGGTAACGCAAGAATCGTGAGCAGAGTCTTTCACATATGAATAGCAATACCCTGAAAATAAGAGATTCAACAAAAGTATCTGCCGTAAAGCAAAAATTCACCATTTAGGTCGATGACATGTGAAGTACGGATATCATATTCTTTTTTTTTTGGAAAAGGTTAAATTTGCAACTAACTTCCTTTTGCCATCGGTGTAGTTGAGTGAGCACTTACCATGGATTGTGCATTAGGCATGAGTAAAATGTGAGATAGATTAAAATCAAAGCACAAAGGATATAAAAAAAATTATGGATTTGGGCCATGTTAGGAGAAATGAAAGGCACATTCATTCTGTATCAATAACATTTCATTTATCAACTTTATCAAATATTAGCTCCAGAGATTGAGAAGGCCATTCTTTATGTAAAGATTTTGTGGCTTTTTAGCTTTTTCTGCCAAAATATTATACATTCATCCCAACAAAAAATTCAACCAACCTTTCTGTTGGTTCAACAGAATCTATGCAAAATGAATTGAGATCTTTTTGACCAACAGTCGATCACTTCATATTTCAACCAACTTTTTGGTTGGTTTAAACAATTTTTAGAGTGTATATACATTTTTTATTAAAACCGGGCTTCACAGAAATATGGGTGGAATGCTAATGGAGCATTTAACCCTCTATATAAAAGAATACATCTTAGTATAATAGAAACAATAAATTCTTCTATTTCAATGATTGAAACAAAAAAGCTTTACAAAGCAAATCTGCAAGTTCATAAACTTGATTTATAATGAGGCCTGCTTAAAGCTTTAGCTCCTTATGAGCACGATAATAATAATAACAGCAGGGCCCGCTGGGAGAACAGTTTTCGGAACTGAAGTGGCTACCCTGGGTAAATATACCTCTATTATTATTATTATTATTATTATTATAATTAAGCAAGCATTGCAGACCACAGTGACAGAAGAACATTTAAATAGCATTTCATTTCAAACAAATTGACAAAAAGATCACATTGACAAATGGTGTATTGGATAGACGATGATGCTTGTATACTTGGCAATTAGCCTAAATGGATGAGGGAAGAAAAGGATTTATAGAGTTGGGGGAGAGATGAAATGGAACAAGTCGGGTATGGTTTTATGTTGCCATGGCAACAGTGAAAGCTGGATTGGGTTCCTCATGCAATGTGATGGCTGTGGGGGAGTGCATCGTAAGGGCAGGTTATGTGCATGATTTTTTATTGAAGTGTCATTTACTTGAATTGCACATCGTCTGTTTAGGCTGCGTTTATGCGACCTCAACCCAGAATCATGATTGGAATCACGATTTGAATCATGATTCAAAACAGCAACATGAATCACGATCCGACAGAATCAGCGTTTATACGACCATCTTTCTAACGCTGTTTCTCCCTGAATTCGGGCCGATCCAGTGCGCATCACAGTGCGCAGTTTGACCCAGGAAGTATAGGTCAACATTTTCGCGCGTGTTTCTAACTTCACGTCGGCTGCTAGATTTTTGCTGCCACCGGAGCTAACGTACGCGCGATCGTTTGTGCAAGTGCAACTCGGCTTCCGAAAAATAAATCTTTTACTTCCAGAATTCCGTGTATTGTACCTCGTATTGTTTTTGTTTACTTGTATTCAATCTTGTCGGTTCATCAAAAATGGTGTTCGGTAGCCGTAGTACTGGGCACGAATTCTGTTAATTTTGTCTCGACAGGCGGTGCCACATCTCCGTTGAAATCCCTCCCTTGCAAGTAGATCGTCTTATATTTCTGTGAATCCCGGTAAGGGATGCTTGTGCTTCAGGCTGAGCCCAAAGCACAAGCAGAGCCCTGAGTTCGTCGTCAGTCCAATTTGTGCCTTTGGAACTTGAAGACATGATTGATGAAAACAGTGAAATCAGGGTGACCAGACGTCCCGTATTTCCCGGGATTGTCCCGTATTTCAGAATATTGAACAAAATGTAGTTAATACATTTAAAAGTGACGAATTTTCATTAAATAACCAACAGCTGACGAAGCAGGGACAACAATTAAATCGATAACTGTAAACTTTTGCAAGTTCTGCGATGATTTCTTGCTAATACATTGCAAACGAACTGGCCTCCTGCCTGTGTGTGTGGCAGGCTACTAGCTAGGCATGGAGGATCGAAGCAAATTCTCAATGGTGCAAACACCTCACATGATAAACAGTTTTTCCACCAAAATGATCACAAAATCGGCGGGAAATTCTTATAATTATACTATGGATTCTCAGTTTAATGATTTGGAGATGTAATCGGAGGAAAATGTTATTGACTTTTCATAGTTGTTTCAGCTTTCGTTTTGAGTCTTGGTGTGCACGATGCCGCGATGTTTCATCTAATTTTTAAGTTTGACAATATGTTTCACTTTGAAATTTTATTCATTTCTAAAACATTTTATGTTTAAAATTTTAAGAATACATTTAAAAAAACACCAAATAAAGTTATGTTTTTTATTAGATGATTGGATTTTTTGTTTACTTGAAGTTTGAACTTTTCCCTTTTCTTTATATACCCTATCCTTTCTGCTTGCCCTTTTTTGTTCCATCTATCTTTATTTCCTATCTTTCTTTCCTCGACATTTTCTTTTCTCTCTCTGTCTCTCTCTGTTCATTTTTCTTTCTTTCCTTCTTTATCCAATATACTTTTTTATTTCCTTCATTCTTTCTTTCCTTATAATTACCTTGGCTTCCTTCTCTCTTCGTCTCCTGTTTCTTTTCGTTCTTTCTCTCCTTCCATTATTTTCTATTTTTTCGTTCTCTTCCCCTTCATTCTTCCCTTCCATTCTTTATTCCTTTCTTCATTTTTCCCTTCTTATTCTTTTCCCTTATTTTTATTTTCTTTCTTTTGTTTCTTTCTTTCAAAGAATGAAGGAAACATGTTTATTTCCTTCATTCTTTCTTTCCTCCTTTTTCTCACCTTTCCCCCTTTAATTGTCTCCTTTATTTTGCGAGACATTTATTATATTAATCTTCCCTTCCTTTCTTTCTATATTCATTTCAAAGAATGACGGAAACCTTTTTTTATCTCTTTTATTATTTCTTTAATCCTTTTATTCTAACTTTCTGTTATTTCTTCTGTTTTCCTTTATTTTCTTTCTCTCCTTCATTCTTTCGTTCACCTTCCCTTCTAATTCTTTATATTTTTTCAAAAGTCTTATTATTATACTATGGATTCTCAGAAGCCCACACTTTGTGTGGGCTTCTTTGTTGATCTTCGTTTGTCAATTGTCCCGTATTTCATTTTGTGAAATCTGGTCACCCTGAGTGAAATATACAAATGACGCTACAGTACAACCCCGGGGTACAATACACAGAATGATAATTCCTAAATGCACATGACAATTGGCATATACCGGTACTAGTACACTGGCAATCTGCTACACGAAAATTAACCTGCACGAAACACAGCGCGCGCCTTTGAGTCGAACCCGGAAGAAGCACGACACAATGACGTCATAGAATCATGATTCAAATCACGATATCGTTTATACGACCCTTTTCGTTCGTGATTCTACAGAAACGTCTTTCCAAACGCCCCTTTTTTCGTGTTTCATGTTTGTGATTCTAATCATGATTATATTCAATTTCGACTAAACGCAATCGTGATTCTGCAGAATCGTGATTTGAATCATGATTCTAATCATGATTCTAGGGTAAAAAAGTGTCGAATAAACGCACCCTTAGAGTCCTCAGCCCATTCAATTCCCGCTTTTCCCCAAGGCCCAATACGGACTGAGATAAACAGATTCATTCATTTGATTGTGTTTTTTTTTTATTAGGGGGCAGTAATAAAGACAATTTTGAGCTCAAAAACATATGAACACAAGAATCATTATCATTCATGTTGTACATTGACCATTATGGTTTTTTGGGGGGAGAATGTTCAAATAATTTTGTCAACCACTTCCATGCAGCTTGCCGAGGCCCGGAATTACATTACATACAGTATAAATATACTTGTTGCGTTCAAGACATGATTCTGAGATCACTCTGGGAGAGTCACCATGTACAAAGATCCTTTCAGACTTTGAAAGGTATTGTTTCATGGCTTTACTTTTCCAGCCCACACAATATTTCTTGTATGAATCCATTTTTCAAACTATCAATTTCTGAGCCATTGAGAGATCACCTAAAATGCTATTGTGTCTTTAGACAAAAGAAAAAATACCTTTCTAGTCTCAGATGACACAATGTTATGAAAGAGAGCAGTGATCAGTGTTTATACACAGTGGACTAAGTGAAAATATTATTCACACTGTTAAAATGCTCAAATTCAACAGTGTGAAGATATTTCAACACTGTGGACACTTCGACAGTGTGACTGTTTACAGCGTGTTCACACAGTCGACCATATGAATATGTGATTCACACTGTTGAAATGCACAAATTTAGCAGTGTGAAGGTGATTTCACATTGCGTTCCACACTGTGAACACACTGTGGCACACTGTGTTCTTTCCAGTAGGGCATGACTCAATCAATGTCTTTACACAGCAAAAACTGTGGTGTTAACCGGTGTACATAGAGGACCACACCAGTTATTTTACACTGGTGTTAAAATTAGTTTTACACCTTTAGGTGTTATTACACCTTTTGTTGTTACATTTACACTCTTTGGTGTTATGTTTAATCTCTAGGGTGTAATTTTTACACCTCAGGGTGTGGTCCTCTACTAACACCTATTGGTGTCAGTTTTTACAGTGTATCTCTATCAGAAAATCACATGTAACATACACTCAATGAAACACTCATATGGAATACAATCACTAGTTAGTGGAAGAAGGTCCTAAAGTGCATATCTTCACTGGGAACTTTCTTGCGAAATGCGAACAAATACTTTCTAAATTACAAGGATTTAAAATAGATCCAGATCGGCTTTGAGGAGTGACCGGTCAAATTTTAGATTAAGATCTAAACATTGAGGAGTTAAAAACGAAAAGATTTGATTTTAAATATTTTGAGATTTCAAAGTTAGTCCTTAGGATTAAAAATAAATTCAATATTCAGCTGGTCACTATTTACAGCTGATCTGCATTTATTTCAAATCCTTTGGATTTAAAGTTCAATCTAAATAAATCCAAAAGATTTACTTGAAAATGTTTCACTCCAAACGTTCCAAGTTTTGAATTCAAATCTTTCAGGTTTAAATCTACATTGAATGTTGATTAGTCAATCACCCGAACCGCTCTAGATTAATTTTCAATCCATGAGGTTTAGTGTGTTGAGTTACATATTAAAAGACAAAGAATGAGCATAATCTTCTACGATTAAAATCATGGCTTCAATTAAAAAAACAATGTGAGCTGTAACGAATCGTGAAAATATAAAAAGTCTAATTCAATTAAGTTTGGTTTAAATGCGTAAAAGTTAATAGCCATCTGTGGTGTGATTAAAAAACAACTAGGAGGTTATGAGGAAAAGAGATCTAGCACTGCAATATATAGCTCGCATCAAGCACATCTAATCAATAACAATTAAAATCACAACAACAAAATTGGAAAATACATTTTATTACTATATTCTAGCCATGCCTAATGGATAAAACAGAAATCCAATCCACACGCAAGTGGTCAAGACTAATGAATTAGGTGCTATTCATTAATCTACGAAAGGGAAAACAGGTTTTTCAGTTAGTTTAAATGAGGTTCTATTTATCCTTATTAACCCTTCTGATAGGTTTAATACGTACTTCAGATTCCTTCCGTTTATGATTGCCATTGCAATTTTGTTTTTTTTTCATTTCCTATTCTCTGTTTTCTTTTAAAATTCATTTCCATCACCCGCCATACATTCAAATCACACAATTGAAACAAAAGTATTTTTTTTCTATCTTCTTTTAAAATTCTTAATTATCTGCATCCTTACATTATTATCCTTCTCCACATTTGCATTTGTTCTATCGTCTACTAAAAAAAATCTATCCTTCAATCTGTCTTACTGTCGTTCCATGTCCTTTTCTGTCTTTCCATATATCTCTCTCTCCCTCTCCCTTGCTCTCTTTCAATCACCTTGCTTTAATCAACTTAAATCCTACACTCAACTAGCAAATTGTGTTTCCATAGCTTAACCAGATTCGCATTGGGAATCAATTAAGTAAGGCCCTTCCAATCCGGCTGTCTGATAGATATTTGGTTAACATTTTCCAAGCATCCATTACATCGTATTGCATTCCTTACTAATTCATAGTTGCATCACCCCCCCCCCCCCGGACAACAGGTTCATGTATATAAACGAAAGAGCCCCCCCCCCATTATTCCGCATGTTGTGCCTACTGCAGAGAACATGTTAAGTGAAAATCTTGCTATATCATATTTTATCAGATATCAATGGTCTGAATGGATCTGTTGAATGCACAAGTGTTGTTTAAATCCATTTGAGGATTAATACTACCAACAGACCCCCCCCCCCCCTCCTCCCCCATCCCCATGTTGGCATTGTGATTAAGCTATGATATAGGGGGAGGGGCCTTCTCAGTAACTTTTAAAACTCCAATGCAATCTATAATGTCCATCAAACTTAGAGAGCAGCACACTCCAACCGATAATTTTAAAATAATTCTTTCATATCTTATGCTGATAAGATAAACTTACAGGTGGTGGGTGAGTATGTTAAAGGGGAAGTTCATCCTGAAGAAGACTTTGTTTTAAAAATAGCAGAAAAAATTGTAAAAAATATTGGTGAAGGTTTGAGGAAAATCTGTTAAAGAGTAAGAAAGTTATTAGAGTTCAAAGTTTTGGATTTGTGACATCATAAAGGAGCAGCTGCCCCATGTGTTATGTAACATAAAATGCATGAATTTCAAATTTTGTATGGTTCCTGATGACTTGATTTTGTTTTTTATTCATGATCGGTTGTGAAATGATTTGTCTATTGATATACAAAAGGAAAAGTAAAAGACATTTTCAATTTTCTGAGAAAATGACATTTCATTGATTTTTTACCATTCGCTATGTAGGAATGCTACTCGCATATGATGTCACAAATCAAATAATTGAAATTCTAATAACTTTTTAATTATTTGATAAATTTTTCTCAAACCTTCGGCAATATTTTTAACTATTTTTTCTGCTAATTTTACAATAAACTTTTTGTCAGGGTTAACTTCCCCTTTAAGAAAAATATATACAATCAATACTTACCACTGATTGTTACATTTTGTATGTGGTTTTCAATAGACCTAGTTGCACTTAATAACACATTTAATTGCATCTTTTATGTTACAGGCCTCAGATCTACGAATTGATCAAAGTCTGATAAGGAAAACATTGCGATACCAAGAGATACAAGCAATATTGATTGTAATATCCTGTACATGGCTCACCACAGACTCATAGTTACAATTGTATCATTAATCACATATTTTGTGTAACCGGCCCTTGATCTGGGAATACGACCAACAGGTATAAAGCCCAATACAGCATCCCAACAGAACGATCCTTATCTAACTAGTCAGCCAAACACAAGCCAGTGAAATTAGAAGAGAATGACTTCTAATCCCCTTTCCATTATACCAGTATATGACAAAACATGATTGCTTGATGTTGAATTTTCCCAATTACAGTTGTGACAATGAGATTGCAATAAAAAGGGGGCTACTTTCTGATTTGGGCATGCAACGATGACGTTGCCACGGCGATAGGCACCAAGGTAATTTCCTAAAGAGCTTTAATGCTTTCAAATACCGTTCTATAATTTATGTCCTCATGACAAATAGCAATGTGATACAATCAGGGGGCAGAGTATTGAACATGTAATTTGGAGAATGATTGCAGAGCTGCGGGATTGATAACGAGGCTCAATATCAAAGCGCAAAAAAAGAATAATCATCAATTTGACTGACCTCATATGACGGTGGACTAGTAATCATGTATCTTTGTGGCATTCATGACCGAGCTTGCTTTGCGAAAATTGCTTTTAATGATCTGCAGTGGAGAGGGGACCTATGTGTGATCCTGTATGCAAGCTCTTTGTATAGAAACATCAATTGCCTGAAATATTAAACCCCATCCCCCTCCCATGGGATAAAGGCACAAACTAAATAAGCTCTGTTTAGTATTATAATTCATAATAAAGACCAAAATCTCCAATCCACAAAATTTCTCATTTTACTCAAAATTCAAGAAGTAAACCATGTTATGAGTTATTTTTTTTATATGAGCTCAAAGTCTAATGATGATGATAATGATGTGATGATGGTGGTGGCGTTTGTGGTGGTGGTGATGATAGTGGTGGTAGTGATGATGATGATGATGATGGTGATGATTATGATGGTGATGGTGATGATTATGATGGTGATGGTGATGATGATGATGATGGTGGTGGTGGTGGTGGTGGTGGTGGTGGTGGTGGTGGTGATGGTGATGGTGATGGTGATGATGATGATGATGATGGTGATGATGATGATGATGATGATGATGATGATGGTGATGGTGATGGTGGTGATGGTGATGGTGATGGTGATGATGATGATGGTGATGATGATGATGATGATCACAATAAACATTTAAATAACTGGATAGCAGAAAGTACGGTAAGATAGAACTTGAAGCAGATAAATATTTTTCACTTTTCAGAGTAAGCTGTAAAGCTGGCTTGCATGCAAATGACAGCTTGTACATTCAGCAGTGTATTTCGTGCAGATTTACTTGAAATTCACATAGATATATAGGCCATGCGAAAGGCTTCTTGCAGAAATCAATCACCTCACTCAAGGTTTGCAATTTGTTTATACTGGTCTTTGCAACTCTTTTATAAAACTGGTTCTGGTAGATATTTGCTCTCATGCAATGCAAAAATGCCGCTCAAGTTTGGCACACTCATCTTAATCATAACATTAAAACATTCTTAGGATAAGAAGGGCAAAGCACGCAAACTCTATACACTGTGAAAAAATATATGTTGGGTAAAATTTTAACCGGCACAAGGGTAATTATGTGTCCAACCTGTTTGAGGCAGTATTTTACCCAATGCGGGAAGCATATTGTCCAGTAAGGTTAAAAAATGACCAGCAAATTACTATTAGAATTAGAATGGGCAAATTCACTGGATAAATAGAAATGCCCAATATTGGTTAGACACAAAATTACCCTCAAGGAGCACTTTTACCCAACATTTTTTAGAGTGTATGCATTCAATTAAATTGAATGGTATAAATCTGTGCAGGCATTTATGACCTTGTACTTGCAAATATTTGAGAAAAATGAAAAAATAATGAATATGAAATCACATATGGACACAAATATATAGACTTGCCATGATGATGATGATGATGATGATTTTTTAAGCCAAAACAAGCCAAACAAATATGGTGAAACTTTGATGAGAAGCCAAAACAAGCCAAGATGAGTACACAAACAAGTGGAATGCCTCTGGCCGTCTCACCTGCATCACGCGGTTCAATATAGCAGCAGTGCTGACTTTGAATACTACTCTAACTCGCACAAGATGTTCAGTGATACATGGTTACTCTTATGTCCACTTTTTATGAACTAGACCAATAAACTTACAGAGATTCACCAAAAAACCCCAACATGGCCAAAGTTCATTGACCTTACATGACCTTTGACCTTGATCATGTGACCTGAAACTCAAACAGGATATTCAGTGATACTTGATTACTCTTATGTACAAGTTTCATGAATCAGATCCATAAACTTTCAAAGTTATGATGGTAATTCAACAGATACACCCAATTCGGCCAAAGTTCATTGACCTTTGACCTTGGTCATGTGACCTGAAACGTGCACAGGATGTTCAGTGATACTTGATTACTCAAATGTCCAAGTTTAATGAACTAGACCAATAAACTATCAAAGTTATGATGGTAATTCAACAGATACCCCTGATTCGGCCAAAGTTCATTGACCCTAAATGACCTTTGACCTTAATCATGAGACCTGAAACTTGCACAAAATTTTCAGTGATGCTTGATTACTATTATGTCCAAGTTTCATGAATCAGATCCATAAACTTTCAAAGTTATGATGGGAATTCAACAGATATCCCCAATTCGGCCAAAGTTCATTGACCCTAAATGACCTTTGACCTTGGTCATGTGACGTGAAACTCATGCAGGATGTTCAGTGATACTTGATTAACCTTATGTCCAAGTTTCATGAACTAGGTCCATATATTTTCTAAGTTATGATGACATTTCAAAAACTTAACCACAGGTTAAGATTTGGATGTTGATTCCTCCAACATGGTCTAAGTTCATTGACCCTAAATGACCTTTGACCTTGGTCATGTGACATGAAACTCTAATAGGATGTTCAGTAATACTTGATTAACCTTATGGCCAAGTTTCATGAACTAGGTCCATATACTTTCTAAGTTATGATGTCATTTCAAAAACTTAACCTCAGGTTAAGATTTGATGTTGACGCCGCCGCCGCCGTCGCCGCCGCCGCCGCCGCCGCCGTCGCCGCCGCCGTCGGAAAAGCGGCGCCTATAGTCTCACTTTGCTTCGCAGGTGAGACAAAAACTTTGATGACAAACCAAGACAAGCCAAAACAAACCAAATGCATATAAAGAACTCCTTGAAGCAAATCCAAACTTGCCAGAAATTATCATCATTCATTTTCTATTTTTCAAATGGGTTGACTGTTTCAAATGCAAAGTCTGAAAAATCAAGGTTTTGTTGTCAATTCTCCTGCCCCTTGCCCCAATAAAACTTATTGCAATGATTTAAAATTGTAAGAAAAACTTGTAGCAGAAATACTGCCCACAATACTCCTACATTTTACACACAGTCAACCAGTTAACACAAAAATTGAATATTTTTTTTGTTAATCTTGCACATTCCTCTGCTTGCCAAAATGAGTGATATGTTTTTCATGCTGACAAAGAAATGAAGACATGCCGCCAAACTTCGACAAATATCTACAAGCCTACCTTGATCTATGCAGTGATGACATCACCATTCCCATGATTCAACATAAGCGAGAGGTCCGTGCAACGGACAGAAGTCGGCCAAGTCGACACATTATACAAAGAAAGATCACATGGGACGTGGACAGAGTGGAGGGGAAAAGAGACGGATAGAAAAATAGGGGAAGAAGAAGTATATCGTGCATGGTTAGACAGTCCTGTTAATAAGAAAATTACAATACAAGATGACATTTCAAATACTACACTAAACAGATTGTAATATTGTCTACGTAGAAAGAGTAATATCTGCATTCATGTGAAAATAGGATAAGAAAACTTTGAGACACGTATGTATCGAAGAGAGAGGAGGAACAAATGACATTTACATTGACGACATTATTAACATGAGAAATTAATTCAATTTTGTTCCCCACTGAAATGACAGGATCTCGTACCACAGAGCAGTAAAAAGCCCAATGATACAAATTACAAACATAAAACAACACCAGTACACAGAGACCGAATTCTTCTGATTTTGATTGAAACTAAATAACTACATTATTGCTATTACAACCAGCTGCCATTTTGTGTACTTGGACCTGGACAGACACGCTTGATTAAATAGTAATGTTGATGAACATGCTTTCATATATTGGTCATTCCAGATAGCATTTACTTTATATATTTCTCGAAATCTACATCTAGTTTATCCAGGCATCAATATCAAATTACAAGACTGGGAAAATTGGCATAATACATTGACAGATTGACTGGTTACATTTTAACGTCAAGCCTTCCCATAGAAGACCTATTACCTGATAAACAATGTCTTTCATATAAAACTAAAGTATTTACACTGCATAATACATTTGCTAATCAAATATGGCAGATAAATCGTGAAGAGAAAGAGCACATCAAAATGGATAAATCATTAAATAAGTCTTCATTTATGATTTTTCACCCATGCACCAAATCTATGAGCCCATGGACCTTATATGAAAATATGAGAAATGAGATAGTTGAGCAATAATTTTGATTGAAACTTGAAAACATTTGATGAAACGCCCATGATAAGCTCTATAACAATGACAGTAAATTGCCAATTCGTCTACTGCCAACTCGTCCACTCGCCACATGGTCTACTTTCATTTAGTCTAATGCCATTCCATCCATCAACATTTTGTCTAAAACAACCATTTGGTCCACTAGCATCATCACTTCGTCTAATCACCCTTTCGTCTATGACCATTTCATCTAATAACCAGTTGGTCTAATATCCACATCATTTCCATTCATTTTGCACAATTTAACACTTAGTCAAATTAGACCAAGTTGTATATGGACTAAATGGCTATAGGACCAACTGGTTATTAGACGGAATGGCATTAGACTAAATGAAAGAAGACCACCTAGTGAGTGGACGAACTGATGGTAGACCAAACAATATTAGACAAGTTGGCAATTTAGACGAATTGGCATTAGACGAATCGGAAATATACCGCAATGACATCATGTCAGTTGAGAAGCAAAAGGGGCATTAAATCACAGTTAGTGCCCTTCTACCTTTCAAGATAAATCATATAGGAATAGAAACTCAATAGCTTCCTCCATGAAACAATGGAGGGTGTATTTCCTTCAAACAGAATCCAGCATTATGTTAACTGTACAGGTGAGTTGAATACGACCCTGTTTTCATCTACTTTCTTAAACCAGTCTTAATAGTGGAAACCTCTTTCACACGTATTATAATGTGAACGCTCAAAGTGGTCTTGGAAGTGATCTTAAGTAATTTTCCACACTAGTTTGGAAAACTGTCTTGCGATGTGTTTTTCAAGACCGATTTGCCAGTTCCAGACAGTAGATGAGAATGGGGCCTATGAAGTGCCAATGTAAATCTTTAATGATTTTCTCTTTTTTTTAGCAACAAGCTGAAATTGAAATGTGTGAACATATATTTACAGCAGCATTCTTATGAAAAAATACAAATACTTACCACCAAAATTTATTGGAATCATGAGAAATTTATTCAAAATCTGTAGTAACAAGAATATTTTGTACAACCCATTTGGCACTTCATATGATGTTTGTATCGTCATCTATAAATTTACATGCAACTTTATGTTGCAGTAACAAGAATATTTTGTACAACCCATTTGGCACTTCATACAATGTTTGCATAGTCATCTATAAATTTACCTACAACTTTACGTTGTATAGTAATGAGAATATTTTGTATAACCCATTTGGCACTTCATACGATGCTTGCATAGTCATCTATAGATTTACATGCAACTTTATGTAACACCAACAGATGATTCATGGAATTACTCCCACCACCAAAAATAATATATAAGCGGAACAGTTTTCTAAAAACGTTTAAAAATTGAAAGGAGAAGGGTTGAAATTTGTGGGCTAATGCAAAAATTTAAAGAAAAAAATATCCATTGACAAAGTTTATATGAAGCTCCATGAAAAATTATGGATGTAAACAGAGTTTCTCACTGTATAAGGAAATAGAAAAAAGAAATTGGTAGGAGCTTAAATTTTCATTAGCCATCCACGGCCTGTTGTCACACACATATGGCTTTTCATCTCTCAAATTAGCCGACAAGAGACCATATTGACTGTCGTTAATTTATTAAAGAATTAATTTGGTCTAATGGGGACTCTGATCAATTATGTGTCCAACCTGTAGTAGTATGCCCATAGACGTGTGTGTATAGCTGAATACACACCTAAAAGAGAAGAGATGCCATGACATCGTATAGTGCGTCCCACAAAAGGGAAACCCGCCTTTATAGCCAGATATCACAATCATTGAATATGTTTAGGTTATCAATTTAACATTGATAATACGAATTAAGTTTTTTCCATGAATTCGATGCCAAATACGAATGTTTTTTTAATGTATTGCGGAGTAAAAACAATATATATGCTGAGGCATGTCGTGAACGATTTGCGTAGAAACTCGCATGTGTATCTACACCCAAACCCACATGCCCATATTATATTAATTGTCATGTTCCAGTGGTAGATTGCGTTGTTCATAAGTTACATGTGTATAGATTATCTTCATTATTTTGCACAGCATGTAAACAAGAAAAATTTCCATTTATGGATAATAAATGAATACTGATACTAAAAGATATGCTAAAGAGCGATCCCTTTCTTACACAAGATCGTCCCATCCTTAAATAAGCTTAGCCCAACTTTCCTGCGGTTTTGACATTGGATTTTCAAACTCTTTTAGATCATCTGTGCGTGAACTTTTCATCACATCATATTTTGATAACAAACTAAAGAAGAATAGCTCGATAGTATGATTTGCAAAAATTGAAAAAAAGACCATAGATTATTTTGTTATGTTAAAAAAATTACAACTTTGAATCCTAGTTTCCCTTTTTGTGAGATGCACTTTTTAATGAAGAGAAGATTGCAAGCCACCAAGCAATAACAGCATGGGTATATAGGGCAATCATAGCTGTTGTCCATTCTACAAAATGAAATATGATTAGCTAGCATTTTTCGAAAATGATATGCACTAAAGATGAAAATAGTTTGAGTAGCAATTTAATGACAAAAAAATTTCTATTCTCTTGTAAATTAAATAACATCTTGGATCTTTTTGGGAAAAAATGTACATTGTCGATATTGGTATAATGCAAACTAATTGTGTATATTTTCCATTATTATTGAAGTCTATGTTGATTGTTTACTTTGTTCAACAGTTGCCATAGAGATGATCACATTCAGCCCATGTTAAAAGCTTAACAAAAACATTCATTATGCAGATTAATTGAAACTTAGTGCATGATTTCGCGCATTGATGCTTGTGAATTTGTGGTGAAAACATTGCCAATGCTTCCGTTTTGTCATGGATGAAGCTATTCAACGGTCGGCCTTTGGTGGATCAGCAGGAATTTTGAAATTCTCATGTTGTTGTTTTTTTTTATCTTAGTAGCTATAAAAACTATTAATTAAATCAAGGTATTTATCAAGATATATCATAAAAACTGTTTGAATAATACAAGAATAATACACACCATTGAAGGCACTTGTAAGAATTATGCACACAAGGTGCATGTATGTTCAGTGCTACATGCCAGAGGCATAGCCAATGGTTTTTGGACTGTTACAACATGACAAGTGTATGTAATTATTCTAATGCCTGATCAAAATGATGTGCATTATTTGTTTTATAAGATAGTAATGTGGATCCTTTTTATTTGCTATGCTATCCTCATGACAAGTCAATATATGACTGGTCATGTGATAGCTTTCAGCCAATAATCTGACTAGGATCCATATCAGCATGTTATAAAGAATAATGTCCATGACACTGCCATACAGTTTAGCATTAATCATCCTGACATGGTTATTTATGAAAACGGATATTAGATGTATTTCCCAATGTTCCACAAAATGAATGCACCTGCCTTCATGAACAGTTTTTATATGGAAATATAATTTGAGGCTTGATGTAAGGACTTTTTACAAATATTACCTTGTATGTAGTCATCATCGTTATACAATTGTAAAATGGACAATATACTTTTGAAAAACAGGATAGGTCTCAAAACATTTTCTTGAAAGCAAATCTTATATTTTATCACATCACCCATTTCAATCTTTTATTTATGTATTATTATGGTAGATTGTGTTTTATTTTGCAGAAGATAAAGATGACCATAATTATTAATACAATGGATAGTTATTAGCCCACAGTCATTCCCCTAAAAGTTGCTTACAGTTCTGCATGATGATTGAGAATGAAACATGTAACCCTATAAGAACACAAGTTGCCATGGTGACCTTTTAATTGGAAATATTATCCAAACAGCTGAGAGACAGAAAGATATTTATCAGAATTGATTTATAATAACTTTTTTCCAAAGACCATTTATGCTCTCATGAAACAATCAGGAGTGGTCCCCCCCCCCCCCCCCGAGTAAGATTTTGTGAAGTTGCTATATCAGGCAATTAATGGCACTGCAAACAATCATAATTTCCTTGCATGATATGCTCCATACAAGTGCCTATTTCAATATCAATTAAAATTTATGATTTTAACATTTGAATTTGAATATGAATATGGAAGAGATAATGATTTACACATCAAAACTGATTGGGAAAGTATTATTTCCTGCATGTAAACATGAAGTGTGATTTAAAAGACAGTGCTGGAGTGCCAGGAAGTTCTGATCAGTTAAAAGTTTGGAAGGGCAAGGAATATTCTACATGCCCCTACAAACTTTTACCTTCATATTATTCCTGCACCACTAATTTGGTCCAGTCTCAAACGTAATCCATTATTCAATTTGAATTGAACTGCAGAAAAAATTCTTTGAAAATCTAAGAAATTCCATCATATTTTGGGTCACGATTATGGGCAACTCTGACATGTTCTTATTGGTTGATGAAGAGATGAAGAAGAAAGTGAAGTCTAAATGCCATGGAATGAAATGATAATATGTAGCATGGAGAAAATGCAGCTCAAAATGGCCAAAAAAAAAACTACCTGTATCGTGGGGTCCAGCTTCGTTGACTAACTTGACTAATAGTCGTTACCTGACTAACAACAGTACTCGATACAGTACTCGATCTTTTGACAAACATAAATATCATTAAAAAATACCATGAATTAATAACTGAGGTCTCATTTTCTCAGAGAAAGAAACAGGATAATATAGCTGCTCCATGGAACTTTAACAAAATACAATATATCCAATGTGGACTTCCTATTTATCTACAAAGAAAGAGTTCATTTGCAAAATGTAATACATCCACTAGCATGCTCCAAAAGAAATTCAAATATCACTGCCAAATTTACACAGATGTCGACAAATTAGAGTGTATTTTCATGACTTATTCATCCATTCAGAAGACAGGAACATGAATGTAGCTGGACTACATTTGATATTCACTACCAAATTTCTAAGAAAAGTGGATATAAACACTTTTGCAGATGAATTCTTTAGATAAATATGAAGAGTTATGAATTTTTGATAGAAAACAAAGAAGCTATATATTTATCTTAAATTTCTCTCACACGAACCCAATAAAAATGTATAACTTACATCAAATTGATGAACATTAAATCTCATACACTCTAAAAAGCAGTTGTTTAAAAGTTATGGGGTTAATGACAAGCTTTACAACTGTGGTTCTTGAGTTCACATAAACCTTACAACTATTTTCCATGAAATGCTTAGAGTGTGAGATTGTAACTGCAGATTTTTATTGAGGTTGTGTCATTCAAAATGTTCTGACATGGAGACTGATACCACTACTGACACATGCTGCAGGGCATACGTGTACGTAATATACGAACATCAGCTTCATGCTTTTTCTAACCATATACATATTCATGTGTTTCTACAAGTAACTATGACTCTACCAGCTATCAGTCTTTACAAATCAGAAATTGCTAGTCATCAAAACGACGGATATAAATCACTGATTGAAGTTCTATGAATGCATTATGGTTAGTAGACTACAAAAGAGGATATTTCACATGTGCACAAAAATCAATCTATATTAAGCTAATCTGTCATTGGGATTAGTAAACTAAAAAAAAAACAAATTTAATTAAAGCACCTACAAAAGAACATTTTTAAAATAATTTTTTCACATAGAAAATATAGTTGCAAACTCTGTTGAAAAATATCTTCAAATAGAAAATACAGTTGCAAATGCTTTAAGTAAATCAAGTCTGGGCAACATTTAATACCATACTTGAATTCACAAAAACACTCTCATATAATAAGGACATATTACAGAGATTTATTTTCTAACAAATATAATAAATTTCTGTTCAGAAAATAAATCTCTGTTCCTGTAGAATGTAAATTTCATCATTTTTACACTGCTGTGATATTTTTAATTTGGCATAATACCTATATTTATACTTGGTATGAAGCCAAAATTATGTACCATCCAAAAATTTGCAGCACATACACACATAAGCCTCATTTCTTGACTATTCCAATCCGTGATTCTTTTCGACATGGATCGCTACCCCCCAAAATAATAAAAATCTACTAAGCTTGATAAAATCTCAATCTACATGTAAATCATCTTTAATTCATTTGAATTCAATTTCTAAAAAGTTATTTGAGGAAAACATTTGTGTGGAATTCTTCAGCAGGTTATGAAATCTTTATTTTTCCCATGTAGAAAAGAAACCCAAAGTATTTGCAATGTTGCCATGGTTACTGGATAGTTTAATAAACTATACTATTAAAAACTGGCTTACCTGGCTCGTGCAAACTGCTGCTTTTCCTCCTCGAGATAAAGCGGTCTGCTGTCGTCAGTTCCCGCTTCTAAGTCTCGCAAAACCCTGAAGATTAAAAGAAAATTAGACATGTATATTTCAACCCGGTACAGAGCTCATACTCTATATTTCATAGATTAAAATTATGCAAATCAGCTATTGCTAGTGACCAATCACGCATTGTATTAAGGTTTTATCTTTAAAGATTGGTATTTAGGCCTTAAAGATGTGAATTGAAACCTTGAAGGTTGGAATCTAATACCTAATGATTGGAATTTAAAACTTTAATATTGGAAATTCAAAGATAAAAAATTATAATTTTTAAATCCTTTCAGATTTAATACCAAAGTAATATTCCTGGAATTGGAAAAGGTAATGAGAAGAGGGAGAGGGAAGAGTGAGAATGAAAAAAAGAAAAGAAAAGAAGAGAAATATCTAGACCACTTTACATTATTTTGTAAGGCCTTTTCACTTCATCTCTCTCTCTCTCTCCTTTATTATCATCCCTTTTAATCCTAATTACAATTGACAAATACAGGTTAAAAATGACCTGACAATTTTCTAGCAATATATTTTCAAATACCACATCAAATATCTAAAACTAAAAAAGCTACAAATTTCCAGGCATATTAATTCAGAGACATCACATTTACGGTGGGGGGATGACATGGATGAGGGGTAGCTGAACCTGTATGTCAGTAAAATGTGAATAGCTTGTACTGGGACCTTCAAAAATTGGAGTGTGGCGTGGATTTGAGTGGCATGTTGAGCAAAAAGCAAGTCTGTACCTTTAAGGCTTTTAAGCCATTGGTCTTCACACCTTAAATTGCCAATATACATTGCCCAGAGAGGAGAACAGACGTACTCTTAAGAAATAAACCGAGCCTGGAGTGAGAGTAAACCCGACTTATCACGTCATAACACGACATGAGCCGAAGAGCAAATAGAAGCCGCCAGTCAGGAGATCGGAAGATGGCACAACATTGGGGTATTAATTCTCCTCCTCTCTTCTAAACTTCCCTCATGAGACCTCCTTGCCAATCCAAAATGTCAACAACTCAAGAGCCTCTCTCCAGAACCAAACCATTTTTTTTGTAGGGGGAATAAGCTTTCATACTTGTCACTCACGGCTCAATTATATGCCAAAAGCTTGAGTGTCAAGTTAGATCTATATCCGAGAGAGTAGAGACTGGGGACATCTATTGCACGGTCTCTTAGAAGGGACGATGATAGCACGAGGTTTACATCATAATTCATGACATTTTTTCACTTACTGCTGACATTACCTCGAGCACTGTAACAGTTGTTTTGAACGAAGAACAACATTGCAACATGATGTCAGCCCAGGGGAAGAATGTGAGAAAAGGGGCGGATAATTACGTCTTTCAAGGCACTTGACCCTTTTTGCAAAAACATGCTACAATATTGAAAGCTATTCCGAGAGGCTGTAGATAATGCCGCACTCTGCAAAACTGTTTGGGGGGATTTTGAAAAACCAAACCCAGGTATCCATTAGGAGAATTACAATTATTTTTGCAATAATATAATTTGGAAGTGAGAATATACAAATGAGATTCATTCCTAAAATTACTTGAATATTTTTTTTCACCTGAAAAAACCCTTTTCAATGGGATGTTACTTTATAAAAAATCAACGTGTAATAATCTCAGGACTTGAGGAGGGGGAGGGCTAATCCATAGTTTTTAGTTGTTGTTACATTCACAATTTATTTTAAATCAATCAGTAGAATAAGCAAAACACTGAAAATGACAATCACACAAAGGTGGAACACAACCTTGCCACGTCTCCTTTGGCAGTAAGAAATGACAAGAATGCAAGATGGTGAATCTGATGTCTTGATATTAAGGACAAAAAGGCAAGAAAGCATTAGCATCTTGTCTTCTTGCCCTCATCAAGTCCACTATCGTATCTAGGATCTTGTCTCCTCATCTCATCATCATTATCAAGATGATAAGACCTAGCATCTCATCATCCCGGAGTAGTTTCCTTGTATCTTGTCTCGACTAATCTGTCTGCACTTTTAAGCTTCCATCCCTATCTCCAAGAACCGTTCGTTCAAAACATCCCATATCCTCCAGACATCCCAGACCAGACAATACAACCATCAACTTAATCTTATTTACTGAAGTTGGGGAGCTCCTTTGTGGGCAATTACAGACCATGGTTGTCAAGGGCTAGGGGGCAGTACAAGTGTCTCTCTCTCGTAAGCCGGAGTTTCTGGTCGGTTCATGATTGGTCGTCCGTCGTGTTCTTGAGATGGAAGGTGTCACAAGGGCACAGATGCAACATGGTAATGTTATGGATGTTGAATTATGTATCCTTATCATTTGGAACAATAATGATTACAATAATAATACTACTAACGTTTTAATACTAAATAGGTTCATTATTGCGGATTGAAATAATTGCTAGAGGGTATTCATTTGTCTCGCAATCTACTATGATCAACAAGGAAATTCGTGATCACTCTCGCAAAAGACGTTTTATTTACCCAGGGTACCACTACAGCTGGAAAACTACTCTCTACTATAAGCAGGCCCTGCATGACATAATGTTATTTTTACCCTTCGCCAATCCAAACGCTGAGCGCCTAACAAGAAGGCAAAAGGTCCCCTTTTCATAAGTCTTTGGTATGACTCTGCCAAGGAGCAAACCCACAACCTCCTATTCATGAAGCGGACCCTCTACCACTGAGCCACCATGCCCAGTTATGATTATTTATTATATTGATTTTATTTCATCTTTATTCAACATGATAGCCCCATCAGTAATTAGAATATTGTTATACTAGGGAGTTCCTGCATAACATTAAAAAAAACATAAATATACATGAAAACATGACTTGGTGATATCTACAAGTAATAATAAAGAACAAAATATTCAAAACCTCTTAAATGCCATCATCAATTAAAAAAATATAAAGTTATTCCTTTTTATTGTATCCTTATATCATTTAAAGAAAGTAGTAAATAAGTTGCCATTTATATACAAATATTTGGTTTTTGAGAATTGATCTCCTAAATCAACAGCTAACACATTTTTGTGCTGTAGCATTAATATCCATCAGTTAAGAAAATAAAAACTTATTACTTTGATAATCAATAAACCAAAATCTCAATAAGCTATACATGTTCATTGTTTTCATTCATCCTTCTAAAAAGCTACCTTTATGGATTCATTCAGTTACACAGTTAAAGCTGCAGTAGATTAAGAGTATTAACTTTATGGACTCATTTAATGTATGTTTACTTCATTTTATAATGATATGATAATTATGTTTGCATTTTTAAAGTAAATATATAAAGGATAACTTTGTGATATTCAATCATCAAATGTTACAAAAATGGTATATCAAACTAGAATAGATTGAGGGTGGTTTGATAAAAATACTTTATCTATTTTCAGCTTTAGATCCTCCCATCAAAACTTGATATCATTTATAAATAATCTTTGACAGAGTAATCAATTCATCTCACTTCTTTTCAAATCAAACAGAATCGTGTGAAGAATTATCTATTCGTACTCCTCTCTGTGGAAAATTGAAATCCTAATCCATATTGTTCGTTCAATTCCACAGTTCTAAGCAAAAAAAGCACTTCATTGTATATTCATCTACACGAACCTGGCAGCATAACATTCAGCTCATTCAAAAGAAATTACCCTGTACACTAAACTGTGTAATACCATTTATTTCCATTTATTTCCATTTCCAATAGTCAACATAAAATCTATCTTCAATAAATCCTTCTCTTAACAATTCAAGCAAACTTTTTTCTCTACAATGGCTTTCCAATTAATCTGTATTGCTATCTAAGCCCTCTACTTGAATATCATTATTTAATATTAAGATGTAGGAATTCCTTTCTTGTCATCAAAGTTTTCTTTTCTATTTCCTCTTGATTCTTATTACACCTTTTAAATTTTGTCTACATTTGTATTCCGAAAATACTCCTGTCCTGCAAAAAAAGTTATTGAAAGCATTTTGTAAATCTAGCACATTGTCAAACATGTACGGATGGCCATACATTTGCTTTAAAATAATAAAGTCTTTCCTGTGATGCAGCAAAGGCATCCTGGCCTGGGTCCCAAAGCTTAGCAATTGATCAGTGATAATTTCTGCGATTGATTGCATTTGTTACTTTACACCATTTATCATAAAACCCAGCCCCGTGATCAATCGTTAGGCTTAATGTTAGGAGGCCCTGATAGCTCTGGGGAGCATTTCATGAAAGGACGTGTCAGATCTTTTATTCGACAAGTCCTGTTTTATCCGACAGTTACCATAGTAACATTGTCTCTCAGCCAATCAGAATCAAGGAAAGATGTCAGATCTGACAACTTGTCAGACAAAAATGTTGATGAAACACTCCCCTGAGCAGCAGTAGCATTAAACTGATACCGTTATGTCAATTGGGCTTCCTGCACATATCCACATCCCCTGAAAGTACCTCCATGTTTCCCTCCGTTCTCGGATCCTACCCACTTCATCGATTTCCCCATCCCGATCAGGGTCCTGTATCACAAAGGTTAGTGATTGATCGTACCCTTGATTCTTATGACTGATTGTACATTGTAGTCAATGGAATCAATCGTAGACAAAGGTTCTACGATCAATGCTAACCTTGGTGTTACCGGCACTCCCCTTCCACCATGTATATACAGAGTCACGTAACAACAAGCACTGTAGATTTATTGTATTGATTTATTTTGCATCGTCTAAATGCCAACTTTGGTTAGTGACCGAGAATACACGCTCTATTCCGAAGCGTGGTATTTCTAATGAATAATCGTGGGAGGGACCGACCCTGGAATAAAATGCAGCATTTACGTCCTGTGTTCCGTGCATGCATGGAATACTGCTACAAATCTGTGCACACAAGTATCTGTACCATTCCAACAATGTACACGACACCTTTTCTTAACTGCTCCATCTTCAATACAAACATGCATATTTCTTTTCAATATGCCTGAAAAGTTATGTAATATGTTTATTCATGTTGAATATCTAATGAGCAGGATTCAAAACATTATCTTTATAATCATCTAAACATTGAGATGAGCACACATGGACAAAATCAGTTTGTCAATTTCAAAACGACAATTCTCCGTAAAAAAAAATCCAACCTGATCTCAACGATATATTCTTACTCTACAAATGGTAAGAATATAGAACATGAAGTGAGGGTAACATTTTTGCATGGAATAACAGGAAATTCTTATAAAATTCAAGCTAGATTTCGGGTGTGTTGAAACCGGGTACCCCTTCATACACAAAAATTTTGCTAGCAATGGCTAATTTTTTTTTCATATTAGCAACAAACAAAGGACATGTGCCTGATTTTGGGTGTGCTGAAAACAGGGTTCCCCCATCCTATGCACAAACCCTGATGGCAACACCTGCATTTCTCAATACAAGCAATGAACAAAAGAATAGACACTTAATGAATATTTATTTGCTGAACTAAATCCAGAACAGGTATCAAGTTGCTTCAGAGATTCATTGCATTTGATTGATCTTCCCGTGGAGTTGTTTTACGCATGGGAATTCTGCAATACACACCCTATTCATCACCAACTGGCTACAAAAGATGTGTTTCATAAGTTTTTAAAGTCGACTTGCAGTTTCAGCCCAAATGCCAGGAAAATAAGAGACTTTTACTTTCTAAGCTCTTCATTTTGCTTGTTATCTCAATATAACCACAAGCACATGCATAGTAATATGTCAAGACTACATGCCGTGTTGAGGGGGGGGGTCCACAAAGAATCTGGATAAATCTGGTTTGAGAAGTGGAAAAGCATACCTTTTCATCACAATTTAAAGTATTGAAAGGCAAGTGGATTTTCCACAATCCTGTGGCTTTATGTGGGAAGTTTGATAGACTGGAGCAACACAGAAGGAAATAGAAACAACCAAAGGATACTGAAGAATGAAAAAAAACTCACAAAATGTTTTTTTATAAAACCTTATAGAGAGATTTCATGTGCAGACTATGCAGTGTCTAAATACGTATTAAATGTTGTTCCATTTCAAGCTCAAATTTGTGATTGAATGCAGATAAAAGAGGCATGTTCTGTCCATGGCAGTATCAGCCTCCTAAAAACATGGAACTTGCAAAATACCCAACTTGCCTCCCCCCCCCCTGAAAAAGCTCTTTGAATGCATGTATAGCTAAGAATCTCCCCAGCCAGCCAACATGAACCTTCCAGACTGAGGAGTGGCTAGCATACCCTTCTTCTCAGGTTCCACTCAAGTGTACTTTAAATTGGTAAGAGGAGCCCCAAGAAAAAGAACAGGTGCTCAACATGCACTGCATAGCCAGACTGATTAGCATTGCCCAAGAAAGCTACTTCCTTGCATTGCCCCACTTTTTTTCTTTGGGGGTGGTGCGAGGGAATATCTGCGATCAACTGTAAATTTCAGTCGCGAGATCAGGGCCCTGTCTTACAAAGAGTCGCGGTTGATCCGATCAATCACGTCTACGGACGGCCAGCAACGTCAACATCTATTATGCATGTTTGTTCAAAATATTTTCTAACTATGATATACTGTATATTCATACACTCATTGTTTTCTTGAAAATTCACTGTGCTTCTCTATGTTTACAAAGGACATTGTTTGAATTTCCTGTTGAAGAAATTATGGCACCGATGGATTTCCATACAGAGTCACAATTGATTGGATCAATCGTAACTCTTTCAAAATGGGCCCAGATGTGATAGATCAATATTAACTCAAGCAATTCAATTCAGTTTTGTTGATGTATATGTAAGAATCAATTGTAAATTTACAGTGAATAAAATGTCTTGTGATTGATTTTTTAACTTTAAATTGACTTGCAATCCCTTAAAGTTTCTTGCAATGCAAGAATCTATTGTATTTCCTGCAGGCATTTGAAATGTTTAAAATTAAACAATGATCTAAAATGAACATTTCTATTGCAATCAAAATTCAGAAGAAATTCATTCTGGCTAATTCCAACTAAAACAAAAGTTTGTTGATGAAGGATCGATAAAGATATAAACTTGTCCTCTTAAAGTTTGAATTTTGAATTCAAGAAAAATTGACACAATACTTTCTATTAAAATCAATACACTGATTTGAAATGGCAAATGACTGTTGAATCTATTTCTCACAGACTGGTCATTATTTACTAGCTGATCTGGATTTATCTTCAACCCAAGAAATTTTGAGTGAATGTTGGAGGCTTTCTGCAAGTATGACAGCAAGGATATTCCTTCCCTTTGTGAACCACATAAGATTTTACATAGAATTTACTCCAGAAAAATACAAGTAGATGCTTTCATAAAAACAAACCTGGAGATAAGACACAACCTTGCTTGACAGTAAGCAATAGATTCACAGTGAGCTATTCAGGCAGTTGCATCAAGAAAAATCAATACCTTGGGTAGCCTAGTTTACATATCCAGTTAAGGTGAAAATGGAGAAGAGTATGTCTACATCTTAACTAGATCTATAAGACATGCAACAATCTATCGATCGAATATGCAGTGAGTAACAGGGTTGGTATTTTACTGAAAGTAGTTCCAGTGTGTGCATTATTAAAATGGTTCTAGTATCAAATATCCAGACACACATGAAAATATATCTTTCAACTATCAGATGAAACATGTCTATATCTCAACTACATTAGACTATATAGAAACAGTTCATTGGTAGAAAATTTAGTGTGTGATGGGGTGTACTTTACTGAGAGTAGTTCTAGTGTATGCATTATTAAAATGGTTCTAGTACTAAACATCCAGACACATATAAAAATGGATGCCCATTATCAGAAGTTATGTGTCACCTAGATAGATCCTTGTGATTTGATTGGTTGTTTGATATCGTTTATTCAGCCCATTTAGCAATAACGTCATCAACCGTGCAATTTTGGATCCATACAATTATGTCCATTGCACTCGCGCACAGAGATTACAGCTCACACACCAGTAGTGCGCATGTTGTAATGACATAACAATCACTGAACAGACCGAATTCGCACTGCATGAGCATGAATTTTATATGGAAAAAAAAAATGATTTTTTAGATGTCATATAAACCAAATAATGATTTTTTTCATTCGTGCAATGGACAGAACATTTCATTTGGTGAAAGATGAAATAATGATCCATTCAACTCGGCTACGCCTCATTGAATGGATCATTTCATCTTTCACCTCATGAAGTATTCTGTCCACTGCACTCATAAACATTCAATACTTGTATATTATACAGTAAACAGCTCAACTAGATTAGACTAAGGACATTTAATAGGTGGAACATCAAGTGAGTGTATATACATTGTATGTAATGGGATTGAATTTTACTGAAAGTAGTTCAGTGTATGCATCTTTAAATGATCATGGTATCGGATGTACAGGCATGGCAGCACTCTAAGATGTATCTTCTTAATCTATAGAGAAACAAGTCTATATCTAAACAAGATTAGACTAGCAACATCTTTGGCCATGTACATACATGTATGCCAGTCTGTCTTCTCCTAGTTCTCAAAGATAATTACTGTTTTAATTATTGCCTTTTTAGGTTAGTCATCAGAATTCCTTTTTACTTCCTTTCAAATATTTAGGGCCATGTTCCACTCTGTTTAGGGGAGTCTTTTTCACCCACAAGCAATGAGTTTCAAGTTCATTTTCACTGATGTTAAAATAAAGCCCTTCCCGGTGTGTCATTACTAGCCCAATAAATCTGTGTAGTCATTTTAGCTCAAATTTCTTAGAAGTTTGTGGGTGGATCTATTATGATGTGTGGATACCAAACAGACAGAGATGTTCTTTCTCAATCAGTTAAAACATTCAAGGTACTCCCTCGCTCTCTCTCTCGTCTGATCGTGAGGACATGTAGACATACTCCCAAATAGATATTGATTTTTTTCCTGAAAATGTAGATGCAGTGAATCAATGTTATAAGCCATTATGTATAAATTGCATAAATTACTAAACAGAGCCTCTCCTGATTCTGCAAGACTGAAAGTCGATTCTGGCCACTGGCTTATCTTCAGAAGATGTGGACATCTTTTTTTTGTGTGTTTTTTTCTTTCTTTCTAGTGATGTCAAAATTCAAATGCCTATATTGTAGTGTGAAAGGGGTAATTTTCTTTGAAGGAAGTTTGAATCTTGATCAATTTATATTTGAGCTTTATAATTTTGTCATTGATATACTTTTGTCATTGAATACATATAAATTGCCTACATCGTGCAGTTTAACAAACAGTGCCAATATAAATCATGCTTGATTCAACAGACATCACTCACACCTTATGCAACTGATGGAATAGTCTCTCAAAAATGTATAAAGAATTTTTCATTTCATCCCCATTTTAAACTATCACTTCTCTTTGAAAATTATACTAGCAATCCTCCAATGATCAAGATGAATTTTATAGAAAGTCTAAGGAGATAGGACGATGGCTCAAAATGGTCACAGTTTGTGATTGAGTCGAAAACAGGGCAATTGGTACTTTGATGGACTGATATTTAATCCCCTAAAGACTGATGCTAGACTATTATGAAACCTACATTCATGTTAATTTACTCGATGAAAGAAGATGGATGAGCTGTGACGGGAGCACACTCAAATAACTGATCCGGTACATTTCCTCCCAAGCTTAAACAGGCAAATTGAAATCACCAGGGGCCTGTAACACAAAACTTAGCGATGATCGTAATACATTTTTTCTTCGATCGATTCCATTGGCTACAATGTACAATCAATCGTGAAAATCAAGCGTACGTTTAATCGCTAACCTTTGTGTTACGGGACCCAGATCGATATATCCCATTACTCCTCCTTCAATCTCTCTCTTACTCCCATCTCTCTCTCTTGTTTCTCTCTCTCTTATCTTTTTTTGTCTATCACTCTCCAAAGTCTGTTTAATTCCCCCTCTCTCTCTCTCCCTTTCTCTTATCTTTGTCTACCCCTCATCAAAATTCTCTTAATTATTCTCAATATCTCTTTCACTCACATTCGCACACACCCACACACACATACTACCTTTGTTTGAATTATTTAGATATATCTACCACAGGCACATACTATGCTACCGAGGGTTTACATTTGATCTTCCAATTATCCTCCTGAATCATTGGACTTCATCCTCGATTGTTTCCACTTAATGATTTACAGTCACATAATCTCCTACACGATAATCCTATCCTTCCTCTATCTTTATCCCGGAAATTGTCTTTTCTGTTTGTCTCGTAGGAACCAATACAAAGTGGAATCACAGTTCATGATGAACATTTTGGATTGAAATTCCAAATGCATGTCTGCCCAAATGCTAGCAAGATAGTGTTATTATTAATAACAATTTGATTTTTATTCTCATCTTACTCTCAGATCTATCATTTCAATCTCTGAGGTTTAGGAATTCAGAAGCAATGTTATCATTCTTTCTCTAACCAGATAGCACCCACAGACAAAACGAACATTTTTTTTAATATCACTAATTTCTAGAACGATAGTATGATTATAAAACTTACAAATAGACGATGATAAAAGTGGAAGTGGTTTGAACAATTCAAGATTGTGATGATGATGACGATGATGATGACAACAACAATTATGATGATGAGGATGATGATGATGATGGTGATGATGATGATGATGATAGTTGCGGTTGTTATGATGATGATGGTGGTGATGATGATGATGATGGTAATGGTTATTATGATGGTGATGATGATGTGATAGTGATGATGATGATGATGACGATGGTGATGATGATGATGATGGTGATGATGACAATGATGATTGTGATGATGGTGATGATGATGGTGATAATGATGATGATAATAATGATGATGATGCTGATTATGATGAAGACGGTCTAAATAATTGTGGACAATATGATGAGGATGGTAAGAATAGTGATGATCATGATGAGGATGATTTCATTTATAGCTCTTGGCTCTTTAAATACCTTTATGGGCCAATGACACTGCAAAACTGCAACACAGCTGAATGAAAAGCCAAAATTAATCATTCAATTATGGCTAAGCGTGGTGAACTCTTTCATAGCTATTCATGCCTACCACTTTCTTTCAAGTGCTGCTTTTGAAAATCTCCAATATCAATTTCCACCCAAAGTCGGCATGACGTCACATAGACAGGATTGTACAATAAAGCTAATTAAGGGCGAAAATGAGAAATACTAATTAGCATGCTTATGAACAGTGGAGCATGAAAATGTTAATGGAAATTACTCTCAGCTTATCACTATTTTAGCATATTAAGTGGAGCGTATACCCACATGAAGATAACCATTTCGACTTAATTTATTAATATGATACAAATTTCTGCATAGCAATATTCAAATATGATTGAGCACTACTTGATGGTTCTGCTGACATGCACAGCATTGCTTCACATTCAGTATTAATACAGCAATTATTTCACAAGAAGAGAAGGTTATTCTGTGAAAATGTGGATAAATAAGACACATTCTGGCTCGTTTCTAGAGCTTGTATTTCTTGGAAAACATAGACAGCCCCTTATACAACCAGATACACCACAACATTGACCGAAAAAGTACAAATTGAGGGCCATTCAACAAGACGTTCACTCCGAAAAAAATTCCAATTTCCTGGTCACTTCAAAATTGAAGATTGCTTATCGTGAAACCAGATTCTCATCCAAGAACCCCATTCACATTCAAAAAATACTTTGAGAAAAAATTAGCCTTCCACGATCAGAGGGATATTCATCGATAGTAAGCATAAAAGGGATTATTCTGAAAATGCCAACACTGAGGCCATTTCCATAAAGGTTGATTCATTTTTCTTTGTTTTTTTTTATTTGTTTCCAATATTCATAGAAACTTTGGGTGGCTTGCTTTCTTTGGGTTCTGTAATTCCTATAGTTTTTGTACAGGGATCAAACCGTTGCAATAGTCTATGGGTTCACAGCTTAATTGACAAGAAATAAAAATAAAGTGAAAATTGAAAAGGAATTTGACTGAGTTCTTGCATTACCAATCCCATACCTGCAGGGACATATTGCCGTTACATGAACACGAAATATATTGTTAATAATGTTAATGAATAATCAAGATGGCAGCCAAAGATATTTCGGCTGAGGGCAATCTATGCATTAGCTCCAGTTTACACCCACTATTCATTAATCAGAGAACCTCATTAATCATAAAACATGAAGAGAAATGACACCCAGACAGAATCATTCCATTGCGTCATTGAAATCTCCCCATGAAAGACACCATATAAAGGATGGGAGCATAACAAAAAAAAAATGAAACTCAATCAGATTTTCTCTCTTTTTTTGGCACTGCGAGTCTTTTATTTGATGAATTTCCTGTTTAAAAAAAGATAATTAGAATGATTAAGCTCATGGAGATAGAACAAATCGCAATGTATGAAACTCATCCTTACATCATTTACCTTCAGCTATCATTTTCATTCCCTAAATCAAGGATTATTATTATGAAAAAATGTTAATTTATAGTAAGAATGATAATAATATTCAGTTCTTTTATAGCGCATAACACATAGCTGCGCATGTCCCTATGCACTTGGATGAAATTAAGGAAAGAAATTAGAAAGTAAGTAAAGAGTATTGGGCACTGAATTCATTACAAGTTAAACAGATACTTTTTCAGGGAAGTTTTAAACTTATCTATATCATGTATATTTCTCATATAACTAGGAAGTGCATTCCATAAGACGGAAGAGGCATGTGCAAATGAGCGCTCACCGTATGTTTTTATAATGGGAGGAATAGCAAAAATCCGCTTTGTGCTTGCTTGATCTTAGAGTATGAGTAGTCTGATGTAAAGTTAATAGTTCGGTTAAATATGATGGAGCTATCTCATGGAAGCATTCATATGCAAAAACTAATAATTTGAAAGAAATACGAGAATGACGAAAGTGAAAATAGAAATTCCACCTTGCTTCAGGTTAAAATCTAGTTGTACTTAAAAATTTTACAAAACCATTTATTGTCTTTAATAAGGGAAAAAGTATGATTTTTTTTCTACTATTCAATCTTTAAAATAAATGTAAAATTTTAATTCTCAGAACCTCTGGCAAAGCAATCAAACTTTTTGGAGATATGGGGTGGGGTGACGTGCTGAAGAAGATATTAGAATTTCATCTTCATATATGAATAACTACAATTAGTCTGAGAATCAGACCCAACACATATCATCAGAAATAAAGTAGCACTTCAGAACCGAATAAGATAATCCTATACGGCCTTGGAGCAAAAACAACATAATAATAATCAAATAAAGTAAATTAATGATCTGACCAGGATTCACGTGAATTGAAGTAAAACATACTGTCAAAGATGTCTTAAAAGAAAATGTATGTAAACTTAGAATAAAACGTGAATCGAGAGACATTTTCAATAATGACCAATTTTGTGCCAATTTGCTGCTTGATACTGGAAGAAAGGGGGGAAATCTGCAAAATCCATAAAAGTTATCTTGTAGCAAATGAAGGGATATTTTGCTTCATTTTCCCTTCTCATTGACCTACCTGTAAGGCATGTGCCTTTACACTGCACAAATGCCAGTGACCCTTTTCTGAGCATTGTCTTCTTTCTGGCTTTAAATATAAATTGAAATTATAATTTTGCCAACTATATGTTTTCAAAAACAGACAGGCAACAATTGCAATAAAATAATTTTATTCAAATCAAGCCTTAAATATTTTACTTAGAACAATATTTACAATGCCTCTATGTTTTGCATTTTCCTGTGCATGTACGTTACAAGCACAATTTGGATCTTATTAATTATTTTCTCTAGCTGATGCTTTTTGTTCATAAATCAATTTCTACATGTAAATAAACAAAGATTCCATACACTTTTATTCTGTTTCAGTACTAGTGACTTGCAGATATAAATGTATCATTTTACAACTGACTTTACAGGAGAACTATGACATAGAACTGTCCAAAGACAACTTTATTTCGCTATTTCCTGTTCCAAATACATCCATGATACATAAAACTATCTGTAACGTGCACAAACCATAATCCTTACTGAGGTTGACCTCTCCAAGTGAAACTGGAGTATACTATATCAAACCAAGTACAATGTATGATAGATGGGGCTGTCTTGGCCTTGAATACTGAAAGCTAAGGGATATATGACCGCCATTTTAAATTTGATTGTGAAATTGGTGATTAGATTTTGTCTTTTTTTTTCTAGCTAGATCTCCACAGACAAGCTGATCCCTTTATTCATCTTTAGACGAGACTTCACTCATACGTCTCCCCACTGAAGTGTTCCTGCAATGCAAAATGGCGGAAAGAAATGTCACCAGCAGGAGATTTGCTTTTAACCCAATTTTTATTGTGCTTTGACCGTATATATGAACAATCCTAGAACACCTGCCCTTTTCATAATCGATTTTTCCTCTGATTTTCCCTTATTCACAAAGCTTTTTATTTATTTCCGATAGAAGATGCATTGCATCTCAGGAAGCCTCTATGCACTATGCATCATCATCATCATCAAATTCGAGGCAGTGCTGCTTTTTTTTTTAGAAAGGGAACCGAATGATAATTATATCCAAAATTTTGTCGGTGGTCATCCGAACCGTCGTATCACACATACGACAGTGCAAACCCATTTCATAAAAAAATGGACTTCAAAGTTTACTATAATTTTCACACTTAGTCCCCAGCCTTATAACATATTCATTCGATACAAAAATACATGGTTGGAAAGGTCGAGACAATTGCTTGACATTGGTATATTCATTACACAAAACAAGGGATACAAGAAAATATCGCAAAAGAGCAACAAGCTTGTAATATCGGTTTGAATGGTTTAGATTTTCCTTGCACAAAAACACCATGGGGGATACAACAACCCTGACCGCGATTTCAATGCGGGCAGGGGCGGGGATGGGGGGCTACGCCCACCAATTTCTTTAAGATCAGTCAAAACGTTGTATCGAATTTTCACGTGCAAAGTCAATGCAGTGCCGATACAACATTTTGGCTGACTGCGCATTTGCATATTAAGTGCGTGCAGCTGTTGTTTGCTTTGCTACAGTACACGTTTCAAATGGGAAACTATTTTATCAATATTTTGTATGGCATCGCCATGGAAATCGCCTCACATCTCAGAAACTAAAATAAATTGCTGCCTAGAAATTTAGTTATGAAAAGAATAGGACATGTACTTTCATTTTCTGCAAAAATCTCAAAATCAATTTTTTTCTGGGGGGGGAAATTGACAGATGGTTTTATTGATTTCAAGATTTTTATACTTAAACAAAAATGAAGAATATTCTGACATACCATCAACATGAGTAACTGGAGATTGTCACCGATATCACTTCTGGATCCGGTCTTACGAAGAAGTGCGATTGATGTGATCAACCACAACTGTGGAAAGCCAGCAACGTCAACATCTGAAATGCATGCTTGTTCAAAATATTTTCTAGATATGATGATTATTCACATATTTGAAACTTTCTTGAAAATTTTGTAATTTTGGGGGGGTTTCAATGGATATTGTATAAATTTCCTGCAGAAGAAAATGATGATGTTGATGGATTTCCATACAGTTGAAACTGATTGGATCAATCATGACTCTTTGTAAGACAGGGCCCTGTAGTACTGCACATATTGACATAATTTTGACCAAGGTTGTGAATATTAAAACTTGTCAAAAAAGAGGTTTCAACATTACTTTGAAAATATCCAAATTATTGGTTGCCAATATACCTATTTTTCCTGAACATATTAATTCGCCCAATAGGCCAATACCCTCTGATACAAAACTGCATGACCACATGTAACCTCCCAACATGCAACCATTCTCTAGTAACCTGGTTCCTGCAAAAAGGTGCTTCCTGCCATTGATACAACATAACACTCATGACCTTTTTACAGTAACTTGACAATTTGCAATGTGCATTCTCTGCACAATGGTTTAGCATAGTACATCTTAAGGCAGATGCTTGGATTCAATTTCACTCAGATTTGCATTTCAAATCGAACACCAGTTTTACGGCAAGGCGTAATCAAAAAGCTTCCACAAAGCTACCCATATCACTTGTTTATTCCGACTGAAGTACGAGATAATATTACACCTCAAAAACCAAGTACTCGGCTCATTCCCCATGCATCCGAGAAATCATGTACATTTCAAAGGCAAATGAACATAACAAATGATTATATAACCTGTTATGAAATGCTCCTCAAACGGGGAGGAATTTCATGAAGTGTCTTGTCAGCGATTTCCAGTTATGAAATTAGCTTTCAACCAATCAGGTGCAATGATTTCAGTAGCTTACGATACTTCGCAAATGAGAAACGTTGATGAATCACCGAGTTGAACCCTTCATTGATCTACCTTAGATGTGAACTCATTATTTCTATCATACCCTGCATGATGCATCCCTTGAGGAAAACCACGGGTTTCCAAATAATATATTCAACTGGTTCTCCGATAAAGTCTTGTGAGGGGAATCCAACAAGATCAGCAATGAAATATCATGGACGGCTCCAGCGTCTAGAAAAGTTTGTTTTGTTTTTTTCTTAAGATAGATTTGATGCTGTAACATTGACACAACATTTTGCTCCAGTGACAATTTCTCCGGGCTTAATTTCGTCTAAGATGTAGGGTTAGGGTTAGGATTGCAATAGGGTTTTAACCCAGGGTTGAAGTTGGTTGTTTGATTAGTGTGTGGAATTTAGAGCGGAGCAAGTCTCGCGGAACCGCTGTAGCTACACAATGAGGTGTGTGAATAAAATAAGTTTACTTACATGTCATTTCCATTGGCTTTCTCTTCTGACGAATTCTTCAAATTCAGCTGACTGTAATGGATAAAAGCAATAAAAGATGCTTTAAAATCAAGAAATATTATCACCATTAACATATACACTCTGTGGTGATAAGAAAATGGTGTGATGTGATAGGATTGCATGTACTTATTAGTTACCAATATTGTATTTGAGACAATACAAGCTCATGAATATTTTTCCCCGAGTACCTAGTGTAACAACATTCTATCATGTTACATCCTTCATGATTACAAATAATTACAAAACTTTTGAACTTGCTACTGTTTCTTACAACTGACTCTAATTTAACACGATTGAAAACAATATTGATAATAACACACATAATTAATGAGGTGCTTTATACATGTTTCAAAGTGCTAAGAAAATAAAAGGGTATAACTATAAAGTACATGATATTTAGGAATATGAACAAAAAAGCCAGAACATCATTACTACAATTAAGAAGAAATGTAGAAATAATCAAAATGTATAAAACTTAAATACAAAGGATCAATTTAAGTCAATCAATACTGATGTTCAAAATCATAAACTACAAAAATCCTAAATATGATTATGATTTACAAGGTAAGGGATATGGTTTCATACCAACTCAATATGTAGAAGGGATGGATGCTATGGTCAAACTTTTTTTTTTAAGATGGGATTTCAGAAAGGACTTAAATATCTATATCAATGGTGCTTCATGTACATTTCATTAATATTACAATTAATATTGAATGCATAAAGTGTGTGATACTCCTATAAACTTTTTCAAGTATAGGCAATTGGCAGAATTTGAAGCATGTGAAATAGATAAAAATTTCTACTTTTTTTCAAATTTATATTTTTTACAATAATCTTTGATTCTCTTTCAATATCCCAGAAGCCCCTACTCCAGAACATCCTCAAAATTCACTGCACAGTCTACAATTTTCATTTGAGTATTGAATATTTCCGTATATATGTATATTCTTAGAACTGCTCCTCATACAAGGGCTTCTTCCTGCAAGTTGTTCTTCCAGAGAACGCAATGGGCTGTATTGATGAAATTGTCTTTCAAATCACGAAGATTGAACTCACATAGAAATGGATTGTCGAGATTTGGATTTTTAGGAATGGAGTGGAGCTCCAGGGGAGTATTTCAAGACTCAAAAAGGGTTCAGCACCTTCTATCCATCTGCTAGTTTGTCTCTCTATATATATATATCTGTCTCTCTACATGTATCTCTACTAATCCTCTCTTATCTCTCTCCCCCCCTTCCTCTTTCCCAAACTCTATCTCTCTTTCTCTTTCTTCCTTTTTTTCTGCACCTCTCCCTTTCTCCTTTCGTCCCTATTTCATCCATCTATCTATTTGACTGCTGTCTGTTTCTCTTATCTGAATCACGATAGTATAAAGATAATGATATTTTTATTTCAATACTGTTCGCAGCAAGAGCTGAATTGTACATAACTTTAACATAAAAACAATATGAAAAATAACAGTATCAACAGTGGAGCGTTGTGGCCCAGTGGATTAGTCTTCAGACTTTGAAACAGAGAGTCGTGGGTTTGAATCCCCGCCATGGCGTAATTTCCTTCAGCAAGAAACTGATCCACAATGTGCTGCACCCAACCAAGGTGAGGTAAATGGATAACGGTAGGAAGTAATTCCTTAAAAAGCTGTGTGCGCTATGAACGCCTAGCTTAGCCGGGTAATATAGGAGCGCCTTGAGCACCTAACACGGTGGATATGTGCGCAGTATAAATACCCTATATTGAAATAGAATTATAAAAATGCATGATAAAATATACAATCATTAATACTTTGGGGGTTGATATGAATCAACAGAATATTTTCAAATATAAGTAATTGCAGAAATTTCAGAATTTGCTTAAGATATAGTATACGAGAAAGCAGAATGGAAGAATTTATGATGCAAGTGATTTGGATTGGATAAATTTGACTGCAGAGGATATCAAGATTTTGAATTAGTGACATATTCAGAGTATAAGGAGATTGAAAAATGGAAATTATACAATGGGTAAATAATTAGAATAAAGTTTTATATACAAAGTGTTTTATATTTTGTTCTACTGAAACATTACAGATAGTATAAAGATAATAATGATCTAACTGCCCAATCCCAAAATAAACTTAACAAAATAATTTTCAAGACATCCACAAGAGAATTCTCGATTGTCAAACTGCTTTGAGCTCAAACACACTAGGTGGTTTCAGACCGCCTCGAAGTTTGTCAGTTCCAGGTATTCTCTGATCAGGAAATTTACCCCGATCAGAAAATACCAGGTATTTTGGTAATGTAAAAGCAAACTACTCCTAATTTCCCCGAAAGAAAATACCCGCTAAATAGTAGGTACAGTACTTGGCGAAATTATGAGAACTTTCGTGGGGATTTTTCCAAGGTCGCAGGTATTTTGGCAATGTGAAAGCAAATTTACGGGAACTTTTAGCCGAGCATGTCGTTGGGCGTGGCGCAGTGGGTGGCTGCTGGGCTAGTAATTTTGAATCTCGCGCCTTGCCTGCTTATCAGACCATATACTGCTCATGCTCGTAACTTCAGGAACTTCCCGAAGTGTATGTTTCGGGGCGGTGTGAATGTAGGAATAATTAATGGGTATTTTTCAGCCTAAAAAAAGTTCTCGTAATTTAACCGGGATTCTCATGATCGAGGCGGTTTGAAACCACCTACTGTAGTAGGTGAGGAAGAACACAAATATCCTAACATCTGACATTTCCAAACGATTACTGCCACGTCCCAACTTAGAGGAAAGTCTTTAACCTCAGGCACGGAAAGGGGATGCTAACATTCCAAATATTTCTTTTACGAAGATGATGATGCGAGTGTCAGCTACTTCAAATGTCAGTTTCAAGGAGATTGTTTTGAATTTTGGTGCACCTTATGAAATGGTATACGCTGATCGGGTTAACTGATACCACCTACCTTTGTGTTTTCTCCGCTTCCAGAGCTGCTAGTTGGCGGGAAGGCCCGTGGAATACACTATTCTTCTTGACTCCACCGTTAATCACTCTCACATTCTGTAAAATGAAACAAGGATGGAAATTATAAAAATAGAATGAAAAGTGTTCAATAAACACAGAAATGTGACAATAAACTATATAAAGACAAACTTTTCTCCTCTTTCATCCACAAACTCTTGAGAAATTTGATTACATGTACATTACATTAAAATGATTGAATTCAATCCACTTGGATTATTCATTGTACATTCAATCTTTTTATGCAGTTTTACACAATATGATTTGAATAGATATTAAATTCAAACAATACAGGTGGTTGTTTAATCAGGAAGCTTGCAAATTACAAGCGACTTTACAATTTTTTTTGGGGGGGGGTAGTAAATGTTACACAGCAGATTTCATTGGTATTCATTAAGTTCCAAGAAAGGATCACCAGTCATACTTAGAGTTACTCGTAATTTACAAATAGCTCCATGAAACACCTTGCAGGCAAATCAAATACTTCACCATATGAAACATGTATATCCTTTTTACACATTTGGTAGTCTATTTTCCTATATAACATACAGGCATTTGGGTGTTTTCTCTTATTAAAAACCAAATTGCTGATGTCGTCAGAAAGTCGTGTTTCCCCATCATGCTAAGCTGATTAGACTTAAGAGGAATAAAAAAAATGGTATCTATGATTATGGGTCAAAAGATTTAAATGCCACGATCTTGACCTTGTAATGAAGATAATGCTCCAGGGGATAGTACTCCTATTATTGTAAAATGTCCAGAACTGCCAATCCCTTTTTTAAACAGTCACTTTTTGAGAAAGGAATGAAAGTCAAAGTGGAAGGGAAAAGTGGTGGGAGGGTTAAAATAAGTGAATTATTTACCAAATTTGAGGGGGAGGCATTATATGAAGAAAGAGGTAAGGGGAAGTAATGAATAAAAATATGGTAAAAAAAAATATATAAATACATATATATATATAATGACTGAGTAGTATATAGATCTTTTCATCAATGATATAAAAAAAAATAACATAATTTTTATCATAATACAGTCAGTTTTGAGCATTTTTTTAAATTTAACTTTGAAGAAAGAACAGAGGTTAAGATTAGAAATAGACAATGGGAGCCAGAAATAAGGAGCAGCTCAAACTGAGCCAAAAAAATAGTTACACTTTGAATCCTGTGGAACAAGCACAATATAAATGAAGTTTCATCATCAGCATTATTATTATTATCATTATCATTATAATCATTATCATTATTATTATCATTATCATTATCATTATTATTATTATCATATCATTATCATTATTATTATTATTATCATCATCATAATTATTATTATCATTATCATGATTATTATTAAAATCATCGTCATCATTATCATCATCATTATTATCATTACAATCATTATCATTATTGTTGGTATCATTCATTCAGCAAAGAAATTACAAAGAACAATAGATTTCAGTATAGTGCAATGTTACATTACAATGTTACATACTAGAATCTTTGGGAAACCGGAAACCGCCAGAACGTCAGTTCTCACATTATGCTCCCCAGAACAAGGCATCATCCCTAATCCAATTACTTATATAAAACAATGTTTTCTGAGATACTTCGAAAGCCTCTTAACTGTTATCTTAAATTATTATCCACATCATTACAAGAATACAGATGCTCTCTCTACCTTGGACTCATTTTTCACATAAGCTCCTCAGAATAAAGTGTCATCCCTAATACAAATACTTAAGTATTTAAAAAAAAAGATTTCTGAGATTCTCTGAAGCCCTCTTAACTGTTACCTTAAATTATTATCCACATCATCACAAGAATACAGATGCTCTCTCTACCTTGGACTCATTTTTCACATAAGCTCCTCAGAATAAAGTGTCATCCCTAATACAAATACTTAAGTGTATAAAAACAATAATTTCTGAGATTCTCAGAAAACCTTTCTGTTACCTTAAATTAATATCCACGTCATCACAAGAATACAGATGCTCTCTCCACCTTGGACTAAATTATATTAGAAAAAGACACTACCCGCTTGGAATCTCTTGAAGGATGCTAATAAGATTATCTGATTGATATTTATTTCTTGGCCTCTCGGGTTTCATGCTGATAACGAGTTTCAGATGTATGATCCAAAGAAAAAAAAATTATGTGACCTTCAACTACAACCAACTCATCTGAAAATTATGTGATAAATCTTGTACTCCACCAATTATTTCCATGCAATGTTTTGCCATATTTTCTCAAATAGTTTTTTGTATTCTGTGTGCTTTGTTTTGACATGTATTGATGTTGATGTTGAGTGCATTGTGTGTCCATTTTAATTCAATGTTAAGTACAAGCAGGGCCTCCATCTATAATTTGGATCAATGAGATGTGCAAATTGTTCATTTAAATTTTGTATTTTTTCCTCTCATTTTAAATAATCTGTTTTTAAAAAAATCAAACAATGATTCCTAAAAAAAATATTCATTTTCTTTCCCGTTTTCCCACCTTTTCACCTCTTCTTATTATTGTTTATCAATACTATTATCATCATTACTTTGATATTACCATCACCACTATCACTGTCATCGAATCCTCCTCTACATTTTTCTTCTCTTTATGCTAATTCTTCCTTCTTGTATCTTCCGTTTTCGTCCTCCACTTGTCTCTGTTTGTCTCTGTTTACTCACATCTAAGAAAATTTCTTTGTTCCTTCTTTTTTTATCATTCTAAAACACTTAAATTCTCTTTAAAAATGTAAAAAAATGTTCTTGCATCATAAACATTAATATAATACAATTACAAATGTTCTTCAATACCACCTCCTCCCCCCCCCCCCCCCATTGCAAAAGCTCACTTCATCCGCATAGAATCCCTTCAAGTCTTCTAATCTCCAGGTTGGATTTCAAATCGCTTGCTGAAATTCCAAGATCAAGATGAATTTCCATAAATAGCCATTTTGGATTCATGAAAAATAGAAACTGGAAGAGTGACTCTTATCCCTCTAATCAGGTTGAATTCTTCCATCTTCCTGATGTTTGTTGATACATTTCATTTTTCTTATTTTTATGCATTTTCCTTCTTTACTGGTAGCATACTGTGCAGTTTCACATAAACAATAATATCATGTCCACTGGGGTCCTGATGAGGGATATGGGGCGAGAGCTCCCACCCCCACAAAAAAAATGTTGGCTGAAAAGATGACTGATCAGATTCACGCTGCTTGATGGAATTTGCAGAGAAAAGCAGATATTGACAAAATATCTGATATGATATTAACAAAATAAAGAAATCGCACATGAAACAGATAAAAGAACTAAAGGCCAATAGATCTTTGGAAGAATATGAGCGTTATGGGATTACATGCCTAAATGACACAAACTACGGTGGAAACAAATCCCCAAGAAAAATCATAAAACGTATTAGACAACAGAAAAAACAGACTATTCCCCTCTCTAGACTGAATTAGAAATTGAAAGAGATATCATTATAATGAAAATCAAAACAAAATCCTTGCAGCGCTAACTATTCATCTACCCTATCCTCTGAACATAAATGTAAAACGCAAACATGAAAACTGACTCAAAGTCCTACATAGACCCTTATTGAACTACGTGTACATCAACTCAACATGCAAAACTTGTATGGGTGGACTGGAGTTATGGCACAACAAGCAAATTTACAAAATTTTAGTGAAGCTCTTATGAATGAGATTACTAATGGGGAGCAAAGACATAAAGGCAAGGGAAGACCAAACACCTCTTAATACAATAGTCCACTACTTAGGTATTGTCCAACAAGAAATTGATTGAATTGGAAGAATTAAGAGCAATGAATTGAATTACATTGAGAGATGCCACAAAGGAAGAGTGCTTCCTCTTTGTTAAGTATTAAACTCTTTGAGCTTCACTCTACAGTAAAGGTCTATATCTAACACCTGATCTCCACCCCCCCCCCCCCACCTTCTTTCTGTCTTAATTCTTTCTTCCTATGTTTCTCTTCTTCTATACATATATAAATCTATCTATGAATCTATTTTCATTGCATCTTCCTATCTATATTTCTATTATTAAATCTACCTATCCAGCCATCCAGCCACCAATTCATCTATATTATATATGCTTCTATCTATCTACCTACCAATCTATCTATCCAACTACCAATCCACCTATCTATCCATCCATCCATCCATCCATCCATCTATCTAACTACCTACCTATATATCCATCTATCTAACTACCTACCTATCTATCCATCTATCTATCTATCTAACAACCTATCTATCCATCTATCTATCTATCTAACTACCTATATATCCATCTTTCTATCTAACTACCTATCTATCCATCTATCTATCTAACAACCTATTTATCTATCTATCTATCTAACAACCTATCTATCCATCTATCTATCTATCTAACAACCTATTTACCTATCTATCTATCTATCTAACAACCTATCTATCCATCTATCTGCAACCATCATACAAGTACCCATGCCCAATTAATCTTATAATCCTATTAGCTGACTGTTACCAAGGGAATATTAAGCATGCACTTTAAAAAGAAAGCATCTGATCTCAAAAGGAAAAGGGGGAGATAATACCCCTTCACAGTAAATGCCTATAAAAATAAAGTCTTTTCTCATTGCCATAAAGACCCCATGATTTCGTGCCTGAAAAAATTGACAAGCCAAAAAAAAAGGACATCAGTAAATTTGGTGGATATTTCGTCTTGGAAAACTTTTACAAGCAAAAAAAGGGTCATTGTTCATTTTACACCCCCCCCCCCCCCCCGGATCTGCACCTGACCTAGATGTATAATTACATCTCTCTGATTTTGAAAACCGACTTTCATCATTAATTCATCCAACAAGAGAAGATGTATTATCCCTATAATGCTCAAGGTCCCTCTTACATGTATTTTTGGTTTTCTACCCCCTCCTCATACAAAGGTATTTTCTTTATTCTATTTAATTTTATATAAAGAATGACTAAAATTGGTATTTTATGGAACATATTCCAAGTGTTCATATATTCATGTGTAACTTTATTATGATTAGCTTTGTGAAACAACACAAGACCAGCTAAATGTTGTGTGAACCCTTGCTAGTCCCCATAAAAACAAAGGGTTTCCCCCTTCACCAATCTATCAACATCCCCGTGAACATTAAACATTTACTGCCCCTTTAAAGGTTTAAAGAAATCCTACATGAAATGACATTCTCCGACAGTGGCCATAAATTTCCCCCTAGCACCGATCCACGATGTGACGTCTTTTTAATTTCCCGAGCACGAGCAATCCGGCCGTCTGCTGCCCGATAAATGGCATGCAATTTATGGGGTGTTGAATCTGCGACTGTTTACCATCAATTTAACATTGGCTAAATGCTGTCGCCTCCTGTGTTATCTGGGGATTTTCTGCACATTTGTCAGGGAAATGTAGCGAAACGAGAAAGTGACAGCATGGATTATACATGGTTACGCCTCCTGCACATGAAATTGCTGACCTATTTGTATGATAAAATAAAATAAAACCCAGACAAGCAATCTCGTGTAACCATAGGTCATCTGCCACTGGCGCCGTAATGGTCTGGTCTCTGTATCGTAAAGCTTAGCAATTGATCACAAGAGTGATTTCTATGATTGATTGCATTGATTATTGTGCATGATCAATCGTAAAAATCAGCTCCATGGTATGTTACTGGGCTTGGATCAAAGATTTGGAAGGGTAAGAGAGGGGCAAGAGGGGGGGAGGGGGCTCCAGCCACAAAAGACACTATACTAGTTTTGATAGGCAAACTCATTGTAATGAAACGATTTGGCCCAAATTATGTATTCGCACAGAGAGAGTAAAGTATGTTATCTTGTTTGCACTCCTTAGATCTCATAAATGCACATCTCCTTTTAAGTCATGCAGCCATGCAGGGCCCAAGTTCAAAACCAAGTCGTGTCTCATCTGATGGATGGTGACATTGAATTAAAACAACAATCATATCTGATCAATACAGAGCCAACATAAAACTTCAAAAGCCTACTTCAAATTTAACTTTAAACCTTAATTGGAAACTTCTTAAGGTATAAAAATCACTGTACTTAAAATTCAAAAGTAGATATGATACCATATGTTCAAAGATCCAAAGTGTACCGACTGTGATTATTAAATGAGAATATTCAGTAATAAACAGTTTACCATGTTGTTCAATTAGGAAGATAAAAGAATACACATTGAAGCCTTATTTCCTACAAAGAGGCTGAAGGTCCAAAAGTTTAAAGGCTTCAGCCATAAATAGATGTTTACCCAACCAAAGACTTGCCGATAACGACCTTTCTTGGTCTTCTGAAAATTCAGTGTTGTGAAACTGAAAATTTTAATGAAATTTCTGTCACTTTGACTGTTACGTTCCAACTTGCTACATGTAAAATACAAACAGGATACATGAACATGATTAGATCAATAACTTGAAAAATTGAAATTAACTGTGGCCAAAGAGAAAGGATAATTTTGCAAAGATATTTTCACATTTTAGAAAATACCAAGACTTGATGAACAAGAAAGTAAAAATATATATATTAATGTTTTGAGTGAGTAGATACAGTAGTCTGTTTAAAGCTTTAGTTTGACCAAGGATATGCAATGCAAATCATGTTTTGACTGTCATCTACCATTTTAATCTTTAAATATGTAGTAACCATTTTTTTTCCATCTGCTGATGAAAGTGCAATTTTTCTAAAATAAATTTTGGGAGGGAGAACTTAAGCTCCCTCTTATTATATTGTAATGCTATCTTTTTATCTATCAAGGCCCACTAAACAAATAAAGTTGAGTTTAGTAGAAAGCCATTAAAATGTCCTAGGGTGTTGCAAGCATTTTGATCAACAACATAATACAGCTAATTACATATCTGTTGGGATCTCATCATTAATCAACTTCCATTTTGTGATTATAATTTTACTTTAAACAATTTAGATCACATCTTTGACAATACCATGTGTTTTATGATGAAATCTCTCATTTTAACGGACAATGGATGGATTCAAAAATTGAAAATAATGATCATCATAATGAGTGAAATGCAGGCTTTGAGAATAGTATTTTCTTGATTCACATAGGCATCAAGATGGAGCTTACAATACAAATGCAAAAGTTTTTCATCCTCTAAATTACACCAACGGAAAATCTCTTGATGCGTGGGTAGCAGTAATATTATGTGAGCAAACTATACAGCTTCTGTGCAAACCATTACTGTTACACAAATCAAGGCCCCGCAATGACAGTGACAAATAGAGAAGAAATACTGACATTTAATTAAAATCGGAGCAGTGATAAATGAAAGTGCATTGTAATGCGTGAATGGCTTCTGCAGAGGAGAAAAGCTGAAGAAATCTTAAATGAGCTTGGAGATAGATGAATGATGATATGTCTGCATTTTTGCGTTTGGAAAGTAAAAAGGTAATTCATCATTCAAGCTCTAATAAGTAGGTTTTACAAAACAGGACTTTTTACTTCAGTTTATATAAGTATTATTAACTGTTTACGTTCAAAGAGTTCATAAATATTGTCCACCATTTCATGTCAAATATGATAATCCATTCAATCCTTTATTTCTGTGTAATTTTGTAAAGAAAACACAAATTCTTTCTTTTAATTTGTAAGGAGTACTTTATTCGAACCTTAAGGTACACCCTTGAATGTTTAATTTTCAAACATACATATAAACATCTGAGAATTCACTGGCATGTACAAGTAGTTTGAACTCTTTTTAAACTCAAAGTAACTGGTTTTCTGTGGGACACCAACAAACAAATAAACACTGCACCAATCTTCCCCACTCCCCACCAAACAATGCGACACCTAATTGCTTTTGACAAGTTTCAATGCCTCTAGCAATGGGATGGGTTTCCTATTGTCCCCTTCCCCCATCCACCAGAGCCCCCCTTCCCCTTTGTTTCCTTCAAAGGACACTGTGTGAAGAGCTCTTCTTATTCAAGGGTGTAGCTACTTACCACCCCTGGCAATGTGATTTGAATATAACTGGAGCTGAATGGCTTTTCTTTCTATCTTCAATGCTGGGTTTTGACTGGTACACTGTTGCTAAATATAGTTCAAGTATCTTTGTCATGGCGACCAATCTTTCTTGGCTCCATCTCAAAGAGAATTAACACATCAGAAGGTGCCAAAAGGTTCTTAAGATAATGACTTCAAAGGTTTCCGCACTTACAGGTTTTCAATTATTACCTATACAATCTTGTTTACATGTCTTGGTGGAGTTAATTTTGCTTTTGACTTGTTCAAATGACGCCATCAGATGCCTTCTCTTTCTCTGCTATACTGATGTAATATACCCTTTTTTTCAAAAGTAAATGTAGATCAGTACATGCAATGACTTCCTAAAATCAAGATTTTAATGAACAATTAATATTCATGTCGAAAATGATACACTTTATTATATACATTATTAGATTGGATAAATTCTCACAAAATGTTCATTTGTTTAAAACAGACCAAAGTGCCAGAAGAGGGGAAAAGAGCCTTTATTCCATAATACATGTACGACACCTCAAAATATCCATTCAGTGTCCAAACTTTCTTTTTTTTGGGGGGGTGTTAGTACACTGTAAGTAGTTACATTTTGATGACAAGTTTTGCATGCATGTGGAAAACCTTCCATCACATGTCCATCTCTACTTTATCTGTGAACAAGTCAACATGTTTAACAAACCAGCTCTCGATAAACGCCTTACTCTGCCCGGTTGCAATTTTTTTCTACGACTTTTCGGCCTATCTTTCCATAGAAAAGATAAGTCATTTTGGGATCTTTGACTTCATAGGTTACCATTACTTTTATGTTGTTCAAAAGTTTCACCTGCATTTCTATCTAAGAAAAGGATATATTTTTTATGATAAGTTTTTGTCTGTTTGGGATTATCATTTGAACCTGTAATCTTGCCATTGTAGCACAAAGATTATCCCACTGCACTACGCAAATGAGTTGCTCGGGTCATCGCCAATAACTTTACAGCTTTACAATTTGTGTTTATGAATATTCATGATGTGTAGTCTTTGACTAATTAAACCCTATTCTAAAAAATATATAAAAATATAAAAAAATATTGTTGGAAAATAATTCAGCCACCCGGCCCTGGTAGCTCTGTGGATTTTTGAAAGACAGAGGGGTCTGGGGATTTTTACCAGGGAGACAAAAAAAATCCCTCCAAATGGCACCAAGTGAAGAAGAAATAAACAGATTTACTGCGTAAGTCCAGCACATCAATCACCATAAACTGTCATTTTTAATGCCTCATCCATAAAGAGGCATCAAGCAAGAAAGTGGTAAAAATGGACTTATGAGTGAGAGTTCCCTCTTCTATAATGCAAGTGACTGTGACTCTGCATCAGTCTGAATATTTGATCTTGCCAATAGCTTAATATTGCAAAAATATTGTTTAAAAGGTGAAAGTAGTAACAGCAAACATGTATATCATTAGAAAGTCTGTTAAATCAAGGTTGATGTCACCGTATTATCTTGTATCTAGATCTGGTACATTAATGCACACTTACCTTTGTAAAATCATGAAATCTTAACTAAAAACTGATAATTGTGACAATCACTAAACACAGAGAAGGATATGTGGGACAGTGTATTGATATTGCTTCGAATTGACAAGTCACCAAGGACACATACCACCTTCACTCAGGAATTCAAATTCAAATCTTAGAGGCCGTTCTCATTACGCTTTCTAAAACTAGTTTACTGGAAACCGATTCAGGAAACCACTTTGAAAGATCGCTTTGCGAGCGTTCCCACTTGATCACACGAAAGTGGTTTTCAAAATCACTTCATGCAAAGCACTCTTGTTGCTATGGAAACGCTCTCAGTGGGGTGACACGTTTCGCGCGAAATTTGAAACGGCAGCATAGGCATTCTACACCTGTCGTGTGGGAGTAGCGCGCTCAAAATGTGTGAAGATTGCTTCCCGAAGAACGGTGATTGGTGATTGGTGATTTTTTTTACCTGATTGCTAAGAAAGCATGAATGCTTGTAAGCAAGCAACCAGAGGACCGACGGCTTAAAGTCCCCTTCGAAGGACCTGGTACTGAGGATTAATGCCTTACCAAAGGGCACTAGCGCACCAAGTGGGAATCGAACCCGGGTCACCGGAATACGAATCCCCCGCTCTACCGACTGAGCTATCGCGCCTCCACGGTTGTGTCCTCACTTTCGCTAAAACCAGTTTAACGAGGCAAAGCGACCTTGAAAACTACATCGCGAGGTGGTTTTCCAAACTGGTTTGAAAGATCGCTTCCAAAACCGCTTTGACCGTTCTCACGCGTTAGTTTCCAGTAAACTAGTTTTAGGAACGTAGTGAGAACAGCCTCAAAGTTTTCGAGCTAGAGCGTGTGAAAGGTCATTACAATGATGATTCAAGATTCATGTGTGAAAAGGCCCTATTAGTAATGTACAATACAACCTACTTGTAGTTTGTAACATGGCATTGCAAACATTGTCAGTTTAATAAATCCTTTCAGCCAATCACGGCCTTAACAAAAGCACACATGTACATGTAACTTTGCCATCAATCAAAAATGTGAAAATCATTCTCTAAAGCAAAGGACCCATGAAAACTATAACCTAAATGCCAATACATGTAAGCAATAGTCTGTTACACCAGAGCAAAGAGTCATGCTCAATTTTCCCCCTAGCCATCAATCAAAAAAGAAACACCATTCTCCAATCTGGGTACATCAACCTGTATTCTAAATGGAAACAAGTAAGAGTCCTAGTAACCGAGTGAAATATCAAGCAATTTTAGAATCATACGTCCACATAGATGACTGGTACATGTATGAGATGACATCCTTTTAAGGCATTGCACGTGCGTCAAGTCCTCGCCCTCGCTGACTAAAAGATTTGAGAACCCCGCCACCGCTTTTTCTGCTGTTCTCCTTAAGCCCCTTTCACAATTGCTGTTGCGACTACTTCCAACCGTTGCGATTGTGTGCATTATATATTGTGACCAAATGGTCGCAAACGATCGCGCGAGCAATTGTGAAAGCCCCTTACATCATAGTGGACGTTCACGTGAGTGACGTCGTTTCAAACGTCCAAGCTCAGAATGAAGATCAGTTGCAATGGATCTTTTTCCTTAAAAAACAGTTTTCAGTGAATCTTCACAAAATTAATGTAAGTTGTACGATGCATTATGTTTATCATATTTGAAATTGCTTTCTGAACTCCAAATATATATTGCTATTATCTCTCACATAAAAAGTAAAATGGCAAAAGAAGCTGCTGAAAACTGCTTATCTAAAAAAAGAGCCAATGGAGTAAATTAGAGAGTCAAAAGGGGCCTAAGCTTTCGATCCTAGCAGAATCTTCTTCGGAGGCAAAATGACCCGTAAAAAGTAATTAAAACAAGTGAAAGAGCAAGTGTGCAAAGCTTCACCTTTGCATTACCGGACCGGGTCATAATGCAAAGGTACGCCAGATCTTCCGGGTTGGGCAGCATGTCATGACCCTCTAGTTATCACAGTTTTAAATGGACATACATGTATACACAAGTGTTGACACACATGATCAGTTGACTGATACGCCGTTCTTGTTCACTTATTCTAAAACTCCCTATTCTGGTCTGTGATGGATATCGCATGGTCAGTTATATCATGGACCTACGGTTATATATTTTCAAACACTCAAGATTGTTTCCTAGTAACATAGTATAGGGTGCTAATTACATGTATTTGTGACTGACACTGATATATAGCCCACTGTTGATTTTTATTATTGTACCCCCCCCCCCTTCTACATTCAATAACCCTCTCTCTCTATCTATCTATCTTCTTTTCTGTTCTTTCGATACCAATCTCTTCATCCTTTCTGGCCATGCCGCCATCAGTTCTGTTGATAAATTTGTTCCGTGTCTACTTTAATAATTCCCAAATTCTGATTTCACATTCAATCCTGCGACCTTGAAGAAATCCACGCACAAGTTCTCTAATCTTGAAAAGCACAGACTGACTCGCAGGTATTTTTCTTTCAGGTAAATATCTTGTTTTCACACTGGAAAAAAATGGGGGGTTTTCTCATTGATAAGGTGTAAAAGCACCCAAGTTAAAGATGTAGGGTAAACTTTGTATCTTGGGTTGCAACTCTTGACCTACATGTATAACTTGTCCAGATTGACCTTAACCAAACTTGACAGAATTTCTCACGAAATGGGCACCACTGGAGTGATTAGTTTACGCAAATCTCTAAAGGCCTGTTCTAACAAACAATGATACCAATGGTTGCACTGAATGGCTGCATTCAAATATGAATGAAATACAAGTTATTTGTAATTTCAGGATTTTCTCTTATCCACAGTATTTGTTGATGTAATGAGCCACATGTAGGCAGAATTCAAGCTCATATGAGGCGGTAGTATAAATTGTCTTACATGTAATTGTAGGCCTTCATACACTCTAGAGGAAGTCGAAAGGGACAACTGGGTAAATTACTGAAATGAAAATAATCAGACTTTTTTTATTTATTCAGCTTAAATGCTGTTGCAAAAGTACACGTAACACTTTGAATAATCAAAGATTGCTTTCTAAATTTACAGCATTTTTTATATTCATAAACCTGCACCAAAGAGCTGTAAACCCAATTTCGCTCTATGCAGTGCAGTCTCTGGAAGAAAACTCCATAACTTCACATTCCCGGGATGGTTTCACACTTTGGTAACAAAACTTGGGCCTGGATCGATCGATATTATTAAATTCATGCAAACTCATTTTGTTGCTTCCACACGTTTCATACAGAGTATCATCATCAGTATTTCATGAGCTGCATCTCCTTTCCCTAAGTGTCAACCTACATTGTATCTGATGGATAATGGCTGGCAGTGTGGACAGGCCCACTCAAGGAGTATTTCCATCTCTCTTGATGTTCCATTGACACCCCTTTAACTGAGTATTATAACTCCTTTAGATGGGGCTGCGTTCAGGTGATTTTCAAAATCAAGCGGGCATCACAAAATGAATCATAATTCAAGACGTAAATGTAAACACAAATATGGATGGATTGCATTTTAGCGAGTTTTCGACCATGCTGATTTGTTCCACATTTCATGCCCATCTAATTACACACTGTGCAATAATGGAAGTCAGTCACTACGATGACATTACTAATTTGTGATTAAGTTCTGTCGCATCCAAGCAATTTTTAGTGACCATTGTTCTGTACAACCGTCTTTCAAAACACTTTTGTTTTCAGTGTTTCATTTTCAGGTTTTGACAGGCATTCATCTTTGATGAACCCAACCATGGTTGAAACTATTTCAAAATTTCTTTAAAAATCATGTTGCCAGGGCACAAAGACTAAAGAGGCGACCGAACGCAGCACATCAGAAGTCATGAATACATCAATTATCGCAGAACTGGAAATAGACTTCATATCATTGTATGTCGTCAGGTCGTCGTCGAGTGGATGCTAAGATTCCATTTCTTTCCTGTTCAGATCAGGGGACATTTCACAAGGCATATTGTCCATGACTTCCATAAGATAACTGTTATAAGCTACTAAAATCATGTCATCCGATTGGCTCATACCAAATTTATCAGTGACTGATAATCAAAGACAAGACGCACTCCCCTCATGCTAGCCTACATGTATCTGCATGAACAAGATTGTATATCTGAAAAAAGCAAAATCACAGCCGTTTTTCGAAGATAGATGTAATCACCAATTTGTGACTGCAATGCATGCACACACAACTAAAGGTTTCTTACAATCGATTTAAAATGGATTCAATATTCCCGATCATTCCTGTGAATGAATGACGGGGGGGGGGTGGTGATGATAGACCACTCAGATTTGATTCTCAATGGTTTTGTCACACTCACGTGCCACCTAATACCCATCCCATTTGAACAATCTTTTTGTCAAGTACTCAGGATTATTTTATTAGCTTCTCTTTTTTAACAAAAAGGGCAGAAAATTATAATCATATATCAGACATTTTCATGCTCCAAAACTGATATAAGATCATGTTTCAAAACTGATATAAAAATGATGGTTTTCGGCAGGAATATATTACCGAAGAAGATTAATTGATAGTGGTGATTATATTGGCGACTAAAACTTATTTTGTTGGTGAGTCTTACTAAATTTAATGAGTTTTTGTGACAGGAAAGTGGTGAATCAGTGTCCACGGATACCCAAACCAAAAAATGAAAACCGTTTGGATATCCGTTTGGTGGCAGCACTAATTTTATGTCATGTTTAGACATTTGGGAATGAAAAAGTAGTTCACAATTGTCTGCCTCATAGTCAGTGAATAGCCAAATAACTTTTCAGCTTTTTTTTTGCATTTGGACACTACCTGTATCTACAGCAGAATTTTATACATTCCAACAAAAACTTGACCTTTTTTTTAAATCAGTGAATACATGCATTTGGGCTTTGGCTGGGGAATAATTCATTTTAACTCCTTTCAAATATGGAGCATATGTCGGGCATGCACCATACATGAGGCTCTCACATGATCTAGTGAGAACTCTCATGACTCGAGCTGAAGAAATTGTTTTTCTGAATCTAAAGCAAACACGGGCTGATGAAGAATCGTCTCGTGTGCTGAATTTGGATGACTTTTTATCATCTGGCATCTGGCTATCAGTAAGAACGGATGAGTCTCTATTTCCATCCCAAAATGACAAGCATGTTTGATTTAGAAAATTAGTGAATAGAATATGCATTTGGGCTTTGGCGGGGGATAATTTATTATAACGCCTTTCAAATACGGAGCCTATGTTGGGCATGCACCATACACTGTACATGAGGCTGGCTTTCACATGATCTAGTGAGAACCCTCATGACACGAGCTGAAGAAATTTTTTTTCTGAATCTAAAGCAAACACGGGCTGATGAAGAATCGTCTCGTGTGCTGAATTTGGATGACTTTTTTTATTATCTGGCATCTGGCTATCAGTAAAAACGGATGAGTTTCTATTTCCTACCCACAATGCCGAGCATGATTGATATCGATAGCTTTCAGCCGTAAATCATACAATCCTCCATATATCAATCTCTATTCTATTCATTCTCACTTCAGACCTGCATTAACCACTTTCACACTGCCAAGCCTCAGCCTTGGTATATCATTGCCACTTGTGAATCAGATGGGAGATTTACCAAATACACATATAGCATACATGTATAGTCAGGAGTAGCCTAGATTGACCTATTGGCTTTTTGCTATTCCCTCACATCCCATTCATTACTTTATATATTTTTTTGTTTTGGTTATTTTGACAAAATTGTACAATTTCATTGTGATTCTACTCTGTTATTATAGAATCACTGATTGATTTGATCTCCATGTACTGCATCTTGTTTGTTTTAAAAGATGTAAAATAATCTAAGGTTGAATTTGAATTTGAATATATTTGTTTCTGAGAATGTATTGACTCCGGATGAGAAAAATTAACCTAAAACCCAGGTTGATGGAGATGGGCCAACTGAAATAATTCATCTTGTTCTTTATATATTATAACCAGAATCCATGTAGACAGGGAGTTTAATTCAGTCTGATTAACTTCCAGTCAGATGCAAGGCTTTGCCAGCACCGACAGAGCGACATGTTGAAATGTCAGCGGTACATAATATCTTGACATTTCAATCAAACTAACAAGAGCATTACCGTTGCTGACGTGATCAATAAGATATGAAGTAGAACATTTTTATACTGTATCAAAGAACAAATTCAAGTGTAGGCTACATGTTGCCATTTCAATTATTGTCATTTTAAATCCTGACAATATGCTATTGAATAAAACAGACTATACAGGTACATGCATGTTTCTAGGGCAAGCAGGGCTAGTCCTCTCTGTGAGTGAGTCAGCCCACTTTGTGATTATCAGGTTTGGATGATTTTTATATTGATAATGTATACATGTAAGGGCCGTCTGCACCATCCCGAGTTTTCAAATTAGCACGCTATTTCTGATCCGCCAAATTATCCCGATCTGAAAAATCTCGAGATTATTTGCAATGGAGACGCAATTACCGCGCTAGTTCGTAGGATTAATCTCGAGATTGCAATCCCAAGTCAACTTGGGATTATTTGCAATATAGCGCGCTATTTCACAAATTATCGCGCTAATTCGTAGGTGCAGACACACTCAGGATTATTTATTCACTGCCGCAGACCATTATGCATCGATGCCTCACTCAAGCAGGAATCGCTCTTCTTGCGATGGTGGAGACGGGGTTTTATTCAATCTCGAGATTAATCGCGAAGAGGGCCGATCGGTCTAAAATTTTGAGATTGGGCAAAACTCGGGATGGTACAGCACCGCCTGTAGAGACAGAAAAAGTAACAAACACTAACACAACATAATTATAATGGTGCTGTTTTATAGAGCGCACAGACTGTCCAAAGATGCTCACGGCCCTATCCTAGCAATAGATCATGTCTATTAAAACAATAACCCAAATTTCACAAAGTATTATTTTACTATATGAACATATATGGTAGAGTTGCGAAAGATAGAAAGTAAGACAAGAGAGAAGGACAAGAATTGAGAGAAATGGAATGAGAAAGGGCGATGTTTTACCGATGAAAGATGAGAGGATCCCAAGATACACAAGCTGGCTAGAATGATACCCTCAGGAATGATACAAGCCAGCCTGATTCATCTTGAATTAGAATTGTATTCATCACAATCTAACGTCATGCACATATATAGTTCTTGTCTGCACCCCCCCCCCCCATATAAACAGGCCCCAAACTTTGTATTTCACTACTTTGCAGAAAGGTTTTTCTGAAAATAATTACCGGTAAATAAGAAAAACAACTACAAGCAGAAAAATTATTACAAATTTCTGAAAGTGAACACTGTTGGCATTAACATGTTCATGTACCTCTCCAAGATAGGCATAGTAATCCTCCACTTCAAGCTTCCATCAATAATTGTATGAAATTTACTTTGCATTGAATGCTCTACAGAAATAACTTATCATATGGCAAAAATATTCCATCCACATTCATTGGATATGAATTTCACACTGTAAAATGATTCCTGAAGTCTACATGGCATAATAATTTGTATATTCATTTTGGGGGACCAGTAAATTTTAGGTTCAGACCAGTAAAATGTTGAAAAACTGGGAATCTACTGGTCCAACATGAATAGGTTGGACCAGTAAAAAGAAAAGTTTTTGTGTTTAGCCGTGCTAAATGTGCATTTTGCGCATTTATTTTGATGCTTTCGTGTCTGTTTTATTTACACCCCCCCCCCCCCCCTCCCTTCCACTTTCTCCCTAGACTGCTTACTCTCCGCCTATATGTATATCATGTCTACATATATTCATTTTTAATGTTCAATTAACGATTTTCTGAACTACTAATCTTTCTGATCAAGACAAAAGCTGGTACAGTAAACTACAAGTGTATTTCATTTTGATTTTTCAACTAGTGATTACGGCATGTCTGTACACTATACACCCTGTGGTCTTCAAACCTTCAAGTTCAACAAATCTCTCAACAACCTGTGGATTTACTCTCCAGATTTTCTGTAATGGGTATGTTGTGTTTTCAAGGATCTATGTCAAATTATTTGTCTAGGATGGTCCGAGGCTGCGTCAACATCTTGCAGAGGCATTTCTCTGTGATCTCGACATTTTATTTTTTGTAAGAAGATGAGGCTGTTTTGTTCTTGTCATTCTTCTATTTGCTTTAATTGTTTACTTTGACAGTGTTTACTTGTCAGTTGGTTCGAGCTCTTGAATGATGGGAAGATGAATGACTTCTTAAACTTTCAGGACATCTGCTGGCTTGAACTTAACAGGTTATTTTCATCACACCTTAACCTTTATGAAGTCAACTTTATGGTTCATGAACCATGGATCCATGCATAACTGAAACCAATGATGAGAACATTGCCACCCATGCTAGATTTGCATTTACAAAAACTGTCCAGGCTTTCATGAGAACTTTGATAAATGTTGGGATGGATAAATGGAATAATTATTGTACACATTTTTGTTACAATTTTCAAACAACAGTAGGTGTATGGAGATCCAAGTGGTCAAGACTATTGGCTCAAAGTTGAATATGGCTACTGGTACCAACTTTTAGATTCATATTTTCATAAGATTCTTATTAACTCAAGATACAATAGCTTGGAAAAAAATATTACAATAAAACTAAATGCATTGATCATTAAATACAATGAAAAGTGAATTACTATGATGGAAAAAATGTAACAAACAGAGAAATAAAAATCAAATCAAAAGAAACTGGATACGTACCAAATGGCTTCCACAGTTAGGATCGTTGCCTACAGAAGGAGTCCTCTTACACCACCATCCAGAGTCTTGGGCATAAGCCGATAAAATAAGTAATGGTAAGAATCCTAACGTAACCCACGCTTCCCAGATGTCCACAACTCCTTTTGAGCTCCATAAGACCACAATAAGAATCCAAACATATGCAAATAATGACCAGAGAGTTGTTATCAAAAACACTCCAAATTCTTTAATTTTCTTAGCTTCCGGCGAGGGAACACTGACGACACAAACAGCCGTGATTATTAGAAGATTGAAAGCGGCACTGCCGATGATGGTGAAGGTCCCCAAGCTGTCCCTCCCGTCGGGCAGTTCTGTGATGTTTTGTAATGTCTCGACGGTGTTGAGAAGGATCTCCGGCGCGCTGCTCCCAAGCGCCATCAGAGAAAGGTTGGCGACAGTTTCGTTCCAGACGAGAACCTCTTTCTTGACGTGGACCTTGCGCTCCGCGTCGTATTTGATGATCGTCTTCTGCTTGCTGGTGATGACCTCGATGCTGCACATGAAGACATCGCTGATGATGGCAATGCCGATGAACAGATAGATCATTGCCAGTAGGTACAGGGTGACTCGCAGCCATACTGGCCACAGGTTCTCTGCAGGCAGGAGAAGCCAGCTAGAACACCTTGTCCTGTTCTCTCGCACGTACTCCACCACGTACCCGCGAGAGTAGTTGTCGTAGTAAGCGATATGATCCATAAAAAGGGGATCCATGATGGGCACTATCCACTTCCGCGAGCAACGCAACTCAGCTGAACATGATTGTCTGGTAGTGGCTTGAATCTGCGTAAGTGAAAGAAAATAAAGAACATTACCATCGTGAGGAAGATGTTGATCATCGTGGTAGTAGAGAATCGCTATAGAAGTTGATCTGTTGTCTCATGATTTGCCGCATTTTTGTAAGACAATAGATGAACTTTTATAGTGAACAAAACAATCATAGGAAAGCGAGGAGAAAATTCCCATATAGCTCATCCCCAATTCACAAATTGAAACAATGATTACAATCAGGTAGGTACAAAGAAAAGCAGTTTGTATATTAGACTTTTATTCATTTTCTTTAAAAAAAATGAAAAAGGGTTTCATTAGGCATTCATTTGTGTTGATGTTTCCTTCATAAAGAATAATAATTCAATAAAAGGGCTGCAATGGGGTATACAAAGGGATAGACGAAAAAACATCTATCATCATCATAACGATCACCACCACCACCATCAACATCACCATTGTTATCATCACCACCATCATCATCAACATCACCACCATTACCGCCGTAACTTCAGTAGCATCATTACACTGTCACCACCATCATCACTATCATTACAGTACCACCTTGCTACATGTATCACAATTATCATCACCACTACCACCACCAATACTGCCATCACTAGAATCATTACTACCACCACCATCATCACCACTACCACCACCATCATCACCACTACCACCACCAATAACATCATTACTACCATCATCATCACCACTACCAACACCAATAACATCATTACTACCATCATCATCACCATCACCACTACCACCATCAATAGCATCATTACTGCCATCATCATCACTACCACCACCAATAGCATCATCACTACCACCACCAATAACATCATTAGGCCTACTACCATCATCACCATCACCACTACCACCACCAATACCACCATTACCATCATCACCACCATTTACAATCGTCATCACCATCAATACTACCATTATCACCATCATCATCATCATCACCATCATCAGCTTTATCACTCCTGGAGTCATCCCTCGAATATTTACACTCCATGGACTTTCTGCTCAAACAGGCATCAGATCAACGCATCCGTCACCAAGGCATTTCAACATTACAGAAACACCGCATCGGCCTCATCGGTAACTCACAGCAGATGTCCTAATACGATTGCTACATGACTGCGCCACTTTGTGCTTTTAAGCTAATCCTCTACTCCCGGCAATGTCCTGCTACACTTGATTTGATTGGACGGACTGATTAAAACTTCTCCTAATTCGGTTTGGTAATTGCTAAAATGTCAACTGCCAGTAAACGTCCCAAACACCCCAAGCTTGACATTTTGCAGGCGATAGATGTGATGCCCTAAGACTAGGGCTAATGAACCTGTTTCAATGAACTATTGAACATGGGTATAGAAATAGAAAGGATCATGTCACAAACATATCACCTACATGTATATTCTGAAGTGGATGAAACAATAAGGTCACATGACAGTATTCAAAGGAAAAGGTTATCCTACAATGTACATATCTAAGCTCCTTTTATTGATACAGGTAAACTTCAACTACTCATAATTAATCTGAAAATTTAATCTCTAAAATCAATAGAGGAAACAACAATATGCACTGATAATTTGTTGCATGGACTGTGCTGCAGGACAAATAGAAAACATACTATGACTAGCCCATCAGTCCATGATCTATACTAGAAAAATAATATTTACTGAAGCAGCCATTTTCCCTCCTTTTTGGTCAAATTACATGTTACAGTTGTATATTTGCACAGGCTCTTGTGCAACGAGAGTTGAGGGGCTATTTAAGACAATACAATGAATCCCCCTTTGCCCTTGTATATAACACTAAATTATTAATGTACAGGTATTAATTGCTTGTACTTGCCACATTAATGCCACTTTGAATGGTGGAAGAATTACATTTTTTCCTCAAAGAACATGTTCACTGTATGTAAACTTCACCATCAATCATGTACAACATATGCACAATGACATCTATTTGGTCTTTGTATCAAGGTTTAAAACAGAATAACACTTAACTTGTTGCACACATACACTGTAGACCCTATAGACCCTATATTGTTTACAAGAAATGTCATCCAAATGCTGTTCCACTATCTCCCCCCCCCCCCTCCGGATTATCATCCATACCGTGTTTGATTTGTGTGAGCAGTACCTGTTCACGGATCAGACATTGTTTACTATTGTTATGGAGATGTAAGAATGTAATGCCGTCTTTATCATCCCTGTCCAACAAACCAAACACCAGTCATCGGATCGGCATAGAATCAAGAAGAATCAACTGGCGAGAAGGCTTCCTTCAGGCGAATGAACTTTGGTAATTTTAGGCCCCCATTTAATCGTGGAAGCTACCGAGGAGTGCGAGGACACCTTGATTTTGACATGGAGCTACATTTGATTTGCTACTGAACTCTGTTAATTGATACATATACATAAAGGCCTACATAGTTAGCACCTCAATGACAAAGTTAAAAAAACAATCTATAATGTACATGTAAACCAAACATTTTATAACCTAATATACATGTAGGCCAACATTTACGTTACAAAACTTTTATAGAATAACATTCTTCATATTTCTTCTACATTTTAAGATGAATTTTGAGCATAAACTAACATTACTTTCTTTTTGCTCTTTACTTATTTAGATTATTCAGGCTACTTCGTGCTCTCTTTTAACAGGCCACAATTAATATAAATAATAAGAACACAAGTTTCCCATTATATACATATAAATGTACATAAAATTGTAGGTCTTACTAAGAATAATCAAATGGAACTCCAAATGTCACACTAATTGTGCATTAGGATTTGTGCAGTTTTAGTTTTGTACATAATAGAACAAGTATCCATGTCGAACGTGCCTCATATAATATAAGAATACTATATCTATTACAATAATTATAGGTCAAAGACCTTCATCTATCATAGCCCCAAAGTACATATAAACTGGATTCTTGTCCTAAATATAGTAGTCTTAAATAAATGGAACTTGATACCGAGCTTCAGAACTGGAAGAGTTTTCACTCAGAGTGTCGATTGCCTCTCAATGTGAAACCAAACACTAAACTAACAATTGCTTTAATCAAAGGATAATCATAAATCTAATGCATCAAGAATGTACATGTACTTTTCATTCTTTCATAGGGAAAGCACTTCTTTGAAGTTTGAATATACATTGTATATTTTTTTTCATGGTGTTTATATATTATATAAACACCATGGAAAAAATGCTTCTCTCTTGACTTCCTCTTTCTTATGTCCCTTCATTTTTTCAAAAGTGATTGAGAAAACAAAATCATTCAATATATTTCTATTGAAATAATAACCTATAAATTTCATCCACTATTATTTGTTATGAGCTAAGTTGTTATTACGAGCTAATTAATGTGTTTCATTCATGTTTGCCAAAATAAATTTGACAAGCAGAAGAAAAAGGATATATCACCCAAGAAGTAAGGTCATCTAGTCTAAAATACATGTTTTATTTCGATTTTGAATGATGCATTTCTTTCCATCATAAAAGACCAAAAAGGGGGAGCATTTGATATTGTTACAGGGGGGACAAGTCCCCCTGTCCCCCTGGGATTTCTGCCCATGCACTGTAGTACAATAATGTAACAGACAGCAAAAATTTGATAATTGAATTCTCCTATATTAAACCGTGAAAAAAGTTATCAAATATCAATTTTACCACAAAGACAGAATACACCAGTTATCATGCTTGTCCCCAAAATATCATTTAAATATCAAGATATATATATATATATAGATGTACATATCTAGGTTATACATACATGTACATGTGTTAAGCTGGCCTGAATTTATGCATCATTTGTAAGTTACTTGAAAAAATACTAGCCAACATAAAAATATAAAACATGCATGTATTTGACAATTTGACATAATTTGCTGTAAAACTGTAAAAAAAATACATGGTACAATGCATACCCTGTGATATGCTAGTTTACAGAGGCTTGCAGTATAAAAAGAAAAACTAGTCATCGAACACAGAAAGCAAAATAATCATGGAAAAAAGGAAAATGGATAATAGTTTTACTGTTGCATCTCTCAATATTGTTATTGTTGCATTTCTGTTATGGGATTTAATTGCCACATAAACAAGGACAAAAACAATAATCACAATAAATCCGACACTGGCAAATAATCCTTCAAGATGGAGGTGTACACGTATGCACCCACTTGAGAAAAAGCCGTCACAGGCCCTGGCTAATTGGCCATCTAAATGGTCTCTAAACAGTCGAACCACAACCTGAGGGAGCAGTCATTACTTGTCCCTACTGGTGAGGGTACATTAGCCTAATGAAGCAAGCAGCTATGCCCTGAAAGAAATTTCTCCAGGAGTTACGTGTCTTCATTAATTTTTTTTACCTTGGTCTAGATACTACAAGAAATGTGTCACATACTGTCAAAGTCTCATGTTCTAAAAGGCTTTAAAGGGAATGTTCGCCCTGGTGCCACATTGGATAGTTATGGAATGATACATGTTTTTATCACCAAAACATGAGAAAATGTTGTTTACAAACATTGATAGGCAGCATGCAGAGTAAACATCATTGATCCCATAGGGCTTTCGTTCTGTCAATAATTTTGGCATTAAGTTAGTCAGACCATGAACCTACATGTATATGTACATACATTGTATATACATGTAGATACAGTTGTGTACAGTTGGGGGCTGAGGGGTCCTTGCCCTCTCAAAAAAATGTCACAACCAAGAAAAAAGAGAAAAGAAAGGAAAGAGAGAAGGTTGAAATGATATCATTATCCGAATATTACGTCAAAATCTATCACAAAATTTTATAACTGTATTTAAAAAATGCCAAAAAAATTTTGCTCACTCGCAACTTTTTATTAACATTTTTATTGCCCAATACACAATACCTGGTCCCCTCAACATTTTATAACAGATTCAGATTTTATTTCCAACAGAAATAGCAAATATACAAATCATTTTCATACATTTTAACAAATATTTACAATACATTAATGATAATCATGATAAATAACATATAAAAAAATACAAAATATTTTATAGAAAAAATTATAATACTTTGGAAAGAAAAGTATCTGTGGAAATGGGGGATTCACTCAAAAGCATAGCTTGTATAATGTGAACCCCCCTAAAGTAAGAGAATAGAGGAGATAGAGAGAGAGAGACGCAATGGTTGCTATTTGCCTACGAAGATTTACAGAATAGATGAAAAAGAACAGGATAACTCACAGAACAAGACAAAACGAAAAAATAATAAAAAGAAAAAGAAAAAACAAAACAGGACGACAAAAGTAGAATAAATGTAAAATAGAATCAGGACAAATTACGACCGAAAAGAGAGGATAAAACAAAATGATAAAGACAAAAGACATAACACCACTGTACAGACACTAGACAGTATGCCGGTGGCTAGATAATTGCCTCAATTAAACAAGACTTCAGAGTAAAGGTTTGAATTGATTCATAAATTATGTAAAATAATAAAAAATAACAAAACTTTGTAAACAATGTCAGTAAAGTTTTGAATTATGTGAGATCACAGTTTGTAACCAATTACATTTCATTTCCAGTTTGCTTGTCTACATGTCTAGCCTTTCCAAAATTTTAGCATACAGGCCTAGTTAGACAAGGAGCATTACTTAGACCATGAATCTAGAAAATGTGACAATGGCCAGATAATTGCCTCATTTAAAATGTACAAGAATTCAGAGTACAAGTTTGAACTGAATCAATTAATGCAAAGAAATTACACCTTTTTTTTAGTCAGTTAAGTTTGAATTTTGTAGGATCACAATTTGTCGCTAATTAGAATGCACATAACATCACATGTTCATTTTTTCCCTCGTCTACATACTAGTATGTCTGCCCATTTTTTTCTTCGATAATACGCACTTGCCCCCTCCCATCCCCCCCCCCCATTAAATGTTATCACGCCCCTTCAGACAGAGTACATGTATAAAACTTCTTTTTTTTTTTGAGTTTTTTCTGACATATTTTCATTCTGATTGGAAGAGATGCATGTGATTTTTTTAAACAAATTTCATCAGACAACCTGCCTCAAGGTTTCAGTTTCTCCTTCAAGCATTGGGGATATTTCCTTGCATGACCACAAAAGTAACTAAGTAGGGCAAGCACAAAAGGAATCTGATAGACTTCCCATGTGCAGCATCCATGCACTCAGCGATCTTCTCAGGATTCGATTAATTATTTTAAAGGCATATATACAATATTTTCAACCTAGAAGTATATTTCATTTGGGTTAAATGTACCTACTCAGTCCTCACTGCATATGATAAATAAAAACCATGTCCTCGAAGTACTCTGTAAAAGAAAATAGTCAGCCTCCAGTATTTTCTGTAATATAGGCCGTGTCAGACAAAATGCAGTGGGGACCTAAATTCATTTAATATTTCGGGTTTGAAAATACTTTTGATGGCAATCCCCTAAAAAATTCCAATAAAATCGTTTCAATCAGTTTTTAAAAAGTTTGTTATGTCATTGTGTATACATGTCAATGATGAAAAAATTGAAAGTTGATCCAAAGGTCAAAAGAGCCACTTTATTGGTAAAATCAAAATACAATACTGATGTGGATTTTTTTTCTCATTTTTGGGCTGAACTTGCACTCTTACATGAAGAAAAAGCCTAATACTGTAATACAGGGAAAGAAAATGGTCAAATTTACAAACAGGTGACATTAATTGAAATATCTGGGATGATTTCTTTAAAATGCAACAGGCCTACTAGGCCAACTTGTGACTGATGATTTCCATCAATTTAGTGAAACAGCCAATGGACAAAGTTAACATTTATAAAAAATTATAGTAGAAAAGAAATATACTCTATAACATTGTGCACACTGAACCTGTATGTACATAATGTACATTAGCGCTATCAACTCAAGGCCAGATAAATGCATATATAGGCCTACTTATTACAGCACTGTCATTGTGCGTATAAACTACTGTGCAAAAACACATAGAAAGACTTTGGATCCACTCACAGGGGCACAATGACGTGAAGTGTCAAGAATCTTTTCAACTTCCCTACCAACAGGACGCTCTTTCAACACACATGGTACTACGGTAGTCTAATCAATAGACCCTGTTAGTGCAAAGAATGTACTCAGACTGTAGGCCTACTGTGCTCCACATACAGTATTGCTATTCACAAAGGGATTTATTCATGAATAGAATCAAAACCATTTTGCCTCAAATCTCAACATTGTTCCTAACAGAATATATTTATGTACAAGCATTATCAAGATTTTGGGAGCAATATTGCTGTCTGCTCTGTATCTACTTCTACAGGAAAGAATAACATCTATTGGCCCGACATTGGTGCTTTACTTTAAAGATGTCTGTATTTAAGACTACTGCTAAAACTAGAGATATCAATCAATACCGCTCTACTTCGACAAGTATTGAAGACACAATGAGTTATAGCAAGGCTGATCATACTATTGGACGATGACGTGCTTTAGTGGGTCTACAGAAGTAAAATAAATGTCCATTAGGCCTACTTGAAATGAATGTCCATGTATTGTAGACTGTTGAAAACTGAACTTCATATCACATTGATGTAGAATGCTATCAAATGTAGAAGACATTTGCTAACTAATTGTAAAGATTTAGGCCTACCTTTTAAACAGAGAATACATGTATGTGTTTATGACTGATGGGACCAACAGTCTAGCAATATGAGATGCAGTCTAGGCACTGCATGTACAAAAATGTCATAGGCAAGTAAGTTCTGCACATGAAACTGGTTGTGGATGAATTTTTTACAGTATAGTATAAGCATTATTCACTTTAAGGAAATGAGTGCATAATAATAATAATCCGCTTTTATATAGCACTTAATACATCGGAACAAGGTGTCTATAAAAGCGCTTCACAGATATATTATTACCCCGGTCATCAGATTCAATCAGTCATTCCCACACACAATGTGTGCACATCCTCCACTCCCTGGGGAGTATTCCACAAACAAGTGCACAAACAAGAAACTGCAATGAAATGTCAAGGAATACAAAGAGGTGGAATGTCCAGGAGCCACAGGTAGTACGGAGGTAGACCCAGGCACGCACAGGGGAAGAGGGAAGGCGGTGCGGGCAGTAGAGGCGCTCCTCCTCTATAACTCTAGATGCTTTACTTTGAATATTACCCATTGAACATACATAATATACTTATATAATATTGACTGGCCTTGAGGGGAACATCAAATAATATTGCCAGCAAAAGAATCATATTGGCCCGAGTCTTTAGACAAGGGCAATATGGGTCTTTTAATTGTAATATATTTGATGTTCCCCGAAAGAAGAGCCAGTCAATATTTTTATTATCATCCAAATCAGATATCTAGAGCAAAAATCATGATAATGGGGATATTTCTTTTTAAAATAGTTCTATTGTGTCTTGTTAATGTAAGGGTCTAGGCTCTGCACTTTACCATTATGATGTACTTGCAAGCGCTAGGATCCAGTGATGTCTTTATTATGACGTATATTGTTGGTGCGCAGATCCTTATGAAGCGTATCTCTTTATACGCATCCTCAAATGCCCGGATGTGAGACCAGGGAAAATACAAAGGTATATTTTGCGTCGTCTCTGCATGCAAAGTAAATATGCGCATTGAGACCGAGGAAAATACAAATAATATACCTATCCCTTCATGATATTTATGAATCTAGGGCAATAGGATTTTGTAAATGACCAGCTCAGATGTTTGATACGGGTAATAATAATATGTACCTCATTAGTTCAAACTCTTCCCCCATCTACATGTCTTATCAATTTGCCCTTAGACTTTGCATCCTTCTAATTACAAATTCTAGATCTGCCATAGAAAGAAACATGTATACACTAAGCTGTCACAAAGTGCTACACCCGCAATCTGGATGGGCTAAATCTGCCACTTAGCTATCATTAGCAATTTCTAGAGAGTTGGAGTAGTCAACAGGTTTCACAAGTAATATGGCCTATCAGTGACAAAATCAAAACCCTTTATGAATTTATCAGAGATGGAGTGGAATTGGAAGGAGGGAGAGGAGATTAAGAAGGAGGAGAAAGAGGGAAGGAAAAGAAGAAGGGAGAGGAGAAGAAGAGGAAGAGAAGGGAGGAGAGGAAGAAGGAGGAGAAGCAGGGGGAGGAGGAGAAGATATAGGAGGAGGAAGATGAGGAGAATGAGAGAAGAAAAAGAAGGAAGAAGGAGGAGGAGAAGAAGAAGAACATGGAGAAGGAGAAGGAAGAAGAAGAGGAGAAAAGAAGAAGAAGAAGAAGAAGAAGAAGAAAAAGAAGAAAAAGAAGAAGAAACAAAGAGAAGAGTAGGAGAGTAATATTTGGGTCGAAGATGGCCGATGCACTGAATTTGGAGTGATAGTACTGACCGGCCTTGTAGTAGTCTATTACTGAAAATGTTTATGCATCAGAAAATAACTTTAGTATGCTTAATATTTCCAATGTCCTTGCAAAGGGGAATTTGACAGAAAGATGAAAAAAAGTGCCAAAAACGTATTTTCAATTTTTTTATTTTCTCAAAAGAAGAAAATACTGGTCAAAATTCCTAGCCAAAACAGTAATTTTGTAAATTTTCCAACATTTCCCACAGAAAACACGCATTTTCTACCATTCATTTACTTTTTATAAACAAAATACAAAATACAGATATACATATCCTCAGTCAGCTGGAAGAGCAATAACCTGAATTCTTTGAAATATATAGCTTATGGAATTTTGGATATCTGTTTTGTTTTTCTAATTCCTACATTTTAAACACATTGGCAATTTAGAATAAAATATAATTAAGCAAATTGATGAAAAAAAAAATAATGAAAACTTATATCTACAATGACTGTATTCAAAGTGACAGTCTGAGCATGCTATTTCTGTAAACTCTGCTACAATTTGGTACAAATTAACTTAGTATCTTCACATCTCCCCTCTCCTCCCCCGGGCCCCTGCCATGCCCGCTTCTCCTTATTATTTATTAGAAATATACTCACCAACTATTGTTTGTAAGTTTTAATATTGGGATCCAACTGCATATTTGCATAATCCAAATTATTTTCTCCGTCCACGATGGACATAATTCTTGAGCCGTTGCAGAGTTTCCAGGGACATTTTGGCAGCATAAACACGGACGCCACTTGAGGAGGCTTCAAGCCTTGCTCAGATTCTTCCACCGCAGCTCCCGGCGGGCGACCCCAGTGGGATTCCGTAGGTCGGGACTGCTCACCTGTGCAACAGACGATCCTTAACTTTTGTCGTCTAGAAAAAAAATCGCGCGCACATACAAAACTCCTTCTCCTAATATTTCACAAAATCACGTCATTATGCATACACAGTGTCCATTACTTGATATATAATTCACTATAAAATAGTATATTTCCTTTCAAAATTTTCCGACAGAGTGGCTACAGTTCTGTGGAGTGTGGTCGCCGCAATCTTCAATACCCTACGTTGGCGCAGAACTTGTTTTCTCGACTCTCTCGATCCCAAACACACTGACACGGCGTACGGACCGTGGAGACATTGGCAAGCGAAAGTTTAATCCCATGCAATCGAAAAGATGAAGCCATTTGCATACCAATGCTTGCGTAGAAGGGGACTCTTCTTCATTTCGACAAAGGAACCAATTAAACGGAGTTAGCGCTATAGTAACCGCGCTGAGGTGTACTGAATAAATAGTGCACGTTCAGGCCCCGTCAAACTTTACGTAATCTGGGTTTGTTTTTTAGCGTTGTTTAGAAGGGAAGATTTTTTTTGGGTCCCGTTCTTGTGGGAAGGGGAAGGTACGGTACATGGAGGAGGGGAGGGGCGGTCATTGTAGACCCTCGAGAGAGAGAAAAGGGAGTTCCCCTGCACGTCGTTGACAAAGTTGCTGACTGTAAATTTGACACGAAAATGCATCTCCCGGGATTTTCTGGTAATAAATTACAGAATCCTGCTACTTTCGGAAGGGGAAGGACGATATTGCGAATACGGTCGCCTACCAATAAAAAATAGTATAGTGCTATATATGTATATCTTTTGATTGAGTCTTATTTTTCTGTGGGTTTCACCCAGGGCCGCGTCCTTTGTATAGGATTTTGGATCAGGGATGGAGATTCATATTTCTTTAATTGCAACAAAATAAAAATAAACTTCAAAAAATGAAATAAACCATTCCATTCTAGGACCAATATATGGATTTTTAAAAATCAGTATATTTGCACAACAAAAGTTTGAACGGATTTTTGTCAAAATTGAACACCCCCCCCCCCCGCACCTCCCGCCCCGATCAAGTCTAGAAAGTCTTTCTATATTATATCCCTCTGTTCACCAATTTAATTTGTTTTCCTTCCTTCTTTCCTTTCTTCCTTCTTTCCTTCCTTTCTATACTACTTTCCTTCCTTCTTCCTTTCTTTCTTTTGTTTTCTTTCTTTGTAGTTTCTTTCTTCCTTCTTTTCTTTGTTTATTCATTTATTCTCTTCTTTCTCTCTATCTTTCTTTTTTTCCTTTTTGTTCTTGTTTTCTGTGTTTCTTTATTTTCATTCTTGTTCTTTTTTTATTTATCTTTCTTCAGCGGCGTGTTCAATACAAGTGGAAGTCCTACCACTAGGACCTAATAAAAGCGACTGGCGGTTAGCTTTTCAAAACTGTCATTTTGTTACAAAATAGAAGATTTGGTATATGATTCCATCTTGGTGAAACTACACAAAAATATTGCAGATTTTCAGTTGGATGAAAAATAAGAATTTTGTGGGAATGGAACATTCAGTTTTGCATCATTTTGATTAGATGTTTTCAAGAAGTGACCAAAAAGATAGAGCGAGAGAAAAAAAAAGAAGAAAGACTATGAAAAAAAGGATGTCTGTCCATATATCTTCATATCTGTTTATTTTGAAGTTTGTATTTTACTGTAATAATTGTTCATAAAAAGTGTTGGACAAATTGAGAATGATCCATTATGTACGGATTTTTATTAATAGATTTTGAAACTTGAAACTAAATGTTAATGAAATCACTCAGTCAGAGAGACGAACGGTAATAACTACACTACGATACGGGGGGGAGCAGATCCAGCATTTTCCAGTAGGGGGTAATTTTGTTCCAACAAATTTTGACAATCAAAAAGGGGGGGGCTTAACTTTCGATTGATAGTCATTTACGTCACGATTTGGCAAGCCCCCACTCCCCCCCCCCCAAAAAAAAAAAAAAGTTCACTCAAAATGTTCCACTATCATTTTTTTTAATTTTTATTATCAATGGCGGTCAAAAAAGGGGGGACATGTGCCCCCTACCCCCGCCACTGCTCCCTGGTGCCATTAGTTTTTCGTTGTAACTCATACCAGAATCTTATCCACTCCCCCATACAATGAAATATAGCCTTGTAAATATAGCAGTGACTAAACACAAACTAATTCATATTACTAATAAGGGAGTAAAGATTTCTTAAGGACTTTCTGTGTTTTACACATTTTGCATATCATTTATTTTGGTTCATTTTTCTGTCCATTTTCATCACATTAATCATTCAATTCATTACATGACTAATGTGATTTCATTATTTCATATATATCTCCAAAGGTATGTGTCATGTTCGCATTCCGTAACAAATTACATACTTTTTTTGGAAAATGATGTATTTTTCGAGCAAAACAGTCGTTTGCCTGCTGAAGGATGCACTAATAATATTTCACGGTCAATTAACACGATGAAAACCACTCTGGGTGAGAAAAATCCGTATGTTTCTTCACAAGCTCTGCATCTCAAACCACAAAAAAAAAAATAAGAATTTGAAACCATAATCATTCAACCCACTGATATTTCGAGTGTTGACGAAATCGTTTTTCTCCGGCGTAGAAATTTACAGAATCGAGAAGGTGGTTAGGTGGACGGACTTTTGTTGCGTGCATAATAAATGGAAATATACAACAACCCCTTCTAATATTATATGATTATGAGATATACTTATGAATTTATATTTCCCTTTTTGTATTACCATGTTTACATAAATATAACCATGCGTCTCTAAACTCATCTATATCATCTATCTATCTATCTATATATCTATCTATCTATCTATCAATATAACTATCATATATCTATCTATCTATCATCTATCTATCTATCTGTCTGTCTGTCTGTCTATCTGTCTGTCTATCTGTCTATCTATCTATCTATCTGTCTGTCTATATATCTGTCTATCTATCTGTCTACCTATCTACCTAACTATCTATCTATTTATCTATTTGGAGAAAGCGCGTTATTATTGTTATTATTTCTTTTTTTATGATGTGCCCTTTTAAATGCTTACTCTTGTCAACCACCAACAAAACTTGCAGATTTTAGATACTGAAAATGATATTGATTGCATGTGCATGGTTCTATTAAATTAATAATGAAATAAAATTGAATGAGTATTGCATTTAAAAAAAACACCCCTCCCCTCCCCGCACAAACCTTCCCAGTCCAGGAAGAGCGGCCTTCTCCCCTAAACTATCCTCCGTTCGACCAATACCTCCTCCCCCTATCCAAATCCTTCCTCAATTTCATCTAAACTCAGCGCCTTTTCAAACAAGTGTTGATATTTTAGTTTTAATGGTCATCATCAACAAAGGTTTATAATAAAAAAAAGTCATAAAACTGGCCTATAAACCAGCATTACTTTTAAAATATTATTGATATCCTTGGTAGTTTGAGAGGGGCTATAGAGTTTATAGAGTTTATTACATTGATAATGCATGATTATGCCTAGCACTTGAGTGTTGGAACTCAAGTCTTGATGGAATGCTCCCCAGGGAAAGGTGCGTTCATTTAGTGGGGGCATGCCTCCTTATCTGGCAACCCATAGTGTCCGTATTAACTATATCAATTCTTTTATTAGGCCCCTCGGAGAGGACCAAAAATCGTCGTTCATCTGGTAGCTTACATCACGTACTTGCATACATCTTTTGGGGGATTTTTTAGCAGTCAGGCAAAATAACAATAAATCATGAAATCCATAATAAATATTGTTGAGCTTTACTCTCACGAAATTTCCCTTTGGTTTTCCTTCTATTCAATCGCACAATCACCATGACAAGAATCGAGCTCTGATACAATCCAAGGATGAAACCGCGCCGAACAATTCTGATTTCAAGTTCATATTTGTAGTGTGAATACATTGTCTGTATGAGGCAATGACAAGGAAATTGTTTTAGGGGTGGGCGGGGTATAATTTATCCTGGTATTTCTTTCTTGTAATGCATTCGATTAAGTATTGTGTTTGTACTTTTTGTTTTATTTCCGCTATAAACGACCCATGGAAGAACAGTGATATTTTGTAAATACTGCTGAAATGGGCTATCCTCCATACTCTGTATGATTTATACGTATATTTCATTTGTTTTTATGGAAATAAACAAATACACACACAAATAAAAATTATATTTGGATATCCTCACATGGTCATTAATCGCTTTATTTATGTCAATGGAAACTGATTTATTGTATAGTACGTATATAGTGTCGCCCTCCCTACTCCACCCACTCTCCCTCCCCCCCTTCTATCTCACTCACCCTTGGCTTATTCCTTTCTGATACGCCCTCTCTTCACTTTCCAATTCAGGGGCGGATCCAGGGCGGATTTCCAAAAGGGGGGCGCACATTTTTCCGAGAAAAAATTGACAAGCAAAAAAAGAGTCCTTACCTGCGTATGAACGACATATTGCCATTAACAAGCTTTGTTTTCCAGTGGATTCCCTTTTTTTTCATTTCTATTATGATTTTTTTTTGCCTAACACATTAACCTTTGATGAATTTCGGAATGAAAAAGAATAAATGCAATCAATCAATAAAAAAAATATGTATGCTGTGACAATAATACGCTTTATTCATTAACTATTCATATGAACATAAGCAGTTTTATCAATTATTTAGTTTATTCTATTTTTTTAAACACATTTTTTTTATTAACAAAGAAATCCCTTCACCTTTCGAATTACATATCATTTCATTTCATGAAGGGGGAGTGACTAAATATTTTCATTGACTAGATTATAATTTTAATGAATTCGTTCTACGCTATACAAGCATGACAAGGCCCTCGTGCAGTGCACGCTCGCTTTCACCGATAAGCTATTTAACCATGAAGCGTAATTTATGCTCAAAATGTATCAATTATCGACGACCAAACTGTCAAAAAATGGAATAAAAATAGTTTCGGCTGCGTAACACGTCATGTTATTGATACTGCTCGTATATACAGAGCGTATCAAAAAAGTTTGCACTTTAACATATTTCTATACACATATGCAACATCCTAAATTAAGCTTTTTTTTAATTTATATATTGGTTTGATAGGTTTCTTTGAAAAAATTACGATATAATTATCGAAAAATCTTTTCGCTTCAGTGAGCACCACTTACTTAAAAAAATCGTAAATAATTATTAACGCACAATAGTTATATGAGTAAAAGTAGATGTTAATCATGAAGAACGCATTGACACTAGCTTATAGACTATTGATTTGAAGATATTATTTTCCTTTTTATCTTGTTACCGTGGCTAAAACACTCCCTCGAGTGCCACTGCCCCACCCATACACACCATTGTGGTGATAGCAGTTTAATTTGGTGGTGATTTTGGTGGACGACGGCTTAAGGTCCTCTCCGAAGGTCCTGATACTGAGGATTAATGCCTTACCAAAGGGCACTAGCGCACCAAGTGGGAATCGAACCCGGGTCACCGGAATACGAATCCCCCGCTCTACCGACTGAGCTATTATATCGCGCCTCCTCGCAGTGTTTCGCATGAGATAATAGGCTTAATTTTTTTTCTTCTTCCCTTATTCCTTGTCCTGCCTGGAGGAATTGTGGACAAACAAGCATGCTGTAAAGCCCATCTAAGCAACAAAACTTAAAAAGGATAAATGCTGGAGATGTCTGAAATGAGTTTATAGTTACATTGATACGTTTCATGTTATGTCCGCAGATCCAGATGGCATAAATAACCCAAACAAAATGTTGTTACCTTGACTTAAAATGTTCATTTCCGTCGAAAGGTTGCCGTACATATAGATACAATGTAATTGTTTTATCCCATTGACCTCCCCCCCCAAAAAAAAAAAAAATCTTCAAAAAGATTTTAAAAATAGACAGCACAGTCACTTCGATTTTCATCTTTTCCCATTGACACAGCGTGAAAATCGTCATAATGATTTCTGCGAGCTTTGCAAAAAATGACGGAGCTCAATCAAGCGTATAAGATTCTGTCAAAAATTATACTTTCATCTGGTAGATGAGACCAAAAACTTTATAATAGATGTGAAAAAATTATCCCCATGTTGTATTTGATTCAGTTCGGGGGACTTTTGATAGTGTAATTTTTTCTTATTGATACGCACTGTAGAAAAAAAAATTCACATGGTAATGTTATTTTATGTTCTTTTAATGTTCGCGTAATGTCACAGATGTGGTCAGGTGTAACGCAACATTGCACTCTTAAAAATATTGGGTAAAAGTGCTCCATGAGGAAAATTATGCGTGCAACCAACATTGGACATTTCTTTTTGGCATTTTTATTTATCCAGTGTGATGAAAATTTTGCCCGTTCTAAAGTAATAGCTGCTTATGTTTTTAACCTTAGTGCTTCCCGCATAATACTGCCCCAAATTGGTTGGACGCATAATTATCCTCGTGGTGGTAAAGATTTTAGCCAATATTCTTTTACAGTGTGGGTGGGGCAGCTACCCATAGGCGGCAGAAGCGGGGGGGGGGATAGGGGACGTGTCCCCCCCCCCTAAATTTAAATTTTAGGTTGGGGACGGTCCCCCTAATTTTTTTGATAACCTTTTTTTTTTTTTTTTGCTTGTCAATTTTGTTTCCTGCGTCCCCCTTAAATTCACGTGGACCCCCCCCCCCGAAACGTGTGTTGCCCCCCCTAAAATTGAGGTTGATGACCTTTTTTTTTGGGGGGGGGGTTGTCCAATTTCTTACCTGTGTCCATCCAAAAATTTCAGGTGGACTCCTCCTAAATTTTTTGGCTTCCGCCGCCAATGCAGCTACCCCTCAGTCAGTGAGGTTCTAGAGGTTATAGACTGCTTTATGTTTTTTGGGGGCGAGCGTCTATAGGAGCTGAATATGACAATGGTAATTTAAATTAAATATAAATTGTTTATCATTGGAAGCATGCATGACAAGTAAATTTTTACCATGAGATAATACAACATAAAGTACGGGGGAAAAACACACATTTTTGAGCGATCGAAGAGAGCGAACAAAAACGACAATTTTTCAATTTTTCAACCAATATGCGAATTTTTTTGACAGATCGTATATAGGCAATGGTAAAGTTTTGAAGATTAAATCATATTTTTGCAATTTCAAAATGCACAAAACGCTGCTGTTTACCAAAGCTTTGAAAATTAATAAAGATTAATCATTCGAGGAAAACGATTCTTCTTTAAGCAATCGCCTTACAACTCATTACAAAACTAAAATAATTATTGGACTTGGATAGTCTGTGATGATGGCTGAGTTTGTTGAATTTAAACCACAAAAATCCTGTCTTATCTCTCAAACTTTTTTTAAACACTTAAAGAAAAAAAATACTTATCATTATCAATTTCTGAAGTGGAACTGACATATATATTTTTTTGTATTGTATGTAATATTCTGCTAAATATTATGATTTTGTCAACTTTAAATTGTAATTTTAAGAATAATCTTATGCTACATTTTGGCTACATACCCGATGCTGTGCTGACACACTTCAAGTTCTGTGTGTTGAAGATTTTAAGAAATGCTCCAAACTAGACACGTCTTTGAAGAAATTAAAAATCGAGGATAGAGACTCGGAATTTTTAGTCCATTTCGTGTCAATGCCTGCCAAAGACTAATTCGTCAAGTGTGAATTTTTAAAATGAAATTCATTATAGAATTTATAGCGGCTGTGGTAATACTTCAACTGCTCTGCAGATCTCCTAAGAGCAACA